>NC_056734.1:385053809-385361309 GCF_019279795.1 Protopterus annectens | reverse complement strand
TAAAAAGATTAATGCAAATTTATAGTCATTTAGAGAATGATTTGGGAATGTGTTACTACAGTGGTACATACATTTTAAATAACAACTATTTAATTTTCAGAGAATAAGGTGAGAACAATGGAATATACAAACTAAGGCATAATATAGAGGGTTATGATTGGGTCACTGATCCTAATTTGCTTGTTATGTGTTCTAGACACAGATGCCAAGAAATTCACCTCGAGTGTGAAGCTTGAGAGGTGAGTCCTGGCATCCATGTTGAGAACACATTATACTAACTTATAACTGATGATCCGATCAAAATTTCTTGTAGTACATGGAGATTTGTCTGCTCCATGTACTACCAGCAACAGAAAAAAAATGGAAAATGTTGTGCCGGCTTTGAAAGCCAGTAATATACTTGGGAACCGCTTTTAATCCTTACATATTCCCTGTGTAAGAGAAGCAGATGGTTCCCAAATACCTTTTTATTGAGTGTAATGTTGTAGACAGCAGTCAGAAATGGAGATGAAATTAACCTCTTTCATGTTCTGCTGCAGTTATTTATGGGCCGCACTGTGACATCTTAGTGGTTAGTGCCAGATGCGATCTTAACACTGTATAGGTGGTGCTTAACACTTGTTAAATACTCTTCTAAGCATTGTTAAGGGTATGTCACATGCTACAGTACCACTGAACAAGAATTTCATTTAACTGTTACTTGAGCAAAATCATGGCCTATTACTACATCACAAAGACTTAAGGAAGATAGGACAACTTGGTCAACAATGAACTTCATGAATTAAAAGGGAAAAAAAACACATAACTGGGTTTAGAACTGATATCGATGCCTGGTGACTAGTATTTGATAAAACACTGGATCAAGAAAATTCCAACTATTCATGTGCACCATTTTGTGTAGCATTAAAAATGATGGAATGAACCATGGGCAATTCAGAGTATCAGAGTTTGACGAATCATACACTGGCACATCTTTGAGGCTTGACAGATAATGGAACACACGATGAAAACCCCTCACTGTCAAAGAGGACATGCATAATCTGCAAAGAAGGCATCAGAGCTGAGAAATGAACTAAGTGCTGTGAGGCAGCAGTGCGAACAGCTGCATGACTGTCACCTTGTTAGTTTAGCAAGAAGAGAATTATTCCCTGAAGTAGAGTTTTAGAGCTATTACAACACTGTAAAACAGAGCAAGATCTGTATTAGTGTAACAAGTAAATGAAGACAGGCTATGCAAGCAATAATGCCCGACAGGGTGTGTGTTAATGTGTAACTGACACCCACCCATGGGTGTTAGGAGGCCCAACACCGCAGGCATCTCTCTCTCACACACACACACACACACACACACACACACACACACACACACACACACACACACACACACACACACACACACACACACACACACACACAGTCTCTCTTCTGCTTTCGTGCATGCATTCACACATTCACACAGTCTCTTCTGTTTTCGTGCACACATTCACTCACACACACACTTTTTTCCTCTTTCATTTTTTTTTTTTTACACCTGCTGAACAGCAAAAGCGCTGATTAGCAAATGTAATATAATAGCTATATCGATCTCTCTCAATCTCATACATGCATACAGTCTCACACAGCTGATTAGCGAGTGTAAAACGTTAGCTAAATCGATCTCTCTCTCTCTTACTCTCATACATGCATACAGTCTCACACACTCAGACATAAACACACACACTTTATTTTAATTTTTTCTTTATTTTACACTCGCTAAACAGCTAAAGCACTGTTTAGGGAGTATAAAATAATGACGGATATTCGTTTTTTTCTGTCTGAGCTCCAAGGTAGCTTGGTATGCTGCTGTGAAGCGGTGGACTCGTTTTTCAGCAGGCATTATTTGTACATTAATACCCTGCTGCAAAACGTTCGTTCTCCAATCAGCATGCTGATGTATACTTCGCCCATTCTCTAACAGTGATAAACAGATGATGGCTGTGCTACAATTACTAAACCGGATGAAAGGAAACGTCAGTTAGAAGGGATAGACTTGTTAACAAAATCTTTTTAAAGTAAGGTGAAATTATTTTGGCACAGACTGATATTAGTCTTCAAAAACAAACTAAAGGACTCAGAGGAAAAAAGTATAAATGATATGGGAGTACAAATAAATGTTATACAGTGGATAAATACAAAACAAACAAGAATAAGGATATCGACTATAATAATATTCTGTAATATGGGGAGTTACGAAACTAGAAAAATGTCAAGCTAATGTAATACAAGCTGAGGAGCACATTTTGCACTCTGGCTGCATTACAATAAATTATGTGTGAAGCAAGGTGGAAAAGTAAGAGCTTATTAGATGATTGACACAAAATAATTCCATATTACTGGTTACAGTGGTTGCCATATGCAATGAAAGAAACAAGCATATCATGAATGTTGCCTATATTTCTTAAACCAATTACTGTTACTATCCTAAAAGGACAAAGGTAACAAGGACAGACACTGAATACAAAATGTATTGTCTACTTTTGGAAATGGTATTCTAATATTCAGTCAGCTCTGGGACAGAAATACTAAACTAATACGTAGCTTTAGCAGACAGGTTTTGTACAGGTACAACTTATTCAGATAGCTGCAGCACTTGAAACAGACACTATACCAGACTGAAGAATCACTTTCACGGTTTTTCCCCCAATAAAGCTTAGTTTGAATTTAGCATGTTGCTGTGTTATAAAAATAAAAGAAACAAAAGCAGAATTTAAAGCGTGTACTGGCAGCCCCATGCGATGCTAAAATGTTTAGCAAGCAAAGGATTCCATGACTATGTGCGCTATAGTTTGGCAGAGTATCAACAGAAATCTCAGGATTAGGTCAAATCACAAACATAATTCTTAACAACAAAAAATGTTTCTAAGAGTGGGCTGTAATTATAAGACATTCTCAAGATAATTGGACGGGTTATGGCAGAAGTACACCTAATATCTGGTGAAGAAGACAAAAGTAAATGTACATGATGACACACTACACATCAGTAACAGTTGCTCGTACTTGATAAGATCTGTG
Source organism: Protopterus annectens (assembly GCF_019279795.1). Classification (NCBI taxonomy): domain Eukaryota; kingdom Metazoa; phylum Chordata; order Ceratodontiformes; family Protopteridae; genus Protopterus; species Protopterus annectens. Next base: position 385,358,258 of record NC_056734.1, on the reverse strand, counting down.
GCAAAAGTGGTCCACTAGCTTTTTACAGTGCCTAGCACTCACTCAAGAACAGGTGATAAGAACTGAACAAAACCGGATAAGAATACTGTGAGAAGGACAAAGGAAAAAAATACCAAATCATGCAAAAAAATCCTAGTGAAACATTTCTGATTATGCCTGATACTATACAGGGTACAGGACAGTTACAGTCCTTAACAATTTTAGTTTTGGTTTGGTTTTCCACTTAGGCAGTGTAAAATTATGTGGTTTGGTTATTATAAATTGTCATGAGATAAACACCTACTTGCTCTACAACTTATTATTTCCTACCTACCTGCCCACTACTGACTATCAGCTGCCAGTAATGCCTTTCCTTGTTCGCTGGCTGTACTGGACAAGCCTTTGCCTTACCAGAACAACATGCAGTAAACCCAGACACATGAGTAAATATACTATGGCATATGATTGTGAAGAAGAAACAGAAACTTTCAGTTAGGGTAGGTTGGTTCTCTCTTCAATCTGATTGTAAGATAGCTAAAAAGTGAGCAATGGAAAGAGTCTGCAGCAAAAGCATCACTCATGAACTAAGATCTTCAGTGATGATTCAAGGAACTGTGTGAAATTAGTAACAGATTAATGGACTGGGGAAAAGTGAAAGCAACACAAGTACATAAACTGGCTTATTAGGAAGGAAACTAACACTAACCTTCAGAATCTGTACATGCTGTGAGGAAAATATCACAGCTTACTAAACAAGACCTCACGAAGCTGGCATCAAACTAACACTAACCTTCACAATCTGTACATGCTGTGAGGAAAACATCACAGCTTACTAAACGAGACCTCACGAAGCTGGCATCAAACTAACACTAACCTTCAGAATCTGTACATGCTGTAAGGAAAACATCACAGCTTACTAAACAAGACCTCACGAAGCTGGCATCAAACTAACACTAACCTTCAGAATCTGTACATGCTGTAAGGAAAACATCACAGCTTACTAAACGAGACCTCACGAAACTGGCATCAAACTAACACTAACCTTCAGAATCTGTACATGCTGTAAGGAAAACATCACAGCTTACTAAACGAGACCTCACGAAGCTGGCATCAAACTCCTGCTCATGAAGTAGGGCATTTAATGTATTAAAAAAGAATATGACTTCTTATAGCACATTTTTCAAAACATCCCAAGGAAGCAGAATGCTGTAATATGGTCATTCTACAATAACAGAAGTGCCGCTGTCTTCCCTGTGGAAGGGGCAGGTGATAACATTAGTTTAACACTGATGTCCGTCACAATATTGTAAAACTGCTGAAGACTGCATTGTCATGTATGGAAGGCAGACAGCACACAGGAGAAGAGAAGGACGAGGACGAAACACAGAACTTCAGCATTCGTATAAAGACATTTCAACAGAACAAAACTGCTTCCAACTGCCAGTGAGAAACCTGACAAGCCCAAGTGGTACAGAACTAAAAAGGGAAAAATAGCATGACATATGACCGATTAGGAAATAATTACTGTCCGGTGATATCTTACTGGGTAACAAAATCAAACCCTCATTTCAGAAACTACTATACAAAGCCACACAAGACACGAGGATTAAAAAAATTACATTTACCTCTTGATGCTCATGGAAAGAGAACTAAATATCTTTGTCAAAGATACTCCAAAGGATGTTGATTTTTTTTCTATTAATCTCTACAAGAGCAACACTCAACTTGGCAGTCCCATAAGATTAGATTCAGTAGTAGTAGTAACGTAGAATCAATCAAACACTCAGAATTGTTGTCACCATTGCTGCACAGTTATGGCCAGAGCTCTCCTCTTTTGAAGCCTACAAAAACTTTAATTTTTAGGGAAAACTACTATGAAGAGACAAACTAAAATTTATATCAAATTTACATTTACTTAACTGTATAACAGTTAATCATAAATTTGTTGTGTCACTTAAAAACTTAAGGAGTTCTTGGGTATTTTCTCATTGTGGAACAGTCTGATCAACTCTCTGAGGATGAATGCTATGTAAGCAAACCTTATGTTACTCTTAGATAACTAACTTCTCCCAGTAAAGAATCAAACTTTACTGGTGTGTGGAATCAGGTGTTGAAAAACTGAGAAACAAAGACAATATGTATTACTGTTTCTTTCAGAAAAATAAGGACAGTATGCATCATTGCCTCTTTCAAAAACACAAGTATCACATTTAAAGCCAGTAGCAAAACTGGAGGAAAATACAGGTAGTCTTGTACAATGGATATTGCACAACTGGAGGAAGACAAGCAAAATTATACTTGATCTCAACAGACGCTGTACCTTTAACGTATTACAACAGTACAAGAAAAGGTAATTTTTCATAAAAATCTGCCAGCAGTACCAGTAAACATTATAAAGACAGAATTAAAGAGAAGAAAGCACTACAGTAGCACAAAACAGTTTTTTATGCATGACCAGCATTGGAAACCACCATATTTACAAGTACTTACAAGTTCATTTAGAAACAAAAATCCTAAATAACTTCGAAAAACACACATGTTCAAATTAAAATTAAGATTGAGGCCAGCTCAAATAACTTTCAACCAACGGCGAATTAAGAAAGAATTATTACAGCAAGACATAAATAAAAACAAATGCAACTTTGGCTGAGTTTCTAATAAAGTATGTTTGGTTCCAGACCAGCCAATGAAAATTAGTAGTAGTCTATTAAAAATTTTTGAGTCCCTTAGTTGACTTGTTTTTTTTTTTTTTTGCAATTCAACTGCCTTTCACAGCTCTTCAACAGCATCTTCAATTGCCTTCCATGGCTTATTTATAAATTCTGTTGATGTTTTGAATGAGTTCGGAATGTTTTTTTGATGGTTTCAGCTGGAAGGATTTCCACTGCCTTGCCTTGGCTCTGACAGTTCATTCCTCAAGCAGGAAGAAAAGAGACTGTGAAGATGAACCAAAGAAAAACAGCAAATAAGGAAACGAGGACAGACACAATGTAAAGCGACACATCCAAGCAAGAAAAAATAACTGTGCTCTTTTAGGGATTTATGCCTCCAAACACACATGCGTTGTTCATGGTTTGGTTCACAGCCAGGCTAGCAAGCAATTAAAAGAGGCATGCTACAAGTAAGTCACACTGCAAGAAAAAAGTACAAGCAATGCCATCGGAACCAGGTCTGCAGCTTGTATCAGAACTATATACAGATCAACCGTTAGTGGAGGCAGACAGAAAAGTACACAGAATGTTAAGAGAATTTCTGAATTGTCAAACAACATTTAGCAGAACAGCCCTTATCAACATCATATAAAACTTAACAGTGAAAAAGGTCAACAACAGATGGATAAAAAACAGTCTAAAGAACAGTCTCTGCAAATTCCTGTAATGCTTGTCAGCAGAATGGCTATGTGAGACAAAGAAATTATATACCTCTTCCAAAATAAGGAACTATATTGGTTTAAACTAAGAACAAAAAGAGTAGTCAAACTATTTCCTCTGTTAGAATACAGACATACAAATACAGGAAGAAGACGTACAGAAATGTTTCCTGACATATATTCATCTCCTAACAAATAGAAGGAAGATACTGTTGATATAGAACTCTCAGACTATTAACTACAGCAGTTTCCCAGTAAGACTTTTCTTGCCAAGACTGCAAAAAAAAAAATGTTGAACTAAAGTGGAATGTACCAGTAGAGTTTAAATAAGCTGTGAAAAGTGCTCAGGAATACTATCAGGTCAAGGCAAGAACAAAATGAAAGTAAGTGGGCTACAAATGCATACTTTAAAAATGGCATTTAACAACATGAAAATGTATTATCAAGCAAACTGTGACAGAAATGTAAGAATTTACTTTCATCAGAGAGACAGTGGTAAAGAAACAACTCCTGTGTCGTAATAAAGTTCAAAAGTGCACAAGACGGTTAAGAGACCTTCATGCTCAACAGTAATGGACAAACTGTGTGGACTTAACAGGCTATGCATTACACAACAGGGGAGATAACCAGGTGGTGAGCTAAATGATTATCTATTAGATGCTTCTTTGGCCTTTATGTCTGCCCTGGAGGAAAACTGTCTTAATAAATGTCTACTGATACATATACCTCCGTTTTCCTCTTCCAGAAGCCGACAGAAATCCAAGTTAAAAAAAAAAAAGGTGCTGTTCTACTCTACCATTTTTAGATGGCCAGGCTGTGCACCCGAGGTCCTTCACTCAAATGGAATGTGAAGTTTTTGACATTCTCCTACATTGGCTGTCTGGACTCCTGTGTGTACTGCCAAGTCAGATGAGAAACATTCATTTGAAATGCTCATGCATGCAGCAATTTGTAAATCTGTAATGAGTTGCATGTTAAATATTGAGCATAAACTACAGTAAAAGAAAGTGCACAACCCTCACCAAAGTTAAGAAATATGATGGTAAAAAAAAATGTGGTTTAGAAAAATAGGGTTGCAGTAGTAAAACTGGAAGTGGATTTTGAGCCCCAGGTATTTTCTAAAAGTAAACAGACTTGCACAAATCATGTAACAAAAAGCAGAAGAGAAACATCACAAAACAAAATACAAGCTTTAGTATACATAAAAAATTCTTGCAAGGCTAATTAGAACTATCAGAAGTTGAGAAAGCAAAACAGTGGACTACAATCAGAAGAGTCAGACCTGTGTTGAAAAAGTGCAGTTCTTAAGCTACAGAATGCAAATACTTCTTTAGAAAAGCAGTCAACATTAGACTATTTTACTGGAAAATTATTTATACGAGAGGGCAGGTTTGAGAATCGGGATTTTTTTTTCTTTTCCTGAAGTTAATTTAACTAGTAATGCATCCTTTAACAACGCATCTATGTAGCTGCAAGAAAAGTATCACTGAAAGTTAAAAAACAATAGCCTCCAAACAAACTCCTAACTGGCTGACGGTAAGCATCCAAAATCACATTGCTCGACATCATAACAACCGATAATGAGAACTTCACACATTGGCCTCATATACTGCATAATTTTACACTTGGAAAAGGAAAGAAAAAAGGAACTGGCAAATTGCACGTTAAAAATGTTACATTTTATTTTTTACTGACAGAGTGGATCAGCTATGAAAGACAAAGATAAGCCATGAAGACACTGTTTAGCGAAATCGGTCTTATGTGCTGAGCTTCTGTTAAACGTGCCAATTTACAGTTTTCTTTGTCAAACTAGTGCTGGGTTTTGTTTTTCGTTTATCTTGCTGTTTTTTTGTGCACAGTGACAAGTAATGCATTCAAGTGCAAAGTTTTTATGAACTAGAAACTGATCATTCCAGTCAAAGAAATAATCTGAAATGCTGGCATACAAATCAGAAAAGTCAAAAAAAAGGTAGCATTATTAGGGTGTCATTTCATGTACAGCTAACAATGTTGACAAGAGTGGGGTGATACCTGAAAGGTGGAAGCCAGTGACTGTTGGCCCGTCAAACTTTATTAGAGGTTCATAGGTATGTACTAGCCTAATAGCCCTGGAGCTTTTACAAGCCTAGTCCCAAAACATTTTCCCTTACACAGGGCCACCCGATGTTAGTTCACAGTTCCTCTATCCAGTAGGGCAACTGGAGTGATCCCTTTGGTGAACTTTCTGTTACCCACCACTCATCGAGATTTCTCTTGAAGAGGGGCAGCGAGGTGCTCTGCTTGACATGAATGTTAATAGTAGTCCACTGTTTTGCTTTCCAAAGCATGGGTAGTCTTTGGGAGATGAACCTGTCCCCTCCAGCATGTTCTGTTGATTGTGATAGTGAGTTTTGGTCTCTGGAACGTGTGGCATGGGGAGGGGGGATTGGGATTTCTTTAGATGAAGTAGGGCTGGGTCAGACATGGCTTTCTAAGTCAAGCAAAGATCACCTCTGAGTAGACGATAAGAGACTGACAACAGCTGAACTTTCCTGAGTCTGTCCATGTAGGACATGTGTTTAAGGCCTAGGATCCTTTTTATGAGGTACTTTTGTGGCCTCTCCAGCTGTTGTATGTATCTGGTCAGATACATGCTAAACTGGGCATTATATTAGATGACTGGTCTAATGAGGGATGAGTAGAGAGGGATGATGACCTCTTTCTTTCTTTCTGGATGCGAACCCTTTGGTTACAAAATGTGCCATGTAGGACTTTCTGACCACAGTGGCAACATGGCAGTCGAAGGTGAGGTGGCTGTCAACCTGGGTGCCAGTCTCTTATGGCCCTTTCAGTGTTTAGTGGGCTCCATTGATGTGGCAATTTTTTTCCAAAGGGAATTATAACGCATTTTTTGGCGTTAAGCTTAAGGCCATGGTTCCGACACCAGTCATTGGTCTCAAAGAGGCTCTTTTGTAGGATGTCTGCATCACTTGGGGAGTTAATAATGACTCTTAGCTTGCAATCATCAGCAAAGTTGGTCAGCCAGAGCCCCTCCGTGTTGGCCTGGACTTCTGAGAAGTAGATGCCAAATAGGAGAGGGCCCAGGACCAAGCTCTTTGGGACTCCACTCATGACTGGTCGACAGTCTGACCTGGAGTCCGCAACTTTCACTCTGTGGGTCCTGTCTGTGAACCAATTTGCAACCCACCTAGTTATGCAAGGATTGATGACTAGTTTGGTGAGTTTATCTGTATTACACCAGTGAAGTTCCTCTCAACTGTTCATAATTTCACAGAATGTCCATATTTTTGCCTCACAGTTTAATTTTATTCCTCATAAAATTTATGTTTTTCTGACAAATCATTACGGATTGAAGACACTAAACACTGACAAATGTTTGAGTTTCAGACTTCATATCCTTCAGAAAACCAATGCCAATGCAAAGTCTGTTATTCTAGCAGCTTCCTAAGCCTATAAATGGGATATGTCTAAAAATATATCCGTGATTTGAGGCCCTTTTTCCCATCCCCCACCCCCTTTATTGTTTTTGGCTTTGTTCAGAATTCTTGGACAAAGGTGTTGAGAGGTATGGCCCTAGGTATTTCTGATTTGGTAAAATGACTAAGTACCTCAAACTGTAAGGGTAGGAAGTCCATCTCAGGGGCTCTGGACAGGGTTTTCACTGGTTGTTTCAATGTTTGGGTTCTGGAGGATTTTTTAAGTGAGAGTTCTTTCTAGTTTTCCTTTGTCCTTCTCTTTACATCTGTGACTTTCTTATTTACTTTGCCCTTATTATCATACCACATATGGTAGTAGGAAAGCCTTTTGTGATAAGCACAGGATTTCCGTTGCCTTAAGCTTATGTGGCTACAAAGAAATGTTCATCTTTATATGGACAAAAATGACAGTTTGCCATTGGGAGATGCAGCAGGTTTTCCCTTACTTTTTTCCCTTCCAGTTTGTTCTTGACATTTTCCTACGATATAAAACTTAATCATCACCCACAGCTGTATATAAATGCATCGGATCTGAACAGGTTCTAAGCACACAGCACCACAAAGTGATCTTTTGCCCCTGAGGCCAGGTAGACTTTGACTCATCTTTGATGGCTGAAGCCAAATGCTACAGAGTAACAAAAATGTGTAATTTTGCTTTGCTAAGCAAATTGAGCCTGAACTCAGAAATAACTTTTCCCGATTCTGACAGATGTAGACGGGTTTGTCCAAGCATTGATTCATGCTTTGGCGATGCTTGTTGTGACCTACATCATTCTTTGGATTATTAGTGACCAATCAGCATTTTACCATAAATAAATTTGCTTTTAGTCATATTTACTGTACACTATACACAGAAACTGGCCATCAGTCCTTCAAAGTATGAACAAATGCTTTACTTTCTATGATAACTGAACTGTTGTAGCATATAGGGACAGTGAACTCAAAAGGCTGGACACATTAGCATTAATATTACACCCATATGACTAGCTGTGTGGCATATTTCCTTTTCAGCAAGAAGCACTGAAAAAATTCTACTTACTTAAATTCTATTTAGAGCAGAAAATTTGGTCAGATTAGTACTACATGCTAGGGTGAAAGGAAGGCACAGAAAACACCTACAGCACACAATATGAGATACAGCAGCTTGCAAGGGTAGCCAGGTGCAGCATAAATGCTCTTAACTGGGATGAACCATCATCTATTAACAAATACTGCACAAGGGAGGAGATATAAACAACATATTCAGCCTTCACAATGAATGCCCCTCTACTCAGGGGCGACCCTGTTTTAACATTTTCCATGAGAGAATTACCTGAAGTACCAGTGCGTGGGAAAAAAACTAAGTTCCAACCAGACGCCCAGATACTTTAACTTTTGTACTGTTTCCCTCCTATGTCAGCAAGGAAAAGATAGCTTCCACAAAGGGGGCTCAAACTGGAGTCTGACACATGATGTTGAGAAGCATGAGGGTGTAGCAGTTGCTGGCCAGAACCAGATCCTAAGTGTATTGATGAAGGAAGGGTGAAAGTGTTCAGAAAAGAATGGAATGAAATTATCAGCAACCAAACTGACAATAAAACAAAGTGCTCAAAGGTGAGTGAATTAGTCAACAGTGGAAAGCAATGGGGAGGGGGTTAGTAAACCTGGTGGCACACCACAGGTACGAGGAGGGAAATGGCTGACCCAATTATGACTCAGAAGGATCTTTTATTAAGGCAAAAGGCAAAACGGAAAACACAACTGGTCCTTCAGTCATAATTGGATAACTGCTGTGTTAGGTATTGAAGACTGAATTAAATGCCTTTGCTTGTCTATAAACAAACTGTTTCCGTCTCCCTTGAACCATGTTCTTATGGAATGCGTTTGTGCTTCAAACACTTACTGGACTAAAAGCGAGAAAGGAAAACTCTTCATACAACAAGAGAAGATAACATGAGCCTATGCTTTAAATATGTATTTAAAAAGTACGACAGTAAAGAAAATGTTGCATTATCTTACAAAATCAAACCAGTGACTCATCAAATAAGCATATCTGGTTACCCTTGGACTTCCGAAGGAGGAAAACAGTTAAACTAATACACTGTCTAGAAAGTCCATTATTTATGCTTCCATATATGCTAATTAAAACTGAGCTAGAATAAGAATCGTTTCTACTTCACTATTATGAAGCATTCTTCAGCAGGTTTAAACATAAGGGTGGGTTCTCTAATAGCCATATATCTCTGATAGTAGTGGTACAGCAGAATGGGTTAAAATGCTTAAATGTTTTTGAATTCATATGATAGACAGTGCTTAAACAATTTACTAACAAATATCTTACTAATAGTAATTCAATCATTTGTTACTCAAGCAAAAGGCAGAAATACAAGAATATTAATATACTACCTCTAGTATGCTTAACAATATGAAATAATGTTAGTCAAAAGCACAGGAAAATATTTCATACCATTTCATATACAAATATCTATCATATATCGAAGTCTTGACTTTAGATTTAACAAGCAGACTTCATCTACAATCATCAAGCTTTGCAGAAAATCTGAACAAGTAACAATCAGAAAGGGCTGGAAAACTAGCAGGTAGGCACAGATAATGGTAAAAAGAAAAAGACAATACGATTAATAACCACTTAATTGTTGTAAATGATCTCACAATGTAATAAAAACAGTGTAGCTTTTATACTGTATTTATTTTAAAAATGAAGTTCAAATTCCTGAATTATCTAATGTGGGTCGATAAACTATGTGCCAGCACAGGCTGGTTGTGGAATGAAAAAGCCCAGTTATGAGAAGAAGTTGAAATATCATAGAACAGTTGTATGCTAAATAATGTATTGAAAGAGATATGCATAGATGCTGAATTTGTTTAACAAGAATGTATACTGAAAACAAAAGAAATGTTCCATAACACTAATTATTGCTTTATTCAGAAAAGCAGCCTAGGTAGACAGTACTGGTAACAGATATCCGGAATTAAACTTGGAAACATTTGAAATTTAAGTGAAATAAAAATTAGCTTAAAACCAGAAGTCCGGGTTTCCAAATGTCTTTGAGGAACATCATCAGTTAATGCTCCAGTTTTGGATTGTATCACCTGTATAACTTAAATTTTGAATGGTGGTGACTTAAGTTAGCAATTGCACGAGAAGTACTAAGGATTGTTGTTCAAATGATTTGAGATAATTACTAAAAATGACTGATGCCTTTATTTCATATGGCAGGCTTTATGAAAGTCTCTGGAAATCAGGAAAAAGACATAACATTTATGTTCTATACTGGAACTGCTAGACATGGCTTAGTTCTATTTTCTCTTTTATGTAGTGACTTATGAAGTGTACTGCTGTTTCTTCTCAAATACTGAGAAAATTATTTATTTGTTAACCAGGAAAGTCCGACTTGGAACGAAGCCAATTTTCAGCGGAGGCTTGGGGAGAAACGCTCTAAGACATAATGCAGACTTGATTGCTCTCCTGCTTATCTGACTTTGGTCAAGTCAGAGGAAAAAAAATTTAAAAAAAAATCCTATATATCAAGCAGAAAAGAAGACATTCAGAGGGCACAGTGAGCAAAGCAAATGCAATAAAGCAAACAATGTCAGGGGTGTGAAGATAATACACCACCCAATAAAGCAAACAATGTCAGGGGTGTGAAGACAATATACCACCCACTGATAAAAAGCTGCAAATCTTGACACAGAATGGTCACAGGTATGTTGCATAACATTGCCTTTAAAAGGCAATTTTCCTTTGCTCTTAAAGCAAATCCAATCTACTGAACATGAAGGCGTAATTACAGCCCATAGAACCAAACACAAGAAACTGCTACATTTGCATGGTCTTCCAGGCGGGTAGGTACCCCCATCCTACTTGAAATCCTGTATCTTTACAAGTCAAACAGCTCGGCAAATACCAGAACTCATGAACTTAACTCTCCATCAGCACATAAATAAAACATGCTGCAGCGACAAATGTATCACCAAATGCCTACACCAACTGAGTCAAATGTCCCTTGTAAGTTAAAACAATGTGACACCTTAGCATACTTTAAACCTGGATGACTGGATGGGTAACCATAAATTTACTCCTGGACTGGTGACCTGTTTTGAACTTCTTCAAAAACAAGGTATAGCTTGAGGGTAGATACTGGCAAAGCATAAATGGTCGCATAACTGAAGTGCCTCATACTTCCTAATATCCTATGAATAAATGTTTTATATAATCAGATTATATCTGGAGCCAAAGCAAAAAAGAAAAATAAATAAAAGCGTAGATCAGCAAATAGGTGGTGTATTTAATTTGCTGTTTGGTAGATAAAATAGATACCTATTTGTAAACCAGGTAGGCCCACTGGATATGCAGTCCCTATTCGGGGGTAACCTGGGAGCAATGTCTGTTTTTAAGTGGACTTGCTCAAGGTCACAAAGAAGGCAAATAAGGGCTGAGGGAACAAAACACTGTACCACAGGAACTACAGCTCACAGCCTTAACCATCTGCACCAACTCACGACACCAAATTAAAATAGAAAATACTGTACCAAAACATTACTCCATGCTTTATATTTCTAATTGCAAATTTAGGCTGTCAAAAGCAGATTTTTTTTTTCTCTGGGGATGGGGAGCAGAATCATGAGAGCTCTGAGTACATATTTGTAGCTTCTGGATATGCTACTGAACTTCAAAGAAACAAATCCTAGTGCTTTCTCAACCTCGCTACCAATGACATGCTAAATTCTGCCACTTTTCTTAGTTCTACCTGTAGTATGTATGAAGCAATTACTTCCTTCATATACCTCAGCCTCAGTTTAGACTATAAACCTTTCTACCTAACTGTACAACACAGTTAGTGCTGTCTGTGCTATGAATGGTTTTGATCCATAAATTGCAGGTTCCATCATTACTTAATATTGCCAAACGTCTGTGCCTTCCATCTTCCATTTTTTTCTGCAGGCAATTAAAAAGTGAGCTTAGTGCTGCAGCAAAGATGAGCATATCCTAGACTTTTATATAACGAACATATCTAAAGCCTATTTCAAACACACTTTGTTGCCATTAGCTGGATTTGCAATGACAAAGTACTGAAAGTGATGCCTATAAGTTACTATGGTAAGAAGTGCAACTGAAAACGACTATTTCCATGCATGCATATCACTAAGAACTAAATGGAAAGCAAAAAATCTGTTGAATATTACATGGAATTAGGCTCCCTATCATAAGCATAAAACCTTAAACTGAATGTTCCAAATGTACAAAAAAAGTTTGATTCAAGCAAAGTAACACTAACTCTATTAATGTGTTTCTGTAGGGGGCCTTGGCCTCCCTCCCTTGACATGGACGGCTGCATCCTCCACACCTATTCTACTTATATATGTAACTCCAAGTTACTGTAATCTCAGACTTAGCATATATTCCCCCCACATTCATACGTATAGTTATTCTATCCTCTAAATGTAAACAGGCCCCTTGATTCTGAGACTACATCTTGCATCAAATACCCTTCATCATGACAAAATTCTTCCACTGGTCAGGCCAGGTGCATTCATTCACTCTTTTGTAATTTTCTAGCTCCCTCATGGTTCTCACTCTGAGTCCAGTACACAGCAGGAATACAATATCCTTGTGTGTACTGTATGACAGGACATCATCACTTCTTAGGTACGTACGGCACTCAGATTTGAATCTTGTTTCTTAGTGCACCTGAGTATAATTTTTAATTATAACATGTCTTCCATTACTGTAAAAACATTTTGAGTTACTCTGTTTTTATCTTTTCCATCATGGGGAAAAATACATTCATTCATCCATCCACAACCCCTTTTCCCATTTTAAATATATTGTTTCATCTATAACTGCATATTAGCCCCTACTACTATCTGTAGTCTAACAACCAATACAAAACATTTATTATGTACATATTGTTTATAAACTCTTAGAAGTGTTGAATAACTAATCACGATTGTTTGTCCAGATCTGGCAGCCAGTAAACCTTAACCCCCCCAAAAATAAATCTGATACAAAGAACCCCAAAATCCCTGACTCTGTGGATTGTAGAATAATATCCCCCATCTTCATAGGTGTGCCACGCATATTATGTTTTAATTTCAGTCCGAGTCCTTCTGAAATGCCTACCTTTCTATAAATGCACACTCTTTTGTTAACTACACTAATCATTACTTGAGAACCTAAAAGGTCGGCAGCTCCTTCATCTGGTTTAAATTTTTAGTAAATGAAATAAAAAATAAATGTAAGACAATGAAATCATTCAACAGCACCAAAAGTTTGATATGAATGCTCAGGGGCAAAGCTACACAAAGCCAACAGTCTACAACTTGTGATTGGTGCTTTGTATGTACAGGCATTTTATAAAAAGGAGCAACCGTGAAAACTTTTTGCAGATGTTTTTAAAAATGAGGTAGCAAAGTTTCAGGGTGGACTAATGGTGTCTGCTGCTGCACCCGAGGAAAATGTTCATACCTCAATTCCTTCTGGAAAAAAGAACACACCGACTTAAGAAATGGGCAGTCCTGAGAAATCCAGCATTACTCAGCTGTCTGCTAAGATCATGTGGGCGTGGCACAACAGTTCTATCAGCTTCTGGTAGATGAACCATGACTGGCTATTGGCTTTGAAGTACAGGAAACAATAATGTGTTGGCAGGAAGCTGCCACTGTGTAATGAGAAATCAGTGCAAAACAGTAATTACTGCACAGCCTTTCTGTCATCACAGTGAAGAAAGCTGTAATTTACTTAAAAAAATTTAGCTTTCCTTGCAAAAACATTTTTTACTGCACAGGTTTTACACATTAGGTTTAAACTGCATTAGCTTGCTTTGCTTATGGGGGGGTGGATTCTGGCATCAGTATTTGCAACAAAAGCTGCATATGACTTGCAATTAACAGTTATTGTGAGTTACCACCACCTTGTGAATTTAGTTGTGCTACTAGTTCAGTTTCTGTACACTGTTGTCTCATCTATATCACCATTAAGATGCAGAAGGTCCAGACACAGCAAAGTGGGTTTCATTTCATCAGAAAAATAGATGTGGGGAGTATTCCGCCCCCAAGCCATAAGTATTACCTCCCTGCATTACTGATACTGAAATATGTACTACTTTTAATGGCTTCAAGTAGGCATTCAATCTTCAAAATTTGCTAAAACATAACCAAGATCTAAAGTTAGCAGTTTTTCATTGTTTGTTGCATAGATTTAACCAGACCTCAATGAGAGGTTGGTAACATGTTTAATGTATCTCTAGCTGATAAAACCTGATTGCTTTTATTACTTGACTTACATGTAGAGCTAAACAGGTCTCATATTTTCTCAGATTATTAACTGTTCAAACATGTTAGGAGTTCTTAGTAACCTAGCATCTTAATACTTGGTTTAACCAATTACATCAAAGTCTAAGAAAGTCTAAGAACACAGCCTTTACAACCATGGCTAATTACGTTTACAAAAAAAACATCAAAAACGGATGCTGACAAACAAGGTTCTTCCCTGAGAAATATCTTAAATCTCCTCCGATGGAGGCCCATGGGAAATATGCAAAAGACCCTTAAAGGAAAGTAAGTACTCTAGCTACATGGTTTCTGAATGTCCACAGACTTTTTATTTTTTAAAGTCTTTATTGAGGCATTCAGGCCAATAAGGCCAAACCTTGCTAGCTGTAGGACATGATATGTTTCACCCCATTTATGGGCACACCAGTAAAGTTTAAGATGATACTCACCTTTTAAAAAAGTTTCATGTCCATAAAGTGTGAGTGACTGCAAAATTTCCCCAAAAAAGAAAGTACAGTTGTGTACCTACCATAAATGTAGATGTTTGAGTGTATTCACTGTTGCAGTCATTACTCTTGGATTATCCTGCTGGCAGGCTACCCGCAGTCGGCCTGAATTCCAAAGTCCTGGTCCGGTGTCAGTTGCTGTCGCCTCCTCCCTGACGTCAGTGCGCCAGGGGTATAAAAGATGCAGCCGATGCCATTTTCTTCAGTTTTTCTTGCCCCAGATGTCAGGTTCCCCCAAAAGGGTAGGCTAAATATATTATGCCAATAAACATACATGCAGTAAAGAAACATCTCCTTCATCTACAAGCAAATACACCACATAGGTTGTATAGAATAGAGAAGTACAGATAAGTCCCAGCAAAGAAAGGGGGATGGTGGGTGGGTAACCTGGACTGCAACAGTGAATACACTAACATCTACATTTATGGTAGGTACACAACTGTACTATGTTCATCATGTTTCACTGTTGCAGTCATTACTCTTGGGTTGAATCCCAAAGCTGAGGTTGGGTGGCTGGGTCTAAATAGGGTTAGGAGTGGCTTATGAGGCCCTGCAGAACTGCAGTGGCAAAGCCTGCTCTGGATTTAGAGTAAAGAGGTAAATGGTAGTGCTTGGTAAAAGTGTGCACTGAAGTCCACGTTGCAGCCTCTAAGATGCCTTTGGTTGGTAATCCTCTGCTGCTGAAGTGGCTGCTGCTCTGGTAGAATGGGGCCTAATGCCCTTAGGCACTGATCTGCCATGCTGAGAATAGTAGAAACAGATGCAGTGACCTATCCATTTAGAAATAGTCTGTTTTGAGATAGCCTTTCCTTGTGATCCTGCAGCATATGACACTAAGAGTTGCTCAGTCTTTCTGAAAGCTTTAGTTATGTCCAAGTAGAAACGTAACTGCCTGTGTATGTCCAAAGAATGCAGAATTTTCTCACCCTTGTTCTGTGGGTTTGGATAAAAAGGTAGGCAAGTGAATGGTTTGGTTGAGGGCCACACTGGACACCACCTTAGGCATAAATGTTGGGCTTGTCCTCAGAGAAACCCTGTCTGGATGAAAAATGATAAAAGGTTCCACAGCCATGAGTGCTTGTAACTCCGAGACTCATCTTGCAGAGGTTATTGCTAGGAGCAGAGCTGTTTTCCAGGATAAAAATTTTATATCAGCCGTTGAGAATGGCTCAAAAGGAGGCAGTGTGAGTTTTTCCAAGACATAATTGAGGTCCCATGCTGGAACTGGTGCTCTCCTTGGAGGCCTGATGTTTTTGGCCCCTCTGAGGTACTGCCTTATTAAAGGATGAGAAAAGACAGGTGGTTCCGTATTGTAATGGGCTGAAATGGCACAGGCATGAATCTGAATTGATGAAAAGGAAAGGCCTTTGTCCAGCATCTCAGTTAGGTATTGTAAAATCTGAGGAATATTTGGTACATGTGTGTCAATGCCTTGTTCCTGGTTCCAAGCACAGAATCTCTTCCATTTTTCTGCATAAGATTTTCTGGTACTGGGCCTCCTGGCCTCCAAGATAACATCCATAACAGCTTTTGAAAGAGGAGTGTTCTGAATGGCTACATTATCCGCCATGCTGCCAGATTTAAGGTCCTGAGTTGGCTGTGCAGGATCTGATTGTTTTGTTGGGTCAGCAAGTGAGAAGTTTGAGGCAATATCCATGCTGGACCTTGAGACAAGCTCTTTAGGATTGGGTACCAGTGCTGGCATGGCCAGTCTGATGCAATCAGTACCATTTTTGGCTTCTCTTGTTTGACCTTTAGGGAAGGAGAGGCAGTGGAGGAAAGGCATATACTGTTAGGTTTTTCCAGCTGAAGGATAAGGCGTCCACTCTCCATGTTTGTTTGTGATAAATCCTTGTGCAAAATCTCTGTAATTGGCAGTTGTGAGGGAAGGCAAAAAGATCTATGTCTGGGCATCCCCATTTCCTTGTTATCATGCTGAAGACTTGTGGATCCAGTTTCCACTAGTGGGGATCCATGAGGTTTCTGCTTAGTTTGTCTGCCAGAGTATTTGTTTTTCCTGGCAGGAATTGTGTTTGCAGGTGAACTTTATAAGTCAATGCTGTGTCTCACAAGGTCATTGCTTGTCTGCAGAGGGGGTAGGAATGTGTGCCTCCCTACTTGTTTATGTACCACATGACCATAGTATTGTCAGTCTTTATCAGTAGCTGTCCTGGATGAAGTAGATCCTTGAAAGCTGTCAGGGCATTCTAAACAGCTAGCATCTCTTTTTGATTGATATGAAGATGCATCTGGCTTGCAGGCCATGTGCCCTGAATATATTTTCCTGCCATATGGGCCCCCAAGGCATAATCTGATGCATCCGTTGTCAGTGTCTGTCTGGCTGTGGGTAAAGTGAATGGCAGACCCTTGTTGTGGTGACAGGCCTGTGCCCACCATCAAAACTCCTGTTGCAGGCAGGGAATGAGGGTAATTACTGTCTCCAGGCTGTGGCAATGCTGAGTCCAAACACTTTTTAAATACCATTGTAGTTTCCTCATATGCAGTCTGGCATATGGAATTAGTAGAATGCAGGATGCCATGAAGCCCAAGGCCTGCACGATTTTCCTTGCAGATAACTGGGTCTTTGCTGCCAACTTTTTGAAGTAAGAAGTCAGTTGCCTTTGTTTGTCTGGCGTGAGATAAGCCATCTGGGCAGTTGTATTTAAGCTTGCACCCAGGAATATTATCTCTTGAGAGGGTACTAGTTTTGATTTATTTTCGTTTACTGTGTACCCTAAGCAAATTAGTAATCTTTTTACAAACGCCAGATGCTTTAGAAGAATGTCTTTGTTCTCTGCTTGAATAAGGCAGTCGTCCAAGTAGGGATATATCTGAATTCCTCTGTCTGCAAAATGCAATTACTGGTGCCAGGCATTTTGTGAAGACTCTGGGCACAGTAAATAAGCCAAAGGGCAGTGCAGAGAATAGGTAGTGCATTGAGCCAGCTATGAATCGGAGGTATCTTCTGCAAGATTGTCTGATTGGGACATGCAGGTATGCCTCTTTTAGGTCCAAAGTTACGAACCAAGCCTTCTTGCCCAGCATGGGCAGTAGCTGCTGTAGAGTCAACATCTTGAATTTTGGAACCTCCAGAAACGTGTTTAGTATAGACAGGTCCAGTATTGGTCTCCAGGTTTTGTCCTTTCTGGGCACCAAGAAAAGTCTTGAGTAAAATCCTTGTCCCTGCTCTTGTTGTGGTACTTGTTGAATGGCCCTCATGTCCATGAGAGCTGTAATTTGCTTTTGTGCCTCTGCCCATTGATTGTGTGGCAGGTCTGGCATACCTTTTGCCCTTGGTAGGGTGTGAAAATGGAACCTGTAGCCCTGGGACACTATGTTCAAGACCCATTTGTCTTGGGTAATCATTTGCCAATTTGGTGAAAAAAGTGCTAGCTTTCCCCCTAAGGGGGCTGCCAAAAGAAAAGCGCTTGGATCTGGCAGAGAGTCATTGAGACTGTTTCCAGTAATATTGTGATTTGTCTTCTCTGCTTTTGGAGGTAGAAGCACCCTATTGTTTAGAACTGTATGAGCCTTGGGGTTGAGATCTGCCTGTGGGACGTCTGTATCTGCCTCTTTGTGGCCTGTCTGACACTGGAAAGGACCAATTTTTTGAAGGCCAGTTCCTGCTAAATCTGGGTGACTGTACCTGTAAAAAAATCCTTAACTATCTGCATGGATTTCGCTTTATCCTCCATTTTCTTCAACACCTCTTCTGCTTTAGCACCAAACAAAGTATCATGCTGTAATGGAGCATCTAATAATTTTGCTTTAACATGATCAGGCAGATTCTGTTCCTTTAACCAAGCATGCCTTCTAATAATAGAACCTGTAACAGCGGCCCTGCAAGAGGCCTCCACAGTGTATCATAACCACATTGCAAAGTATGCTTTCCCACTTCTTCAGCTGCATGCAATAAATCCTGCATTTCCTTGTTCTCTGAACATTCAGAATTTGTCAACATTTTCTGTTTAAGCAGTGACATTAAGTATTGCTGATATTTAAGCATATGAAACTGACAATTTAAAGCCCTTACAGCCAAGGTAGCAAAAGTGTAAACTTTTTTCCCCCATCTGTCCAGTGCACTAGAATCCCTATCAGAGGGGACAGGGTTTTTTGCAGTGGAAGCTTTGACCCCTTTGGGACCCTGAGATATAGTTTCTGGGTCAGCAGCAGGGCTTTTATATAGGAATTTATGAGAATCTGGGACCCTGTAGTATCTATCTGGCTTAGCAGGTGCAGGGGGAGGGTAAAGAGTCAGAGGACAGGCCGGACTCTGAAAATACATCATCTACAATGTCTAGAACAGGTGGAATAGCAAGGGGTCTGTGCTGAGGTAGTAGCAGAAAGTCGCTGAGCCTTTTCTTAGATTCTGAGTAATCTTGGCTCTCCCAGTGGAAATGCTCCCTCATGGTATGCAGGGTTTCCCCAAAAGAATAATCCTCAGGAGGAGAGGCTGAAGGAATGGATTCTTCAGCATCAGAATCCTCATATGGAGGAATAGAATAACCCTGTTCAGAAGAGGAATCAGAGGAAACTGAAACCTGATCGGAAGAATGATATTCTGTCTCTTGCCTAGGCCTCTTATCAGGAGGGGGATGGAAACCCCTGATCAAAGTAATTAGGTCTTCGGCCATTTTAAGCATCTGTTTTTTAGGCATGGAAGTCCGAGTAAGAGAATGCTGTACTTGTTTCTTTGTCTTTAGAGCTGCTTTAGTCTTTGTCTTTGAAGCTGAAGATGGTTTAACATATAACTGTGTAGGCCTGAAGACACCCTCAGAAGCCGATGCCTGCTCTGCGGCTCCGGACCCATTTGAGGGAATGATTTCGAGTGTCCAATACCTTGAGTATCCAGAGGCCCAGTTGGCTCCACGTGGGAGCCGGAAGCAGCCTGTGGCTCTTAGGTAGCGGGTGCCAGGGGCTGCAAAAGTGCCTCACTGAGAACCGGCGACTGGCCTAACGGAGGCCTCGTCGTCGGTTTTGGATCTTGGATGCCTATCCTTTTCCTTGTCCTTGCATTTTTTGTAAACTCCAGTCATCGACTGTTCCGACGGCATTATATAATTAAACCTTCGGCCAAAGTAATGAAATGCAAAATCGAACCGATGCTTAATAGTGCGTTGGTTAAATCTAGCACAGAACCGACAGCTAGCAACGTCATGGTCAGGGCCTAGGCAAGGAATACAGTAAGAGTGAAAATCCTTATGAGGTATTTGCTTCCCACAAGAAATACAATTGTTAACTTTTTCTGACATCGGTCTGGAGCAAGAAAAAAGTTTCCCCAACGGGGTACTTAGCTTTAATGAAGACTTCGGTTCTGAAATTCGGATTTGAAAATCTCAGGATTCGGCCGACCGGCACTTGCGAACTGCTTTTGCTTCGGGCGCCGTGCGGCAAGAAAGACTGAAGAAAATGGCGTTGGCTGCATCTTTTATACCCCTGGCGCACTGACGTCAGGGAAGAGGCGACAGCAACCGACGCCGGACCAGGACTTTGGAATTCAGGCCGATTGCGGGTATCCTGCCAGCAGGATAACCCAAGAGTAATGACTGCAACAGTGAAACACGATGAACATCAACTCTTTCAGAAAATGCTGTACAGAAGAGCACATAAAAAGAAGGAAGCATGTCGCGCCCATGGCTAGTGGGGTTTGGCTTTACTGGCCTGAATGCCTTGTTTAAAGTCAGTGGTCATTTAGAAGCCAAACATTTGTATGTCCGTAAGATATAATCTGCATATTTTCTATATGCTTCCTTCAAAGAAGGTTTAAGGTATTACACTCTGGTTTGCCAATGACTTTTGTGATGTTTTCGTCTAAGTGTTTTGTTTTCTGAGAGAACTTTTAAATTGCTGTTTTTTTCTTTTTACATTATTCACATAGTTTTATCAACAAGGGCATATTTCCCATTCCCCTGAGCAGCTTTACTTCTTCTAACGTGCAAGACCTTCCTTAACAGGCATTTTTACATCAGACACATCACCTTATATAGTTCTAAAATCTTATAAGGATCCAAAGCATCCTGTTCATGTAAGTTGTCTTGAAACCCTGATTTGCTATGTTGATATCACTCTTTCCTCAGTTTTACTGAGAGATGACAGGTAATAACATATTATTCTTATTATTATTCTTATAATATATATATAGATTATTTAGAATATATAGATTCTTCTATCTTATTTGGCCTAAATCAGTTAACCTTGAATTTTGTAAAGATTTAAGGTAGCAACTAAATTGTCCCAGATATTGTGTCGAACCACTAGATCACAATTTCAGATGCACTGTCACCCTTTCACTCCCTCTCTATATAAATAGCAATGTGTACGCACACGTGTGTGTGTGTTATATACTAACAACTCAATCGTGAAGATGTTTAAAAAAAAAAGTGGCTAAAGAAGGATGGAGACTAAACATACAGCAATCACAAGATGGATGTGGGGATATCTTAAGTGGTTATCTCAAAATAGTTAATTAATTGTCTTACAAAACAACATGAAAAAATTAGTCAAAAGCAATTTAGGTCAAGTCAGTATTTTATCACTCAACGTATTACAGTATTAGGAGAAAAAACTAAGGTGACCAGAAGTTTGAATTCTACAATGAATAGAATGAAGACTATTGGCTGGTCCATACACGATTCCATACCAAAGCCAATATGCATGAAAGTGCCTGAATCACTTATCTGTGTCCCACTTATAGCTTGCAGACAAACTTACTTCTACATGGAGTTCAATCCAGTATTAACCCTGCAGTCATGAAAATCATTTCCAGTGAAATTCCTGAATTTAGTTGC
The DNA here is from genome assembly GCF_019279795.1 of Protopterus annectens. NCBI lineage: Eukaryota > Metazoa > Chordata > Ceratodontiformes > Protopteridae > Protopterus > Protopterus annectens. Next base: position 385,336,864 of record NC_056734.1, on the reverse strand, counting down.
AATGTTTTACATATTTCCATTTACTACATGGGTTATTACATGCCTAGGAGACCAGTACATTTAAATGTTTGATTTAATGTTGCCAAAGTCTAGTGCTGCAGAGCCATCAAACTTGATTTCATGGTTGTCAATGTCCTGTGGCAGTTATGCCTCTAGCAGGGCATCTGAATGAATGTTGCGACCATTTGGTGTGCTCTGATTAGAACAATGTGCTGGGATTCTTGCAAGCTAGTTAAAATCACTATCAAATCAAAAACATGGAATGACATAAATATAGACAAAACACAAAAACAATATTTTCGAAGTGAGACTTGTATGTGTGTTTTTGGGTGGGGGTACCCTACTTGTCCCTTACGTAAGTTTACACAACCATGTAGTACTGAAAAACACAGAAGAAAGCAAAATGCCGGTCCTGCACAGCATTTCTAGCACTTCTATAAAAAGCAAAAATATATATAGATGATAAAAACAATTTAAAAGCCTTAAAAATACAGGTTATGTCCAAACAGAGCAGAATAGCACAGCAATAAAAACAACACTACACAGCAAACAGAGCTGTTACAGTCATCTTCAAGCCAGCAAGATCTCAATGATCCTGTTTCATTAGTAGACAGCCCTTGACAAAACAACTGATCACATGTGGTGCACTGCTCTCAGGTTTTCCTATATGTTTGTGGCACTAGAGCTCTATACCTGTGGCTTTATATTTTCAGGCAAATCCTTAGCGGCATGCATGCTAACTGTACCTAGCTCCTGTGCTGTCTTCATATGAGCTCCAAGCTACATTTTGCATCTGGGCCCTTGCTGTGGTCCCCTTTACTGTTCTGTAGCTGTGTCATACCCTGCCATATGAAGCACTTACTGTTTTTGGAGAAGGTGTTGCTGCTGCTGTTGTCTGTACGTCTCAATTGTGTGCTGTGGAAGGTACTGCATCAGCTCCAAGGATTCCTTGATCTTCAGCAGCATCTCATAAATCTCTCGACCTCGTACCTTGGAAAGCAAAAACAAGCAGGCAATGAGTCAGGAAGCCTCAGGTCAAAATGTTGGCAGTATTTTTAGAACACACAACTCAAATGGAAGGTACCAAGATGTTGACAGTATTCTTAGAACATGCAACTCATTATAAATGGAAGGTACCAGGATGCTGACAGTATTCTTTTAATACACAACTCATTATAAATGGAAGGTACTAAGATGTTGACAGTATTCTTAGAATACAACTCATTATAAATGGAAGGTACCAAGATGTCAACAGAGTTCTTAGAACACGCAACTCATTATAAATGGAAGGTACCAAAAAGTTGACAGTATTCTTAGAACACACAACTCATTATAAATGGAAGGTACCAGCTTTTATTAACCTGCTGCACTAAGACATAGAAATGCAAGGGCATTCATGTTTTACATGCTATGAGTTTTGATAAAGGTTTAGCCATCCTTTCAAAAGGCCTACAGTGCCCTACTGGAGCTTAAATGCTACTAAACACAATTTATAGGTCAAAAGAGGTGACCAGAGCTGCTCTCTGGGATCCCTGCCATGCTTGCTTGGATGTTGCATCCTGACACAACACTGGATATTCTTTGGCAGAACACATCATGTTACTTAGTATAAATCAAAGTTATATGACTGAAAGTCAATGCAAACAACATGTGCTCTGCTTACTGATGAGAACAGAAGGCATACATTTAAGCTCTAGCAGCAGATGTGGACCAATTTACTAAGCAATAGTGGCTATCAAGACTGAAACAGGATATTTTTCCCCAAGAAGATTTTTTCTTTCTTAGCAATGTGGCTTTGGATGACAACAACAGAAATAAAGCTGTACCATAGTTTGACGTCACTCCCAGTGGTCATAAGGTAAAATGCCTCATGGTGTTGCTGGTGGCTCATGTTTGGAAATACATTCAGTGGACTCAAGCTGCCAAAGGGGGTCAGGAATATCAAAAAGTTAAAGGCCTGCTCTTTATTTTTTCTCTTCTCTATGGTTAAAGGATGGCGATCAGAAGTCATGTGATTCTACCATGTATTGTAGGATAGATGTGTGGCCATTCCTGTGCTTTCAGTCTGTTGGGGCTATGACACAAGTTCTATGGAGTAATGAATAAGGAGGCGTGTGTCCTCATGGAGCTATCACTGCCTTCTATGAATGATCAGATTAGTGGAAAAAAAGATTAAGTTCCTCCACTACATACCACAGCCAAAAGGAATAGTCTAGAGGGCCCAAACAGAGGGATATAAAAAGCACATACCTCCAGATCAGGAGTTTTAAAAAAAAATCGTAACAGCAGTTTGAAAAAAAAAATAAAGCTGTAAAAATGTACCGGCAGGTATAATAATTCATCATCTGTTGGCCGACGTTTTTTGATGGACGTCATCTGGATGCCATGTGTAGTCTGCCGAAAAGCTGAAACACACAAACAAATAAAAACTTAAATGCGTTTTATTTTTAAAAACGTACAGTTGTGTACACTTACCATAAATGTAGATGTTCAAGTGTATTCACTGTTGCAGTCCTTACAAAATGGGTTATCTGGCTCCCAGGAGCCCACAGTCAGCCAGAATACGAAAGTCTTTGGTATATGACGTCGGCTACCTTTGGTTTAGTAGGCCTGACGTCAGGTACAAAAAAAGGCAGCCAATGCCATTTCCTCAGTTTTTCTTGCCTTAACTGTCAGGAGTCCCCAAAATAAAGGTTAGACCAGGAAAAGAAAATCCAGTCTGTGCCCTAGGAAAAAAGGGGGGGGGGAGGAAGGGGGGAAACCAGGATTGCAACAGTGAATACACTCGAACATCTACATTTATGGTAAGTGTACACAACTGTACTATGTTCATCGTGTTTCACTGTTGCAGTCCTTACAAAAAGGGTTAATTCCCAAAGCCCAGGAAAAAAAACAAAAGAGAGGAGGAACATCCACTGTTTAAGGGTTGGTAAGGATGCGCTGCAACACTGCAGTGGCAAAACCAGCCCTGGACTTAGAAAACAAGGGTAAATTGTAATGTTTAGTGAAAGTGTGGATAGAAGGCCATGTAGTTGCTTCCAGTATGTCCCTAGTAGGTACATCTCTTAAAAAAGCTGCTGAGGTAGACGCTGCCTTAGTAGAATGGGTCCTAATACTCTGTGGAGGAACCTTGCCATGGTGTAACAAAAGTGAATACAATGAGCAATCCACTTAGAAATGGTCCGTTTAGAAATAGCTTTGCCCTGAGCTCCAGGAGCAAAACTGACCAACAATTGATCTGACTTTCGAAAAGATTTAGTCCTGTCCAGGTAAAATCTAAGCTATCTATGCACATCCAGGGAATGCAGTAACCTTTCCCCTTTATTCTGAGGATTAGGAAAGAAGGTAGGCAGTTGGATAGACTGGTTAAAAGTCAGGCTAGAAACCACCTTAGGCATAAAGAAGGGACTAGTTTGAAGAGAAACACTATCCACATGGAAGATGATAAAAGGCTCTACTGCCATTACGGCCAGCAGCTCAGAAACTCTTCTAGCTGAAGCAATAGACAAAAGAAAGGCAGTTTTCCAGGAGAGAAACTTCAGGTCTGCCAAGGTAGCTGGTTCAAAAGGAGGCAGAGTAAGTTTCTTAAGTACAAAATTGAGATCCCAAGCAGAAGTAGGTGCCCTTCTCGGAGATTTTAAATTGCTAGCTCCCCTGAGAAACTGTTTCATCAAGGGATGAGAGAAAATGGGATATTCAAAGGAACAATGAACAGAAATAGCTGAAGCATGTACCTTGACAGAAGAAAAGGAAAGTCCACCATTAAGCAAGCCTGCCAGACAGTCAAGAATAAGAGGAAGAGTAGGTTGAGAAGGGTCCTTCCCCTCTAGTCTGCATGCAAATGGAGAATCTTTTCCACTTATCTGCGCAAGATTTCCTAGTGCTAGGCCTCCTGGCCTCACGAAGGACCTCAACCACTTGTTGGGAAAGGTTTAAGTTATGAGCCAAGCTGCCAAATGCAGAGTCTGAAGATGAGGATGCAGAATTTTCCCCCCTCCTGAACCAAGAGATCTGTTATCAGGGGAAGATACCAAGGCTGAGACTGGGAGAGACTGCGAAGTAGTGGATATCAATGTTGTCTGGGCCAGTCTGCAGCTATGATGATGGCCCTTGGTTTTTCATCCCTTATCTTTAACAGCGCTCTGGGAAGAAGAGGCAGAGAAGGGAATGCATACATTGAGACCTGTGTCCAGGGGAAGGACAGAGCATCCACCTTCCAAACTTTGTTGTGATGATCCATGGTGCAAAAAGTTGGAAGAAGGTGGTTGGTTGGAGATGAGGAGACCCACCTGGGGAGTACCCCAATGCTGAATGATGTAATATAAGATGGTCTTGTTTAGTTGCCACTCGTGAGGATCTAGGACCTGTCTGCTCAAACAGTCTGCCAAGGTGTTGAACCTTCCTGGAAGAAACTGAGCTGTCAGATGAATGCCCATGGAAGCTGCTATGGACCATAGTATCATACTTTGTCTGCACAGGGGGTAAGAGTGCATCCCTCCCTGCTTGTTAATGTACCACATGATTGTGCTCGTCTGTCCTGATCAGAAGAGTACTAGGAGAGAGAAGATGTTTGAAAGCCATTAAGGCCTGCTGGACTACCATCAATTCCTTCAGATTTATGTGCAAATGAACCTATTGAGAGTTCCAAGTCCCCTGAAATCATCTGCCCTCTAGATGTGCTCCCCAAGCGTAGTCTGAGGCATCTGTGGTGAGAGTCTGGCTGGCAGGAGGTGGACAGAAAGGCAGGCCTTTGTTCTGTGCACATGTCGTCGCCCACCAAAGGAACTCAGTCTGCAGGCAGGGAATCAGAAAAGTATCAAGTCTAGATCCTGAGTGTGTTGACACCAAAAGTTTTTGAGGTACCATTGTATTTTTCTCCTATGCAGTCTGGCATATGGAATCATCAGAATATATGAAGGTATGAATCCCAGGGCTTGCAGGAATTGCCTTGCAGAGAGCTGGGTCATGCTTGCCAAATGTTTGCAGTAATTCGAAAGATCCATTTGTTTCTCTTGAGGGAGGGATATCATCTGGGCAGCTGTGTTCAGGTTCGCTCCCAGGAATACAATCTCCCTGGTAGGTATCAATTTTGACTTCTTTTCGTTGATGGTGTAGCCCAAAGAGGTGAGAAGGTTCTTTACAAAGTCCAAATCCTTTAGACATTGCTCTGAAGAGTTTGCCTGAATAAGACAATCATCCAAGTAAGGGTAAATATGAATGTTTCTTTGCCTGCAAAAAGCAATGACTGGAGCCAGGCATTTGGTAAAAACTCTGGCAGCAGTAGATAAGCCAAAGGGCAGTGCAGAGAATTAGAAGTGCCTGTTCCCCGCCCTGAAGCAAAGGAATTGCCTGCAGCTTTCCCTTATTGGGATGTGCAGATAAGCTTTGTTGAGATCCAAAGTCACCAGCCAGGAATCCGTGGCCAGCATTGGCAGCAACTGCTGAAGAGTGAGCATTTTGAATTTGGGAATCACCAGAAAAAAGTGTTTAGAATGGACAAATCCAGAATAGGGTGCCAGGCGCCCCCTTTTTTGGGGACCAGGAAAAGTCTTGAGTAGAAACCCTGACCTATCTGTAGTGCAGGAACTGGCTCTATTGCTCCCAGGTTTAGTAAAGAAGAAACTTGTTTTTCTGCTCCTGTCCTTTGATTTGGGGGGATATCTGGGTATCCTTGGTGGACAGGGAAGGTGTGAAAGGAGAACATGTAGCCCTGGGATACTATTTTGAGCACCCATTTGTTGTCTGTGATGGTGAACCAGACATTTGCAAAAATGGCTAACCTTCCCCCCAAAGGAAACCCTGGGCCCACAGAGGCAGGCAGGGGAAGGCCGGAGTCATTAGGAATGCTTGCTTTGGGAAGTTTGCTTAGAACTACCCGATTTTGTAGAAGAAGCCTGACCGTGCTTAGCCTTTTGAGGGGTGGAAGTCGATCCCCTAGAAGACCTGTAACCTCTAGGCCTAGTGCGACTCTGTTTACTTGCGTCAGGAAAAGTCCAATTCTTAGAAGAGTAATGTCTACTAAAACGAGGAGGCTGAACTTGCAGAAAGTCCTTAACAGTTTGCAAACATTTGGCCTGATCCTCCAACTTTTTCAACACCTCTTCTGCTTTGCTACCAAAAAGATTGTCCTTGTGCAAAGGCACATCCAATAATTTAGACTTGACAGGTTCAGAAAGGGGCTGTTCCCTGAGCCAAGCATGTCTTCTAATGACAGAACCAGTGGCTGCTGCCCTGCAAGAAGCCTCCAAAGTGTCGAAACCACAATGTAGAGAATGTTTAGTGACAAGAGTGGCAGAATTCAATAAATCATGCATGTCCTTACTCTCCATCAGGGAAGGAACACCAGCAATTCTAGCCTTAATAGCCTCCAAAGTACGCTGCTGATACTTAAGCATATAAAAAAGACAATTAACAGACCTAATAGCCAGGGTGCAATAAGTGTAAACCTTTTTACCCCATCTATCCAAGGCCCTAGATTCCCTGTCAGAAGGAACAGGATTTTTAGCAACCGTGGCTTTAACACACTTAGGGCCCTGAGAAATAATCTCTGGATCAGCAGTAGGATTCTTGAAAACGAACTGACGAGAATCAGAAACTCTATAATACCTGTCAGGCTTTCTGGGAGCAGGACAAACAGAATTAGGAGTCAAAGAATTCTCCATGAAAACATCAACAACAACTTCCAAAACCGGAGGGATAGCCAAAGGCTTATGCTGTGGCAAATCCAAGAATTCCCTAATCCGTTTCTTAGACTGAGGGTAGTCCTGACGTTCCCATTGAAAAGCTCCCTAAGAGTATTCAGAGCATCTCCAAAAGAAAAATCTTCCGGAGGGGAAGCTGGAAGGGATGGAGTCTTCTGCATCAAAATCCTCAAAACCAGAAAAAAATGAAGTGTTTCCCCCTTCATCAGCAGAGTTGCTGGAAACCTCAGAGTCTGAGGCAGAGAAAGCTGCTGGGGTCAATTCCCTAATCCTTTTAGAAGGAGGTGGCTGAGAGCCCTTGATAAGGGTCAAGAGATCACTAGTCGTTTTAACCAACTGAGCCTGAGGCATTTCAGGGGAGGCCAGCACCTGCTTTGGAGTAGATGTTTGGCTGGATGGCCTGCTAGAAAGCTGGAGGGACTCAGGAGGCCTAGCCACCACAGAAGTCTGAATTAAGGTCGTCGGTCTGGATCTGGTCTCCGGGCAGAGAAAAGAGGCCTCAGAAGCATCCATCAGAGGCGGCGACTGGCAGAGGGTCAGAAGAAGAAGTGGAAGCCTGCGGTAAGGAGGACTCAGAGAAGGTCTTCACAGACGCCTGCTGCTGAACCTCCGCGGACTGCAGGGGCAAAGAAAGTGCCTCACTGACTACCGCTGGGCCGACAACAAACTTAACAGGGATGTCGTCGACTAATTTGATCCTAAGCCTGTCGCAGTCCTTATCCTTGCGCTTCTTAGGAACACCTGAAGTCAGGAGACCATAAGACGCCATACCGATGAACTTAGGCAAAACTCCAAAATGCTTGAACAAGAGCCTAGCTCTACTGCTTATGGTACGCGGGTTGAAAGAAGAACAGAGAACACAATTAGGGACTTCGTGCTCAAGGCCCAAATAAGTAATAAAATAGGAATGAAAACCACGGTGCGGAATCTTTTTTCCACAGGTAAGACAGTTATTAACTTTCTCTGACATTCGTTAAAGCAAGAAAAGAGGGTCCCCAATGGGGTACTTATCTGAGGATGTCTTCAACTAAGCAGTCAGAATACAAAAAGAAGGTACTCGACTGACCGGCACTCGTGCAAAATGCTTCTGCTTCGGGCTTCATGGCAAGAAAGACTGAAGAAATGGCGTTGGCTGTCTTCTTTTGTACCTGACGTCAGGCCTAAACCAAAGGCAGCTGACATCATATACTAATGACTTTGGTATTCTGGCCGACTGTGGGCTATCGGGAGCAAGATAACCCATTTTATAAGGACTGCAACAGTGAAACACGATGAACATCAACAAAAACAAATCTTACGGCAGCTGCCACTGTACTAAACACCACTTAAACAAACTTCTATTGATTATATTTTGTAACAGCAAGTTGCTTGCTATGTACGGCGCCTGTAGAGTAGAATACACATCATAGCAGTCTTGGGTAAAACTATTTTACTGTAGCCTGCTTTCCTCTTTAAACTACCACCTGGTGTATTTTACATATACAAATGTATGTAAATCCTAACCTAACACATGTATCTCTCTACTGCCTGCATTTGCATTAGTTACTTACGGCGCTTCGTACCATCACCATTCTTTGAGCTGTCTGTGACCTGCTGCTTGCGGATGCTGTCTTCATCTGCTTTGCGGTCCCTGCCTGGACAGGCACAAATACGGGCTTCAAAGCAACGTCGACCCAAAACCTGACCACTAATGGAAAACAACACACACAAGTACAACATAGTCAGCAGTTAAATTAGGCAATTAATTTTTTTTTAAGCAGCAAACAAAAGTTCTTGTAATTTCTGGCAGCAGTATTTGGACAGAGCCGACTATCACTTCTCCTTACCCACAATGAATTTCACAAACAGTAAATTATATCTTAAATCTTAGTTTCTGTTAATTTCTCGCAGTCTTACTCCCTCTTCCATTAAAAATGTATACTACCTATCCAGCTAAACTGTCACTTTGAAAAACAGTTGTTTAGAATTATTAGGTTAAATGTCTAAATTATTAAAGGCATTATAGTATGTGCAGTAATTTTACACCTAAGAAACAGTCATGCTGTAAGGCTGCAAGTTTTAAGTATAGAAAAAATCGCATTCAGAGCTATACTAACAAAATCATATGGTAACATATGCTGGCAATTCTATTTAAAGTTCTAAATGGAGTATTTTAATTCATCTTCTCACACTATAACATTTAATCCCTGTAATGATAGCAAGGTTGTGCTCTTGCATGTAAACGCTGTGTATTTTTTTTACTAAGAGCACACCTTTTAAACCAGCACACCACCTTGTTTTTATTTATATAAATTTTCTACATACAATGATGCATCATAATTAAAAACAAAACTTTTGCAAAAGCAAATCAATGGTCAAACACATTCATATTAAATGGAAAAAAGTCATACCCATGAGTAAACATGCAGTCTCATGGGTTCCTGTGACGTTATACTTTTATCAGCTGTAAGTTTTTTAGTTCAGCATATTATTGTGTTTAACATATGGTATTATCTGCAACACTGTTGACTAACTGTGTTTAACCAGAAGCATCTATACAGCCTATTCATTTTTAGTGTAGGACTTTGTAAAACCAGTCTAATGCAGGGAAAGTATGCAATGAGTTTTCAACGTTGGGCAGAATTTTGCTGTTTAAGTATTTTAGCCCAATGAATTGTGAAAATGGGAAGACAAGATAGCACTGACCCCAAAACATCTCACCTCAGCTAAACAAGAGCATGAGTTTATACACAAAATTCAGTGAATTAACATATCCAGGTTGCCCCTCACCCATAGATACAACAGAACTAAGATGTACTCCATACTTACTCCCTTGTCTCCAAGGTTACGATGATAAGAATTGGGCGTCGGTTCATCCCACCTACACAGCTACTGTTGCACATGAAGTTATACAAGATGGTTGTGAATTCTGTGCCAACCTGGCAAAGAGAAGAAAGACTGCATGAGCTTTTGTTAAATGACCATCTCCATACTTCTAAGTTCTACACAGTTACTGCTGCCTTGTCTCCAACCTAGCTCCTCATAAATATCCTGAATAAGCCTAGGACTGTTTAAGGCACTATGTCTGCAGAAGTAGTGAACACTGCATCTCAAATGAAATGACCAGAAAAGGCATAATGGCTGAATCAGCTAATTTCCAGATGTATTCAAAAGGCACGTATTTCCACAATTCCTACAAATTATCACTGGCTGAATGCATTTTTTCTGAGTTTGAAACGCGCATGTTTTAATGGTAGCATTTTGACTGGTTGACTAAGCAGTTAATTCACTATGAAATATAGTTATTTTAGTTGACTGTGATGTTAGTTGACTTATGAAGTTGTTAACTATCTTTAATCACCTAGAGTGAATTGCACAGAAATCTGCACTGTAGTTACAGTCGTGCAAGCATGGAGTTAAAATATTAAAGTAAAGAGGTCTGGGGGTACACCAGCCCCATATAAATACGATGCAGGTTTTAGTGAACTGGTCTGGGGTTTTTTTTCTGTGTGCCTCTCCAAAAAGTATATGTACTGTACATTTTCATTCAGTAATATAGACAGGTCTACTTTTCATTTGTGGTTTAGTTGCCAGCAATGCATATCCTTAGTACTTGCACCTATGTCAAATATTTATTATACGGTTGTCAGAGTACTTGACTACATGTGCAGTTGATTAGATATTTTCAGTTTTGTAACAGCTGATAGAAGTGATGTCGGACATATAATAATATATCCCTTTTAATACAAACTGGCCTCAACAATATTATCCAGAAATATATGATCTGTTTCAGTGGAAAATATTGCATGTCAAATTTAATCCAAACAAAGGCTGCAGCTAGTCTGATAAGAATTGATTCTCCCTCCAAACCTTTAGTCACTCCGTGTTTACCTCTCCCATGACACTGTTGCCTCACAAGTACAATCTACTACTCAGAAAGGGAGGGGAATTTCCACAGGCTCACACCTTTCCACATGAAGTAATGTCTCTGCTTTCATAAACTACAGCAATTTATTTCACTACTATTATGTCACAAATGGATCCCGCGGTGGTGGTGGTGCTGCGGTAGCGTTGTCGCCTCACAGTAAGACACTGTCCAGTTCGATTCTCAGCTAGAGTGTCTTCTGCATGGAGACATGTGTGAATGGGCGTACCTTCGTTGAAGGTTGTGCGTCAGGGCTAGTAACTCGGCATGTAAAAATCAACTACCAATCATTAGCAGACTGCTGTGGCGACCCCTAACCCCTAAAAGCCAAAAGACACAACAACAACAATTATGTCACAAACAACATTTAAACACTGAGATCTAGTGGTTTTGATGGTTTCCATTTTGTAGATGTGCAAAAGGTTCATCAGAGCTGGGTTCGAGGATGCCTTGTATGCCACACACAGATCACCTCTCATTAACCTGTAGGAGACAGAGTATATAGGGCTTTGAGGTGAACCATACAGGATGATGTGTTTATACCCTGGATTACCCTGGTAAAGAACCTCTGTGGGAGTTCCAACTGTTGCATATGTTTGGTCAGGTATATGCTGAAAGGAACTTCATACTTAAAGAAGGCTATAACAAATGCCAAATAAAGTGACACTATGACTTCCTTGGACTTCACCCTATGCATATTGAGCAGCTGCGATTACCTCAAAACATTCTCATCCTTGTACCCTCAGCCATCTTAGCTGACTTTTATGACTTTTTTTTAATCAAACTGGACTTTTTTGGGGGGGGGGGGGCAGACTAATATTCTTTGAAATGAGAATGAATTTCAAGTCTCTGGATTTCAAAACTGACGGAAAAAAAATCAAGTTTTGTACTTGCTTTGGCAAACACCTGCTCTTACTGGGGTTCACATTTTTGTATCGCCTTGTCCCCCACCCCAGACTGGGTAATAAAAATGATTTATACTTTCCTCCTGACAGAGTACTGTCCTACAACAATGATGATTAATTGCATTTAACCAGAATCATCTCAGCAGTATTACCAGGAGCGGCCTTAGGTCAACTGGTTCCCTAGGCAAAAGGGCTCCACGGCGCCCCCCCCCACCACACCACCTGGTGCCCCCATCCTGGTATACTTACACCAAATAAACACTGAAAAAGCACCCCTGCTGGAGCAGCTCCCTAGGCGGCCACCTAGTTGGCCTATGCCTAAGGCCGGCTATGAGTGTTGCAATTACATCCCATGTGAGATTTCCCTGTGCGCAGGATGGAAGTTTATGTAAATGACCCTAAAAGCTGCTACTTCATCTATGCTATCCCTAATCTTAGTGTCAACTGCACACAATTTATCCTGAGTCTTGAGCTACTGAAGTAATCAAAATAAAAGTAAACAGGTACCAGTTTTAACACAAAGGTTACCGACTTGGCTGGAACACAGTAATGAAGGCACCCGCAATCCTCAGAAAGTTGTTTTAATAAATTCCACAACGATGATACACGACAGCAAGAAGAATAAAAAGCTTTTCAAAATAGATCACAGAATACACATGTAACACCCTCCGATGTTAAGCGCTTTCATTTGCTATAAGCAAACTTCATCAGAACACATTCAGTGTTACACATAATTGTATTTGAATACATTTTGGCGCCAATCTGGATGATCAACTTAAAGGAACATTACATGCAATTAATGACCATGATAAGAATACTAAAATAAAATAATAACAACTCTGAGCATATATACATATATCCAAAACTATTGTATCCAAGTATAAAACTACAGTAAAACATGTGCAATAATTAAATTCCACATCTTACAATAAAGAATAAGAAAGTACTGATACAATATCATGATGATAAATCACCACTACTGTGTGCAAATATGAAAATGACTGAGAGACTAGTCCTAAACTTCTATCCTCTGTCTGTAGTGGATGGCAGCTGATAATTTACTATCAACCAGTGAAATATAGTTGACTAACTATAAGACAAACAATAATGAATGTACATGGTTACTACTATTATGTCAAGGGTAAGATGAATAAGTATTTACAATTTTAAAAACGGTTTGATACTAATGAAATCATTTAATCCTGGGGTTCTTGTGGCATCAACCAACATCTGCCATTTGCTCTCCCTGCATGATAGCTTGTTTTTCCAGTCACCCCCTAAAGGATTAATGATTTCTTGATCAATGATAGTAAATGTAAATATATGTTGGTCATTAGTGTCCTTGATATGTCTATATAAAGCATTCTTTATGTCTTTATTTTTAATTTTATAATAATGTTCATAGATACGTTTCTTCAATTGCCTCTCCGTCTTTCCTATATAGAAAGCGGGGCAGATGTTACATTTGGCTAAATATACCACTTGTTTTGTATAACAGAAACCTCCTATGCTCTTAATTTTAGTATGATTGATATCTTCCAAAATAATGTGGGCTGAGGTATTGATGTATCTACATTGTTTACATTGTCCACACTTCTTGGTATGTGTGAGTCTGTCATTAATAATATTTATATTGTTGCCTGCTCTTTCCAACAATTTTTTGATATTTGGGGCTGTCCTATAAACAACGATGGGATGTGAGCCCAACTTGTTTCTACATTCATCTGTAGCCATTAAAAAGTCCCAATATCTGGTCAATGTTTCCTTGATGTAGTGAACAAAGGGTGTATAGGTTAGCACACAAACTCTACCTCCCTTGAATATATTAACTGTGTATGTTTTATTTGTACTTTCATATTTTCCTAACAAGGGGATGTATTTGATGTTCCATTGTGAGCTAACGTAATTGATAGTGTCATCCAATAATACCTTAGGATAACCTCTCTTTAAAAATAAGTGGAAAATAAATTTCATTTCTTTCTCCATCTCTTCTTTCTCCGATGACATCCTTGCTCCCCTAATACATTGACCTTTTACAATGTTTTTAAATATATGTCTGGGATGATTGCTCGAATAGAATACATAATCGTTGGAAAATGTCGTTTTTCTATGAACTTTGGATGCATATCCTTCTGTAGTTTTGTAGATATAGGTGTCAAGGTATATCTGAGTATATATTTGTGACTATAGACGTTTGTGATCTTTTTTCTTGTATTCCGAATGAAAAAGGCTTAGATTCTTTCTGTAATAGTTTGAGGACATACTCTAATTTAAGCTGGGAGAAAATTGTATTAATACTTGATATGATGTCCCTAGTATTAGATTATAACTACATATATTTCGAGGGTGAAATATTTAGACAAAACACAGGTGTTGCAATGGGTGCATCCTGTGCACCCATTTTTGCAAACTTAGTCATGTTAGACTGGGAGTCCAAGTATGTATTCAATAGCTCTTTTAAAGACAATATAAAGTTTTATGTAAGATTTTTGGATGACATCTTTGTTTTGTGGAATGGTGACAGGGATGAGGTAGAAAGATTTATAGAGTATATTAATAACACCACAGATTTTTTAAAATTTACCTATAACGTCAATGATAGTGGTATATCATACCTTGACACCTATATCTACAAAACTACAGAAGGATATGCATCCAAAGTTCATAGAAAAACGACATTTTCCAACGATTATGTATTCTATTCGAGCAATCATCCCAGACATATATTTAAAAACATTGTAAAAGGTCAATGTATTAGGGGAGCAAGGATGTCATCGGAGAAAGAAGAGATGGAGAAAGAAATGAAATTTATTTTCCACTTATTTTTAAAGAGAGGTTATCCTAAGGTATTATTGGATGACACTATCAATTACGTTAGCTCACAATGGAACATCAAATACATCCCCTTGTTAGGAAAATATGAAAGTACAAATAAAACATACACAGTTAATATATTCAAGGGAGGTAGAGTTTGTGTGCTAACCTATACACCCTTTGTTCACTACATCAAGGAAACATTGACCAGATATTGGGACTTTTTAATGGCTACAGATGAATGTAGAAACAAGTTGGGCTCACATCCCATCGTTGTTTATAGGACAGCCCCAAATATCAAAAAATTGTTGGAAAGAGCAGGCAACAATATAAATATTATTAATGACAGACTCACACATACCAAGAAGTGTGGACAATGTAAACAATGTAGATACATCAATACCTCAGCCCACATTATTTTGGAAGATATCAATCATACTAAAATTAAGAGCATAGGAGGTTTCTGTTATACAAAACAAGTGGTATATTTAGCCAAATGTAACATCTGCCCCGCTTTCTATATAGGAAAGACGGAGAGGCAATTGAAGAAACGTATCTATGAACATTATTATAAAATTAAAAATAAAGACATAAAGAATGCTTTATATAGACATATCAAGGACACTAATGACCAACATATATTTACATTTACTATCATTGATCAAGAAATCATTAATCCTTTAGGGGGTGACTGGAAAAACAAGCTATCATGCAGGGAGAGCAAATGGCAGATGTTGGTTGATGCCACAAGAACCCCAGGATTAAATGATTTCATTAGTATCAAACCGTTTTTAAAATTGTAAATACTTATTCATCTTACCCTTGACATAATAGTAGTAACCATGTACATTCATTATTGTTTGTCTTATAGTTAGTCAACTATATTTCACTGGTTGATAGTAAATTATCAGCTGCCATCCACTACAGACAGAGGATAGAAGTTTAGGACTAGTCTCTCAGTCATTTTCATATTTGCACACAGTAGTGGTGATTTATCATCATGATATTGTATCAGTACTTTCTTATTCTTTATTGTAAGATGTGGAATTTAATTATTGCACATGTTTTACTGTAGTTTTATACTTGGATACAATAGTTTTGGATATATGTATATATGCTCAGAGTTGTTATTATTTTATTTTAGTATTTTTATCATGGTCATTAATTGCATGTAATGTTCCTTTAAGTTGATCATCCAGATTGGCGCCAAAATGTATTCAAATACAATTATGTGTAACACTGAATGTGTTCTGATGAAGTTTGCTTATAGCAAATGAAAGCGCTTAACATCGGAGGGTGTTACATGTGTATTCTGTGATCTATTTTGAAAAGCTTTTTATTCTTCTTGCTGTCGTGTATCATCGTTGTGGAATTTATTAAAACAACTTTCTGAGGATTGCGGGTGCCTTCATTACTGTGTTCCAGCCAAGTCGGTAACCTTTGTGTTAGTTCGGGTGCAGTTTGTGTGGATTCTCAGGTACCAGTTTTAAGTTTAAGTACTGAGACATTGACACATCCCAACATAGAAGTAAAAGGAAAAAAAAAAAAAGAAAAAACTTGCCATCACCCAAACACTTCTTGGTTCACTTTTTCTTACCTCAGCTACATTAACTACAACTACTGGCATCAATTCTGACTGCCCATTAACCTCCTGCATGGTTCCAAATTATGGGCCTCACTGAAGCCCACGCAGACTAAATACACAATCTTAAATCACTGTAAAAAAAAATTAAATAAACACAAGAGGTATATTCAGCACTGTTTTAGTACAGCAAGTTTGACATCTTCTTCTCAGAACCTCAAAACACACATCCACATAGTATAAACACTTTCTTAATGACAATTATTGCTTTAAGTTTAAAACTGAAAACATTAATTAAACACAGCTATATAATGTTCAGTCTAATGCAACAATCTAGACCAATTCACTTCCACAATTAACTCTTTTGGCTCCAAGCTGCCATATTTCAAAATACTCATGGTCTTATTCCTTAACAAAAAATTAATTACACCCCTGCCTCCTTTTTGCTACACAGAAAATAAGACAGAATTCTAATAGCAATGTCACAATTATGCACCTCATTCACATACGCCATTCCACTCAAAGGGAGGCCTTTTAACCCTCCCCCACATGTCCATGTATCTTGACCTTACGTTTTCTCATTGTTTTGGCAGTTTATGACTAACGAGGTACACAACTGGAGCACACAGCACATGCTATTTGTGTGGTCCCAAATTCATACAATGACTCCAGGCAATACTTCTGCCCTTTAATAGTCCATTAATTACCTTTGAATAAGTATCTGTTATGATCCTTGAACTATCAAAGATTTCAGAAGTAAAAGAAAACATCCCCAGTCTTATGTCTAAGCACTGTGACATTCCATTTTGTCAAGTTAAACAAAAAACTTGGCAATCACCCTCTACACCCTACCACCTAACAGTTCTCAGTCCACTATATCTTATCCTGGCCACCATCACAGCAGTCCCTGGCATCTACTCTATCTGCCCTGTTTCCTGTCAGGCTCCAAATTTTGGGCTTGCTGAAATGCAGCAGACTACATTGTAGTACCCCCCCCCCCCGGTTAAAAATAAATACTACATCAGGCTGAAATAATGAAAGTGTCAGCCTCTAATTTGTTGTCCCTTGTAAATTCTGACAATCATCATCTAAGAAGAGCATATTAAATTGACAGCCTGCAATTACCTGACTCCCCTTGAACAGGGGTTCCATAACGTTCAATAGTCGGTAGTTATGGTACCTCTTCACTCTTGACATGTTAAAAAAAAAGTCTGATCACTGGCATGTTTTTTGCCAGCTTTCTCAGCATGCAGAAAAGGAGATCATCAGGATCGTGTGATTACAAAGAATGACAGCATTTGAATGGTATTTGAAACTCTTTCTACCCCTCTCCCCTTAAACAACGTTGAGTACTACCTGTGGTGGTTCATAAGGTACTAAAACACTCTGCCGTCCAGTGATGGGGTCTTCAACATACTGTGCATGATTGTTTCCTTCCACTCTGATAAGGTGACTTGGTGGTGCTATTTGACCTGAAATAACAGAAAGGACATCATTAATACACGTTTCACAGACACGTCACAAACACTCCATACAAATATAAACTTACATCTAAAAGCACAAAATGAACTGACTGGGCTGCTATTAAAAACATACCTGTCTGACCCTTCTGCTTTGCTTTTGTTAACAGACTTTGATGTTTACTGAACCCTGATGACCTAGTATATCACTCTTTTCGACAAGGTTGAACTATATGGCCCAGCCCTAATTTACACAAGAATGTGTGTTTGTATATTTTATACACACACACACACACACACACATATATATATATATATATATAAAAACACATACACATCACATAGATATTTATATCTATCTTGTTCTCGCTCTATATATGCATATGTGCATACATATATATATTTATGTATATAAGGATTCCCTTCTCAAGCTCGAAGTTTCAAAATGTCGAACTGCAAATGGACAAGACCATAAGATCAAAGTTTTGAAACTTCAAACGTTTTGAATGGAGATCGATGTACAGTCCGGAACAGGAAATTTACTGTTTTCCTCACTGTAGTGTGATCTCGGAGTTGATATATTTGCCCTCTGCAAAAATGTAAACAAATTTTTTTCTTTTTATTTTTACTACAATTTTGAGCTTTCAAAACTTCGACCTTATGATCTCGATCATTTGCAGTTTGAAGTTTTGAAACTTCTAGCTTGTGAAGTAGATACACACACACACACACACACACACACACACATATATATATATATATATATATATATATATATATAAATATGCGTGTGTGTGTGTGTGTGTGTGTGTGTGTATATATATATATATATATATATATATATATATAAATGTGTGTGTGTGTGTATTATATAACAGACACACACAATAAATAAATGTGTACATTCAAATGGATTTGTGAAAATGAATGTCTCAGTATATTAAAAATCACAGCAAAAGAAAAACTGTAAAGCATGCTTAGTACTTGTTGGGATGGCATATACTCAGATTTGCAAAGAAGAATGGCTCAGTATGCTGATCATCTATAGTCTTTGCTGACAATCCACATTAGAGAAATAGGACTAGAGACTTACCCTCATTGAATTCTCGACTAAGCTCATGATTTGGACACCTTTTAACAACTTCAGTGACATGTTCAGCTTTCTTATATACTGGCATGGCTCGGATCACCGCACCTTGGGGAGGCGGAGTCATTACTTTAATTTGTATGGGACACGTCTTTGCAATTTGGCAATAAAGCTTCTTTAGTTCCGTGGAATACTAGAAAACAGAAACAGAAGTAAAAATGTTAAAACACAACGGCTGTCTTTATGCATGGTGTAGTTCATCATTACAAGGTTAAGAGACAGGAAAAATATGGAATGTCAGTTTGACAAAGAACTGAAGTCAAGGAGCAATTAGATAGATCCACAAAAATACACAAGCTTCCAAAGGTGAACAAATACCAACAAGAAAAAAACCATCACAAAATTGCACTGTGAGAAACTCTGGAAAGCTAATAATAAATCCAACACAACCTTAGCGTAAAACACTTTTTAATAATACTTTCATCAATCAGACTTTATCAGAATTACTGAATCAAAAAACTCCATTCTTATTTAAACAAAATTCAACCAATAAAAACAATTAATTAATTAGCAACAGTAATTCTGATGAAGTCTGGTAGATGAAAGCATTATTAAAGTGTTTTTATGCTAAGGTCATATTGGATTTATTATTAGCAATTAGAAGTGTGATTCTTTAGTTATAAGGTGCTCTTTGAAAAAATGCTAATCAATCAATGGACATCTGCTGTGAAACACAAACCATTAGCCAGCATTATGTCAGTGTGGTAGAAACTCAGTAGTACATAAGAGAGGGTAAAATTCTACGCGATAAAACGTGCCATCCCTCAACACCCACATTATTATGCACGCTTTCATTGCTTCTTTTCAACTCCTGCTCTTCTCTTCTAATCATTTTAACAGCATTAACATACATGTACATACATACATAAACACTGTACAATATGTGCGTGTGTGTATGTATGTATATATATATATATATATATATGAATTGGCTGGGAAGGGCTGATGTAGTCTAATTAAAAACAGAATATATAACAGTGCTGTTGATCTAAGAGAAAAGGAACAATAATTCCCATTCAATAGAATGTTTTATTATTAACGGTAATGGTGATAATAGCATACAAACATTTCTCCAAACTATGTAAGTAAATTTTAGACAGATGTGGCACAGGGATTAAAAATTGGAATTTCTTAACACATCATTTGAAAGATACAAATAAGATGTTAATAAAATTTTAACTTTGAAACCCATTGGTTTGTAGCATTTATTGGAGTTTTTAAATTGAAATAAATATATTTAAAGAACATTCACAATTCCATGCAGAAATAAAATATATAACACCAAAGAAACAATCAGTATGTCAAGAATGGGTTAGATTATAGACTTTATCAAAGTTTGGAATATTGGCAGGTGAAGAATGATACTGAGGTGTTCAGCAAATAGTATGGAGAGAGGGGCAGGGGGGTCTATAAGGCAATGATACCACTTTGTGGTCTAAAGAAACCAGAAAAAAGCTGGTAAATCACGGACAGTCACAATTACAGTATGAAGTTCTGGCCAACGTTTTTGTTAAGTGTTGAAAAGATGAAGACTATTGAGATTTTGGAATAAATAAGGACAGATGGAGGAAAGTACAAACAATCAGAAGCAAATTAGTATGATAAAAGAACAAAGTGAAGACAAAGTGATAACTACCCTGGATGTTGTTAAAGTAAATGAAAATATTGACTGCAAAAGCTTCAGCTGCATATTAAAGGGACAATGAATGGGGGTAAAAACTTGTGAGTGGTTCAACGGTGCATATGAAAAAGCAAGAAGAAAGGTACCAGATAAAGATTCCCTTAACTTTTGTTCTTTTTGGGATTTGTTAACAGGGTAGTCAAGTAGGTTAAGGCACATAGCACTGTACCACAAAACAGACAAATAACTACAAAGTAATGGGAAATAAGTGCCAATGTGGATGACTTGCATTTATTTTTTAAAAGCAAGAGAGGGATGAAAGGGCTTTGGAAGTGGTCAGTTTAGAAGTACAAAAGAAGCAATGAATATTGTTTTCAGAAGAACAGCTCAAATGTTGTATACAAAAACGTTTTAAAGGATTAGGAATATTCTGCATTATGAAATGCATGAGTCAGGCAAACTGGGAAAGGGCACCAAAAAGAAAGAAACCATACAGTATGACTGAAAAAAAGGTGAGTATATGTTTATTACCAATGAAAATGGAAATGCAGTCAACTGTGCCACATTTCAAAGTATCTGGGGAACGAGACTTACTCCTGTTAGAGTACACTACACAGTAGGAGATTCACACTTAGATAACCATGAGTGCTGCATGAGCAGTACCTCACTCAGTCAAGGGCCGTAACCCCCAAAACAAAAAGAAATGTTGTTACCTAGTTCTAGGACACAGAGGGTTAGGAGATCTTATTGTTCCCCAGGCAACCAAAGTTTGACCAGGAGGAGATAGGCAGGGCTCGAGAGGACTGAAAGTGCATGGGTCCACTTACTGCTGCTGGGGGGTGGGGGCAGCAGGTGTTCTGGGAACACACAGGGAAGTGAGATTTCCCCAATGAATGTTGGGAAACCACTTCCTGTGCTTGAGGGAAGGGGCACAGCTGCCAGCTAACAACATCCCTTGTGGAAGTGACTCACATTGCCTGCCCTCCTCCAGCTCCACAAGTCAAGTGTCTGTGGGGACCATAGGGATAAGAGCAAAATTAATGAACCACATCCTTATGACTGTTTAAATAATGACCCCTCCCAGTCACACCTTACCCTGGAAATGGGCCAGTTGGCTGGGAAGGGCTGATGGTCAACAGGCAGGGAGGGTAAAGGTAAATAATTAAGGCAGGAATGTAGTGTAGCGCCTTATTTTACCCCCCCCCCAAAACTGCTGTGGTCTGAAAGCTGCTTGAGGGTGTCAAGTTAGAACCCTGTTGTACAGGTTTAAAGATGGTTAAACAATTTGTTGCATAATTTTCCTTTTACATTTGGTAGAAAATAAAAAAAGAGAATCATAGGGGAAGACTTATAGAAGGAAATACACAACTTCTAAAGATGGCGACAGACTAATAAAGCATTAGTAAGATAGTCTGGATTATGACGAATGGGAGAATTATTCATAAGACTGGAGAAATGTGGCACTAACTGTAGTCATTTCATGACACAGGGGGAAATGTCATAACTAAATACTTGCACGTTAGAAGACATTTGGGATAAGTATCCAAAAGAGATTTGAGATACACTGAAATAAATAAAAAATAAAGAAATTTCTGAGCAAAATTTGTCAAAGGAAAATTCCCGTCTACAACAAGAAATGTCTAAGAAAAGAGGGCAATGCAGATGGGTGCTTTAAACAAAAAGATATGGAATATTTCCTTGAAATGTGAAAAGAGTGTTTCAAGCAAAAAGTATCAGATTATTTTTCATGTGAAGAATTCTTATAAACTGCACTAAAGAATGCTTCCTTTGAACTACATAAAACAAAAAGAAATAACTTTAATGTCAAAAAGATTAGTTTTATTACATGCCTCATGTATGTGGGTGAGATGATGTGGATGTCTAGTACACATCAGGGACACTAATAAAAATGTGTAGTGAAATTAGTAAATGGATGTTTAAGAAAAATACTTTGTGGAGTCTGGAAATATGCCTTTCTGGAAGCCTTGTTAATACAGAATCTGGTGTGCAAAAACACATGAAACAAGATAGTCCAATCATATAAAAACACATGAAACTAGTCCAATCATATAAAAACACATGAAACAAGATAATCCAGTCATATTCTCTTTTAAAGAGCAGCATATTAACCCTGCTCTGTCCTTTGCTTTAAGGACTGGAATTCAAAACAACAATCCATATGCACATATCCATATACACACTTGTAAATGTTCTTACCTACCTTGGCTACAAGCTCAGAAATAAAGATCTACCATGGTGACTTCTGGGGAAAGAAGTATGATCTGCTACGGCTGCATTCCCAAATTCAAATAGCAACATTCAGAGCAATACCTGTGATACACCATGGTGCTTTTCAGATAAGTAGCTATGATACAGTATGTATTATAGATCGTATGCCTATAATGAAATCTCATGAGATTCCAAAAAGTAAAAGCACCTAATGCTTTAAACGATTATCATGACTCTATATGCTTGTATTAAAATAATCAGACTTTTGGACTACACTGAATACTATGGCTGAAACTCCCAATTCAAACATTTATGTTCACAGAAGTGAATGGTTACCTGTCAAAATTCAAATGCTCCATCTTTCACAGCAATAAACCATGCCTATATCCAAACTCAAGTGCTAACAACAAATCACTTTTGGTCCTAAGTTAAGCGAAAAATCTTTACCTTATTTTACACAAAAATCGAACTAATGCTTCAGTGTTTGCTTTCAATGTTTCTAACAATTGCATCTAATTTACTTCTTTTATAATCTCATTGACCAATCAAAAGGCTCCTCAAGCATTAAAGAGACTGTAATAAATTACAATAAATATTCTGTTATTAATTTACTGTTAAGACCATTATGAAAGACGATAAATCTAAAAATATGCCATGCTTCTTTTTTGTAATACAATGCCTAGAAAATGAATGTACAAATTCTAATTTTATCAAATATGCAATACAAAAAATCTTAAGGAACTATCTGATAAATGTTGTTTTGAAAGTGCATGTTAACAGGATTTTTTCTGGGACTTGCATTTTATATCCTTACATGTTCTAAGACTCATTTCCTTACTGGGCAAATTGTTTCGTTTATACAATATATCCTGCATAGACAGTGTAGGCAGTAAACCTCTGCCTTAACATAACAATTCATAACCGGTACTGGAAAACATTTCTGCCCATTGATATTGTATGTTGGGGCAGTATCCAAATATGTGAATATACTACAGCCTTTACAATCTCCTATTAATTTTCGGGTTATTTCGGCATGTACAATCTTTCCACTACACTGAGTAAATTTTTATAGAAATTTTAAAATGACAGTTTAACTTAACTCCCAAAATATCATATGCCTTAATTATATGCCAAAGTTCTTTTTTTTAATATGTATTGCCCTTCAAGAAAGGGGACAAAATGTGTCACACAATATTGGTCACTATTCACTACATTTTTATTCCCTAACCTACGTCTGCCAGTGTCAGCTTGATTTTTTTGTCCTGTACCTTCTTTAATGCCTGACTTAAAATCTCCCCGGCATAACCTCTTCTCTTTAAACGTTGCACTAGTTCCATGGCTACTTCCTGAAAATCTTCCTCTTCAGAACATACAGAATTCACTTCATCATAAGCAAGAGACTTGATTAAATATGGTGCATGTGCAACTTGTAGCATTAAGAAAATAATTTGTCTTCACAGGCTTTCTATATAAAATAGTACATATTCTATACTATTCTGCAAACACTTTAACATCTAAATATTCTATAGTCCATTTATGTATATTATAGGCAAATGACAATGAAGTGCCATTTCACTGCACTAAATGAGTCAACTGAAAGCAATAAATGTGGATTACCTGACTGCATTTCTAAATTCAAATGTTCCCTTCGGATAAAATGTGTTCATTTTAGTTGCACATGCCTTCACAGCAGAAAATGAAACTACCATGGCTGTGTGTCCAAATTCAACTGCTTTTACTTTTACAGCAGTATATAGACTTAAATGGCTGCGTACTCAAAATCAAACCAGCTTTTACAGTAAAGGACATCTCTACCATTTAATGAAAGCAGAACCCACAGTGAAGAAAAAGTAACTGTTTCCACTCGCAGCAAACGCACAATAATTTGGCAGCTTTCCAACTCCTGCACTGCTATCTAGCTTGTTGAAAAGATTGTCATTTACATGTGACCATGTTATTTAGAACAATGACAGAGAATAGAGAATATGGAAGTGACTGAAAAAAGTTAACGAACACCTGGTAGAAGCAGAATGTTATAAATGACAGATACCCCACTCTAAATAATACCAATCAGGAACTATCCACAGTTACAAACTTCTGAAAGATGGATCAGCCTCTAGCAAAATGTACAGAACTCTGATTGCACTGATGTCAGCATTTTCCAACCAAGAGGAATCATTTCTTCTATGTATTATCATAGGAAACCATACGAAATATAAGGCTATTCGACTAGAGACCATGTGTGCTTTGTCAGTAACCACTCTCAGGCTCTACCAGCCTTTTGAAGGAGTGTATTCTAGGGCACTCATCCATTTGCCTAAACTATGTTGATGATCAAGATGGAGTCACACTGCTTGACATGCAAGGAGAGTAGATTCCAGAAGAAGTGGGGCACTGAGCAATGAACATCTCCCTCTCTCCATTTAGTTTTGTTAATTACCTGATGTAAACTCAAATCTCTTGTTTTAGGGCTGGATATCTGCTACATGAAGAAAAAAGAGGTCTCAGATAATTAGGCCTCCCATGGACACAGAATGCAAGCCACAGGTCTCATCTCAAAAGCTTGTATGACATGGAGTACAGGGATAGTGATTTCAGACTTTCTGATAAGAGTTTTGAGGCTTGAGATCCTTCTTGCTAGGAAACACAGCACTTTTTCAAATTTTTTGATGTCTCTAGTGAGATACATGCTAAATAGTTTATTATATTCTATAATGGGTCTAATCCGGGCAAAATATAGGGGAACAATAACTTCTTGGGTTTTAGATAAGATGTAGTTTGCAAAGAAATGTGAAATATATATGGGTTTTCTGACAACAGTTGCTATGTGGTGACAGAAGGAGAGGGAGTCATCAACCCATGTTCCCTAGTCCCTGACCACCAACTCACAAAAGAGTGGGGTGTCACTGATACAACAGGTGGTAAGAAATTGTTGTTTTCAAAGGCGATGATACTGCATTTCTAAGCATTTAAATTTGAGCTCTTTTTTGGTGAACTTGGTGTTAATGTGTTAGTTCTATATAATGAATTCTAGGTGTTAGTTGTATATAATGAATTCTAGGTATTAATATGTTAGTTTTATATAATGAATTCTAGGTGTTAATGTGTTAGTTTTACATAATGAATGCTAGGTGTTAATGTGTTAGTTCTATATAATGAATTCTACGTGTTAATGGGTTAGTTCTATATAATGAATTTTAGGGGTTAATGGGTTATAGTTCTACATAATGAATACTAGGTGTTAATGGGTTGGTTCTACATAATGAATTCTATTATCATGGGTTGAATAAACTACTACAACCAGTTTATGGTCATCAGTGAACTTAGTCAGCTACAGATCCTTGTTGTCAATATTTAGGACTGAGAAAAAAATTCCGAAATGGGGAGTGGGCTAATACAGAACTTTGTGGAATGCCACTGGTGACCTGGTCATATATATATATATATATATATATATATATATATATATATATATATATATATATATATACATACATACATGTGTGTGTGTGTGTGTGTGTGTGTGTGTGTGTATGGTTTACAATCATATTTTTGAAAATGTTTTTCGAGTACTTATGTACTCGAAAAACATTGTCGAAAGTTACAATAGTGACTGACCAAAATAACGAATGACAATTCAAAATCGAATTGTTGACATTTTTTGAATTTATCTTCACATCCAGTGCCATGCGTTTTGCAGGGGGGCAAGCCCCCTGCACCCCTCACACCCCTTGCTACTTAGATATACATACACAGAGTTCGCAATTCAGTGAGGGAAAGGGTACACTTCCCGATCCCCACTATACTGCGATCTGCATTCAAAACGTTGAATCCACAACAGCGACTGCTAGTGTGCATTTGCTGTTGTGACTTCAACATTTTTTTTTCCAAAAATTTAAAATGTTGAAAGCTAGCTTTCGGGATTAGACGTTCGCACACTGACGTGTGATATTTTGATTGTAATCTGTGTGTGTGTGTGCATGTATGTGTACCTACATATGTACATATTTATTTAATTTACATTTGTTTACCGGGAAAATCCAACTGGGGCACAGCCCACTTTCAGCGGATGCCCGGGGAGAAAAGCTCCACATACTTAAAATTATGTAATTAGATAAAGTAACAAACACAGTTGAAACAGTTACAAAAACATAAGATACATACCGATAAGACTTTGTGTTACATAGTAAAAAATATTAGTTCAGAACGTTACAGGCTGAGGGATACAGATTAATTAGCATCCAGTTACAATAGTACAGTTGAACAATAAGTACAGTGATTGACAACCCTAGAGTCATAAGTTTGGTATAAAGATGAATAAGGGGAAATAGCGGTTTAGAAATTAGCCTGGACTATATATACAGATTAAACTTACTGGGCAGCATAGAGTTAATGTTATTATCTTTCTACTCCCTGCTGAACCTTTTACACTGGACTATTCCAGTGTTTATTTGCACAAGGTCTAGCTACTTCTGTCTCTCTTTCTTGCAGCTGAACAGCTGTCATTGTATTTGACAGCAAAACCCTTCACTGAACAAATGTTACATCTACATACACACTTGGGGCTGGTATGACTTCAGGGGGTGGTAGAGCCCCAACACTGGAGGGGTGCGGGAGGAGCTTGCATCTCAGTTCCAGAAAGCACTTTTGTCTCACTCACTGCCAATCAAGAGTATGTAAACCTTGAGTGACTTACACTGAGGTTTTGGAACTCAAGCAACTGGAACTGAAGTTAATGAAGCAAATCTAAAAATGGGAAGCATTTCGGTATTTGCCTTTACAGGACTTTTCTAATTCCACCTAATATCACAAGCAAATGAAGCATTTCAGACAATGTTATTAAACTACATGGGCAAACACACATCATCAGTGCGTTAACAGTTACAAACTCTTCTTACAGAACAGCTCACTGTAGTAGGCACGGGTTACTAAGGGTGCCAGAAAGGCAGCAGGCCCTTTGACATAGATCTGCTTAAATTAAATGACAAAAACAAATTGGCTAAACCATAAATATGTTCTAGTCTTTGTCTAGATTCATTACAGACCACCTGCATAAGCAATGCCAAAAACACAACTCCCTTAGCAACACAAATGTACTGGCTTGAGAACAAAAGGAAAACCAGTTCTGTCATACTGCTGCTTGGTTACCCAAGACAAAAATGACCACAGTGAATGACTAAACCCTGCTGTGATTATAAGCCATTTCTTGCAGAATTACATGTCATGTTGAGGATTTAAATGCTGGAAACACTAAATACTGTCATACGATCACTTTGTGCCTGCAGGGTGCAAACTTTTGAATACAATTTAGTGTCGCCTTTGGGAACATGAAATGATGCCAAGGAATTCTAAACCTGTTACGAAACATAAACAGAGACAACAATGCTGGCAGAAAATGGCTTTGTTGTAGTCAGCAGTTGCGTAAAAAAAATAGTGACAGTAATGCTCTGGAAAAGCGCAGTGCTGATTGAGTAGATACGGACATTTTGGTTTTCTTTTGTGTGTCCCCAAAATGTGCAGAAAGCATGAATCTCACCATTTAAGTTGTCACTTCTCTACACAATACATACCCTGGGGAAATAATGGCATCATTCTCAACTCATCTGCAGTACAGCTCAAGTCTTGTCTTCACTACATCTGCAAGTTCAAGTTAAACACCTAGATACTGGGAAAAAACTGCATAAGTAAATACCAGCCACAGACACACAGACAAAAAAGGTAGCACATGTACAGGATACCAATCAGATGAACGAAGAAGACTTCTATGGACAGCATCTCGGTAAGCAAATCGCAATAGACTGAGCCATCCACTGATTACGCAACAGAGCCCCACCACGAATATCAAGACAGCATGAAATCACAAGAAACAAGCAAATAAAAATAAACACAAACAATACAGTAATAAAGAAAGAAATGTAATAGGGGCAACAGAAAGGATGTCAGTAAAGTATGCAAGAGTGAGTAAAAAACTGAATCATAAAGATGTGAAGCAGGAAGACAGATGAAGTAAGGACATGGAAATAAACCATGAAGTTAAACTAAGCAGAAATGTACGATGTTGGGAGCAAAGAACTAGAGAGGGAAAGGTAATAGAATGGGAAGATGCCAAGAATTTATTTGGACTGCAGGCTTGAAACTGCCTTCCCTATAAAGGACTGATATCAGATTATAGGCAAAGAGAAAAAAATGGCGGGGGGAGGGGTGCTAAATGAAAGACCAGCACTGGAGTTTTTTTAGAAAATCTAGAAGAGAAGTTGCTGTTAAAAAATGAATAATTAGTGCAGCGTATAAAATATTGCATGGTAACTACAACTATCAATCATAGGAGGTTAGAAAGTATTGGGAAGAGAGACTGGATAAGTAATTCAAAAATAACAGGGGATATACATATGTTTCCCAAATATGCAACAAAAAATACAGAAGATTTAGGATCTTTGCTTGAAAATGTTTACATAAGTATTTTTATACCCCAAGTAGACTCCAGAGAATTCTTCCTCAGGTTAGACAGCAAATGTTGGATGGGTTATGGGGAAGAAAGAGGTAATTAGGAACAAATATTCTGGGAGTGTAATGAGTCAGCAAATTTTAAAGATGCCCTGCAAACTACTATCACAGATACTGAGTGAGCAAACTGGTGGTAGTAAGGGAACTGACTTTTCTGAACTATGACATAGAATTGGGATTGCCTAGGCACAATAAGGCCTTGCTGAGTCTAATTATGCTGGCTGCCATAACAGCAATTACTAGAAAATGGAAATCAATCTCTATATCAAAATCTAAACCAACTGTACTAGAAGTAGTGAATATCGCAACAGAGATAAAACAACTGGAATTGGGATCTTTAGAAAAGAGTAGGAGCAAATTATACAGAAAAACAAACAAACGGAAGGAATGAGGTTTAAAAGAAGGCAGGATTTAAATGAGCTATGTAATGTTTGACTGACAACGATTGGGTAGATTATAAATGATGTATAATGTTTGCAACTAAAATTATGCCAACATGGTTTGTGATGTATAATGCCTACAACTAAGAGTATGTCCATATGGTTTGTTTCTATTTAAATAAATGTATGATAGCCTACCATATGTGATAATTTAATAAACGTGTTTTTTAAAACAAGAAAGAGTTCTGATGTTTATATTTTCAAATGCACCTGCATGTGGTGCAGTAATAAATAAAAAAAACATACACAGTAGGACGATGTGCAGACCTGAACCACTGAGACAGTATTAGGAAAACTGTTAGTTATACTACTATGATAGCGAGCCACCAGTAAACTGCCCCTGCAACAACTTACTTCCACTGCCGTAATGGCTGTACAGCACAGGCATGATGGCACTTCCTGTGTTAATTTCAATGATGTGTGGCCACTTAACTGCAGAATCAACAGGTACTTTAATTCAGCCGCTTTTGCTCCATAAGATGCCATTTACAGAACTCTGCTTTGTTTATTAGGTAAATTATTATTAGGTGTGTACTACTTGTGGTGAAGGGTGATAATGTATGAACTGAGGTACCAAGATGAGGATGACGACTGCCTACCACTGGATTCAGGAACCCTGCTGCATTTTGTGATAACAGAAGAGATTCTAAAGCTGTGCCAAAAACTCTACATGTAGGGCAGCCTCATTTGGAGACTAACACTGATGAATATGAGTTTGGAAGTGAACATGAAAACCGGCAAGGCTGGCTGGGAAGAGATGGGCTGATTGTGTGCACAACAGTTTTTTACCTGCACATTGGCAGAGGGGTGAGTTCAAATGTCATACGGCAGTCAGGTGTACTATTTATTACCATAATCATAAAAGTATGTGTGTGTCTGGGAAAACCTCACAGACATAAAATGTCCATGCTCATGGTGTCCAAGTGAGGCATTCCTTGACAGTTTTCTCACCCATTTAAGTAAGCAGGTGGTATGCTGTTGAGTCTGAGTGTTGTGGTGAAACAGTTAAAGTCAGTCATCTACCTTAATGTGACACAAACTAAAAATGATTTTTTTGATGGGTCTGCCAATTTTAGAATAAGTGCCAAATGATCAGAGAATACAAATAATTGCATTTTACTACTAATCTATAAGGCTTCTCAGCAGTGCCAGATAAAAAGCAGACATAAATAAGCGCACACAGCTGCTGGGTGGGATTAGAATGCACTCCCTACTTAACAGGTGAGCACACAGCAAAACCTTTTGCTACTTTTTTGTTCTTCATCTAGTTCTCTCCTTTTTTGGCATGCACAGATGACTACAGATAACTGTGGTGGTGGTGCTGCGGTAGCGTTGTCGCCTCATAGCAAGACGTTGTCCCGTTCGATTCTCAGCTACAGCGTCTTCTGTGTGGCGGCATACGTGAATGGGACGTGCCTTCGTTGAAGGTTGTGCATCAGGGCTGGTAACCCGGTATGTAAAAATCCACTACCAATCATTAGCGGACCAGAGTTCCGCTGTGGCGACCCCTAACCGGGAAAAGCCAAAAGACGCAAAACAAACAGATGACTACAGATACACTCCGATCCTTAGTAATTCAAGAAGAAACAATTCAAAAGGTACATGTTAGTATGGCTAAGGAGATGTAGTACAAACAAGTCACTGACAGTGTGATAATATTGTATAATAGAATTAAAGTGTTGAGTACAGTCACAGGGTAAACTATTAAAAAAGGATATATACTATTTTAGGAAATGAGCCATGCACAACAGAATTTAATGCACATCAGAGCTGTATCAGAGCAGGAGAAAGCTTTGTTCCACAGCAGAAAAGCCTAAACACCTGGCTGTACCTTATGTTTCAGTTCACTTAATTAGAGACATCCTATCCAATGGAGAGGTAATGCTCCTCCCCCTGAACAGAATGGCACTCTGTATATCCCACCACTAGTACTGGTAGTCAAAGCACATGACAAATCAGCACAGTTACAAAAAAAAGTTTTAATCATTGTCAAGCACAGAAACTAAGCTGCAGACTTTTTTATATTTATAATGAATTTGCATCAATAAAGTATAACAACCTTCTCTTGCATGTTTAAATTATTACACAGCCCTCCAGGGTATTAAATTATTGCATTATGTTTATTTGGAAGCAGCCTATTAACAGTGCAAAGCAATTACAGTGAATATACTTTCACATTCACTGGCAAACTCGTACATAGTACATTTTAAAGCCACCCCCTATGACTTGCACCTATGCGAAGAAAGCAACCAGGATGCAAGTTCACTTTATACAGCAGCATTCTTAAAAAACATAATGCTTTCTTTTTAAATAATGCCTTAGTGTTACAGCAATACCCCTTGGCAGGGTCATATGTAATTCATATTTTTCAGCATGATGGTGGTGGGAAGCATTGTTTGGTCTCTCTCTGGTTGCATCTTCATGACTAAACACCACCATCCCCCTCTGTGGGTAAAACATAAATTACTCTCTCCCTGGCAATGGGGTATAGCCATGAGGTACACCTTCGCTCATATCATCCCTGCATACTTTTTTCATCACAGTTCATATGTCATTGAAGTGTGATTCTATATCCTTTTTTTTCTTTTAAAAACTGTAACTATAACTTATCACATGAATCACAAAATGTCTGAAGATGTTCATAACATATAGCCAGATTAACAGCAGTTTGATGATAATAAACAAAGCAAAGGTGGGAGGTGGGGAAATATATTTTGACATGATCTGAAATGCTTATCTATCTACTATTACTGTTGCAGATGTCTGGTTACATTTCAATGAAAGCATGTGTTTATGTTCCTATTACCGCATCATGTTTGGAAGTATGCACATATATTAATATATCTGTATTTCAGAAATTCTAAATAAGATGTATTTAACTGAGTACACTAGTATTTCTATTTGTGTAATTAACATACTGCATCTACAAATTTGTCTATTTTTTTTTATTTCCTAGGTCCCCTCTGAAAACAGCCTTGCCCAAACCAGGTCAATAAAACATAAATAAAATAAATCAATAAAATGAATACATATCAGTATAAGTTGAAAATTTTCCCTAAACAAAAAATGTCTTTGCGCATAACCACAATTTAAAACCAGCAAACTTTCACAATGTGCAACCTTTGCAGGTATACGTTGTATAACTGAAAAAAAAAATTGTCTACTAACAGTGTTCTTAAAGTGGTGAACAACAAATTAAAATTATCTATTTGTACATGCACACTTTCTTTTATTATTGTCCGCAGCTGATCTTTATTAGATGACTTAACATTTCTAACACTCGTCCAGCAACTGAAGATGGAGATCAGTTTTCTTGTATACTCCATACACACTGCCAAACAAGCTACCATTATCAGGTATAGCATTATTAAGAAACAATGCCCTGTAGTGGCTACAAATTAGCCAACATACACATGACAAGACTGACACAAAGCCAGCAGTTAACATAATACAGCACTCAGCAAATGTTGCGAGAAAATAAGCGTTGTTGGCATTCATGGTGGTAATCTAGGATTACATTACTTCTCTTGTTCACAGAAGGAAGTGCTAAATGCATTAGAGAGGGGGTTAGAGGCTGTGCATTACTAGCTCTTCGCTTCTGGAGTACAACCCACCCTTTTCTGACTGGATTTCAGGTTCACTACTAGTGTCACGTCAAAACAAACAGTCCTCAGGGTGAGTACAGAGAACAGAGATGAATTTAGTTCCTATTTTTCCATTACAAAACATTCCACTGAGCCCTACCTACCCTGCCTCCTTTCCTCACCACCTGCCTAAGTTGACTTGCTCTATTTATTGGTGTTGGCATTACAAGCAGGTATTCAGTCTCAGAATCAGTAAGCATGCCAGCTACTGTCAGTAATAAGAAAGTACACACGCAAAAAAAAAAAAACGCGAGAACAAAAAGGAAACACCTGCTCCACTTCTCAACAAATAAAGGTGCGTAGGGGATTTTTCTTTAACCACTTATAGTCTGCTATTAAACGAACAATGCTTTCATGTTACATTCAATTTTGTGGATATTCTGTTCACTGCTCAACAAATCTCATAGCAATTTCATAAATTCAGGGAAGAAGGTATAAATAAGCTCAATGCAGATAAAAGCTACAAATTTTAAGACTACGAACATTTCAGAAACAACTACATTGTTGCATTTTTTCCATCAACTTGTTTCTTGATTAATAGGAGACAAACTCAAAGAAATGCTGAAGGAAAGAGTACAAGGAGACAATGCTTCTTTAGTATGGGCTTGTTTTTTAAAAAAAACTTTTAATTATTCATTTGATAATCATGGAAGTTTCCATTTAGCAGTTTTTTGGATTGAGACAAGAGCACTGAGGTGGCTAGGGGCTTTACAAGTGTAGTATTTAAGTACGTTTTGTGGGACTAAAGCAATGTAGTATGTCTAATTCGTACTAAGCTCACTATCTTCCAGTTCTTATTGTCAGCCCCATCTGCAATAGTACATGTCCAAGTCCGGAAATGACTGCAAATCTTGAAGAAAGAGTGCAGGTGATTTAAATGAATGATGTTCTTTAACAGCAGAGGAAGTCATTATTAAATGTCTGTATGTCTATACCAGAAATGTAAATATTTCATTATTTAAAGCCAATTGTGTTCCAAAACGGGACACAGGAATAAAGGCTGGTGAGACAGCATTAAAAAAAAATCCAACCAAGCCATCCTTACAAAGCATTAGGTCAGATATAAAGCTATCTACATTCGGCAGTCAAGCATTTTAGGGCCCATTCCTGCAAACTGAGACCAATCTCAGTAGAGTTTTCCCAAGTCACTTCCACATCCTACTAAGTCCTATCACATCTGCAACAGATTTTGTGGAAGTGACATGTGTTGGTAGGAGGTGAAACATTTAACGGCCATGATTTGAGTGTATTTAGATTTTATCTGACTTAATACTCTAAACAGGACTTGGTTTGACTTTTTTAATGCTGTAAATCTCATCAGTCACCATGTGACATTCTGCCATTTGTTAGTCTTATGTCCCATTCTAGAACACAACTGGTTGTAAGTAACGACGCTGTGGCCAGAGGTACTAGCAACAGGCAGGTAGGTCATTAGGCACATTCCATTACCTTTTATGAAGGGGAGGGGAGACAGCTAAGCTCCACTCAATGGGATATGAATACATACTCAAAACCACCACAAAAGGAAAAATGAAGAATGTGTCACAGTGACTCCATTTCTTCAGGGCAGAAAATTTCTAGATGCTCATTATTGTAAACACAGCGGCAGCTGCTGCCAGAATAAAGGACCTGATTAGGTACTCAAACAATAAATATAGCTGTAATAATGCTTGCAGGCAATTACTTTCAGTTGCAAGACTGAGTGTGGTTAGAAACACTTTAATGACACAAAGCACTTGTTTTTATGAAGTCTGTCAGCAAGAATTACAATGTAAAACAATCTACTGGCTGCAACTAATAGGAGAGCATTTTGACTTATTTAATGAGACAACAGTATGAGCATAAGTTATCAAGGTATGCTTCACAAAACCATTACAGATATCTTATTAAACTAATGAAAAGTTTAGAGATGCCACTCTACAATGGAATTAAGGTGCATCAGCAGAGGCAAACAGTAAAGATGAACCTTCCATTGAAAGAGGATGCATTTTCAAACAAACTTAAAAGATTTTTTTTCTTTGTGGAGGGTGCCACACCTGAATGCAGCTTTTTTTTCCTTTGTGGGGGACGCCACACCTGAATGCAGGAGGATGTGTGCTGATTTTTAGTCATTTATTTAAATCTGACTAAGTGATTTTAGCATGCCAAGTCTGTCTGTCAAGAAATGCTTCTAGAAGGTCTTACATTTTTATATTCATTACTCAGTAATGCTGCACCCTGCTCTAAATATATATTCAACTCCAGTGCTGTTCCATCTTGTATCAAGGTAAATCTGAGTTTGTTGCACCAACCCTCTGGATGAAAGGGTGATTCGGCCAACTGGTGGAAAGCCAGCTTTCACTCATATGACTTTTGATAAGTAATCAGTTAACCTAGTACCCACTGCAACAGGGTGGATTGAATAATAAAGTCTTCCCTTAAAACAATTTTAAACCCTTTCACGCCAGGCTAGTAGACAAGAGAGAACAGTCTGCACAGAGGGGATTACAGGACTAAAAATTAATCAGTTTAAAAAAGTCAGAATACACGGAGCAACACCAGCTTCTCTGAACTGATAACAATTAGAAAATCCAGCTGCTTAATGTATAAATAGCAGTTTCAAGTCTCACTTTTTGCTGATATTGACAAAAAAACCCCCAAAAAATGAAAACATGCATTTACATACTTGAGAAACACATGAACATAAGCTTTCTCTCACTTTTTTACTAAGCATGACATAAAAATGAAAATATGCATGTACTGATTTATGAGACCATGTGTTTTACCAGAACGCCCAAACAACAATTTTATGTGGGCAACTAATGAATGTTTCGTTTGGATGCATTGGTCAACAATCAGTAAAATGAACATATAATACAAGTCTTTAAAACAGGTACAAACAACAGACAATGTATTTCCTGTGAAGTACACGGTACACCCTACAAATTTGCAGGAAGCTATTCAGCAGCACAGTAATGCTACTGATTTTACTTAATGAAATGCAGAGTCAAATATTGTTTTTCAATTTTGTAACTTATGCTGGGAAGACATACTCTATACAACAATCCAGGACTTGGGAAATGAAATATTTCTTTTTCATGGTTTTACAATATGGATGTGAATGACATGAGTCTAAATTCCACTCAAACTTGAAAAAATGTATTTGCAGTGAAATTCAAATTTCAACGTTTACATGGAGGGATCATCTTTATCTTTTACATAAATCCAAACAAGTCTAAGGCTGCTAAACCTTGGTGAAAGGAGGACTTCTTTTATCCAGATAAAGTAAAATTTCATAGCTCGTGACATTTGCACTCATGAAGTTCACAACCCTGTATACCACTCCATTTTGTTATTAATCAATTATCACAGATCATTGTATGCTGGTTACAGGTCAGAGGCACTAACTTAGCTATTATTACTAGTACTGAGTGAGCATTTAAATAACTTTGAGGTTAACTGATTTTCTCTTGCAGCCTTCTAGTTAAATAAGTTTACATATCTAAATGATCTCCGTATGTAAACTGAATCTGTATATAAAATGTGTTACAACAGTATAAAGAAAATCACTTTAATCAGTGAAACAGGCATGCATAAATCTGAAAACTAAACCATGATTTTCACATAGTCGGTATTTCCAAAGACCTAGCCGAAAACATTTCTGCACTAATCGATCCATGTTGCTACATGCACATGCTACTGCATTAGTAAGGCTTGTCTATGAAAGGGTTAAACCCTGTCGTGTGCCTGCAATCTCAGTTCTGCCTGTTACCTGGCCTCAAAGTCGTGCCTCTC
The DNA here is from genome assembly GCF_019279795.1 of Protopterus annectens. Classification (NCBI taxonomy): domain Eukaryota; kingdom Metazoa; phylum Chordata; order Ceratodontiformes; family Protopteridae; genus Protopterus; species Protopterus annectens. The sequence continues at coordinate 385,300,139 of NC_056734.1, read as the reverse complement.
CCTGAGGTTTTGGGCCACGTTCCAGACATGCTGCCCAAGTTAATGAAGAATGTTGACAGCACCTCCACCTCTAGCCAAACAGTTCAGTTTACACAGAAATCGGAAAGAATAAAATACAAAGGTTGGGCGGTCCTTCTGGTATTAGTGCCTCCAGGCAATTCACAACACACACAAAAGACATTCCTTTGAGAAATCAGAGTTAAGTACAACATTTTATTTTAAGCAGTGAAATCGTACTATCTTCTTCAATGATCATTTCAACAAATTCTTACAGTTAAGGTTTCAGTAATGCTGTATTTTATCACCCAAACAACTGCAGGATTAAAGTACTACAGAAAAACACATAAATGATGCAAAATTAAATATATATTTCAGTTAATTTCAAAGAAACAGTTTGCAGGATGAAAATAATGTCTCTATCCCTTTACGTTACTTGTCTTCCTCTTCCTGCCCTTCACTTTTGTTTCTCAGATAGATTAAGAATTAAATCAGCACTGAAAATTTTTCATTTACTGGCAAGTAATTATATTATGTATAAGCACACTGCATTTGTTGCATTTTATCTTTTCAGCAATTTTGTATCATGTATAAATGCCAGCTGACTATAATTATATTATAATTATCTTGACTGTTAATGGCAGGCTATAGCGTTCCCTTTTTTGGGGCCACCTTCCAGCCTATCAATCCGCAGTCAGCATCCTTCATTCCCTATCTTATTCAGCAATTATGCGCAAAGATGGGCTTGGCATAATGGTTAAGGTCTTCACCTCTGACACAAGGTACAAAGATTGATTCTGACCTCAGTTTATTTGCCAGGCTTAAAACGGCCCTTCAGGGCAGTTAACCTAGCATTCACCTATGAACCTCTATCACATGTAGGTCACTTCCCTCCAGATAGAATTATGCTGTACCACATGCCAGTGTACTGATCGTTAATACTTGGGGAGTCCCTGGGGTCCAAAGACTATGAGTAGTCAGGAAGGAAAAATCAAGGCTTTCATTTCTTTGATGTTTATGTTATTTCTTCTCCTGCTTGAACCAAATTACCAACACTTTGAACACTTTTTAACATACCCCCTCCAAAAAAATAGGTATGAGGTGTCTGTTGAGACCTGAATGGAAGGAGGAATATGAAATGGGATCCATGGATTGGCTTTTATTTGTCTGATCCACCAAAACAGTCTTTTCTTCATAAAAGACAAAAGAAGAATTTGGAGGAAGGAGGGTGGAAATGTTATGCCCAAAGTGATTTCAGGTACCACTGAATTTTCCTTGTATGAAGTCTGGCAAATGGAAACATTTGGATTGTAGATGCCAAGTACCAGAGGTCTCTGGGAACCTCTCTTACAGAGGTCAAGAAAAGAAAAAGTCTGTCAGAAACTGGATATTTTCCAGAGGAAGCAAGGCTATCCTGGTGGATTGTATTGAGAAGACATTCCAGTAACACCAGATACTGAGAGGAATACAGACTGGATTTCTTGAAGTTAAGAGTGAACCCTAGGTTGTTTAAAAAAAAAGATTGATGGTGAACTGTAAATCTTTTCAGAACCATTTGAAGTGAAATGAGAAAACCAAATAAAGGTTTATGTGGGCTCCTTGGAGACTATAAAATGCTATAACAAGGGTTAGAGACTTTGTGAACACCCTTGGTGCAGTGGAAAACCCAAAAGGCAAAGCAGCAAATTGAAAGTGATATCCCAAAACACAGAATGAAAAAACCTATCTGTAATCTGGATGAAGAGGGATATAAAGGCAATGAGAAGGATATAAAGGCGACTATCATTCAGGCCCAGATAACCAACAACGTTCTGGTAATGATCAGAGGGAAAACAGTTTGAAGCATTAGCATCTTCAGTTTTGGAATTCTTTAAAATGTGTTCACAATGGACAGAATCAGGAATACTTGCCAGGCTCAATTTTGTTATAGAACAAGGAAAAGCCAGGAATAGAACCATTTTCCTCTTAGATGGTGAGGGACAGGTTATGTTACTCAGTGATGGAAGACATTGAAAATGACTGGGATGACCAGTTGTTTGTGTTGTTGGTGTGAAGGGACCTGTGGAATTCCAGAAAGGATTGGAGGAGATTTCCATTGAAGTCTGTACCTATTTTTGATGATGTTCAAAACCCAAGAGTTTGTTGTTACAGCTCTGTAGCAAGGACAGCAAACAGATGTTTTTTTTGGAAAGACTGGTGAAGGAAAGGTTGAGGTGGTGAAGAGGATGGAGATATTCAGGCAAAAAAATTGTACCTAAAGTCAGGGAAATAATCTTAACATTGCTCCACTAACAGCTACTCTGGAAGGGGTATCAGCAGCCTCATATCCACACTTGATAGGATGACATGTCACCTTATTAGCTGAAGCAAAGACATTTTGCAAAGATCATCTAATGTGTCAAGGTCAGGTAGGCTAGGAATTAGTTTAGATGTACTGTCAAAAAATTGATGCCTTGTACCTTATCACGGGGGGATAGTAATTAATGGCACAGAAAACCAAAGTGTCAGAAGTGTGAACTGCTTTACCTACCCATGGCACTACATTTGGTGAGACATTACAGAAAGGAAAACATTAAAGAATTGGTCATATTTCACAGGAATGACTACTGCTGGGTCAGTAGAAAGATTCTTCTAGGGACTTTATAATGCCTGTCTGGCTTCCTGGATGCAGGGAGCTGACGTTCAGAGGCCAAAGAAGCAGATAGTAAGGTGCCTTCCAAAGCCTCCAAGACAGATGGCACAGCAGAAAGTTTCAGCATTTCCATATTAGGTAAATTACAGTACTACTTCTGAGGTTTGGAAAGTTGAAGTGCTGCATCAGCTTTTGGATGCCATCACTGAAAGAAAGTTCTCCTTGTGGTGAGTCTGAAGACAAAGTATCCCCAGCTTCAGAATTAGATTCTGAAGAAGAATTGTCCTCAAAAGAAGTGTCCATCTTTCTTTTATAAGGAGGAGATTCTGCCTATGACTGAAACTGGAGAGGTTTCAAAGACAAAAAAGTCCCTGAGAAAAGTTATACCACTCCTGCTGAGGGTCCTGGGAAAATAAGTAGCAGGAGGGGGTGATGTTTCTTTTTTTGTTCCTGCTTTCTTGTCTTTTCTTTGGGTAATCAGAGAAGTATGTGAGAGAGAAGACCCTGGACATACCTCCATGAGAGTGCTTGGGTTACCTTCATTGAGTAAAATTGAGAAATACCTCCAGGTCCCCCTGATATGACCACAGCCTTGGCTCTCCCTTTGTGTTTTTTGTCAGATATCTGATTAGTCAGACAGGACAAGCTAGCTGCCTGCTCCTTAACTGCCTTCAAAGGGGTCAAGAACAGTGGGAAATAGCACAAACTTCAGTTGGTCTGTAAGCTTATCAACAGCCTCAACAGAGATGTTCAACTTTGACTTGTAGATTAAAGTCTTCTGCCTTTTTTCTTTTACTGGCCATGTAGGGACATCTGAGGAAGGGGATTCAGACTGCATCATAGCACTCTGGGAACCTGTAGACATTCATTTTCTAAATATATTTTAAGGGAAGGCAAATGTTTCAAGTATCAGCATATAGCCTTGTGCACAGGACTTAAATCAGACACACAGCATGTAATGAAGGTGCACCTACACTTGTGTACAACTGCTGGATGTATGGTGTCCTTTGCAGCATACATCCCATCAGTAAGCATTACTGATGAACATATCCTAACAATCAAAATATTCACAAACATTTCCCAATAAAAATTACATTACTGTTATGCCACCACTAAAAATCCCTACACTTGCAAGGACAAAACGTGTCCCCAACAACTTCATTTTATGGCTGGAATGACAATGTGTAGTATGCACCTTAGTGAACAAATGTAATTCAGTGAAACTTGTTCTGGAAGACGTCGAAGAAATCCTGAGATGCTGCCTCCTATATGTAGCTACAAACCAGAGGCACAAACTATTAATTTAGTTGGACAGTTTACAAAGTTTCAATATGTTTAGCTTATTTTAGGGATAGATATATCTTCCCTTCTGAATGGAGAACACAACACAGTCCTGAGCTGGAATTAAATTAGATCTTAAAATCATATAGACACATAAAAGGCAGACTTCCTTTTACCGAAAATATGCCACTACCAAAACATCTGGTAATAAGGACATACTGACCCAGACAACTTCCGTACTAAACCCTATGCAAATCCTTGAAGCTGGAATGACACTCTTAAGGTCACTGTATACCAACTGAGTGTCTAAGTCCTTGAAACTTTTCTAAGTACTGTTCAGGAATGATTGAGATATTGTCTTGTAAGTGGTGGTGTCAAATGCAGCCATGAAGAATTAATTCAGCTACAGCTAGATTAAATGAGTATGTTCTTCACATCCTAACTCCAGTATGTCTTGTTTCAGCCACTAACCTGTGTTCTTTACTGTAACACAGAAAGTGGCTACACACCTATCTTCACTTTTGACGGTAATCAATATATTCTTCCCACAGCTATAAACCACTGGTTTCTAGCTAAACAGACAATATTCAGCTCTCACTATCACCATGTAGGTTTTTTGGCATGGAAGCCAAGAGAGTGGCAACCCCATGAGTCGTGCTGAGGTTAGTTCAACACTTGCCTTCTTTTACATTCCCTTATACACCAAAATGCAATGAGTATCAACTATGGTACATACAGCAGTGCACAGGGAATCTGTACACACCTGTATGTGACATACAGCAGTGTGCAGGGCTTATTATGTAATCTGTACATACAGCAGTGCACAGGGAATCTGTTCTCACCTGTATGTGACATACAGCAGTGTGCAGGGCTTATTATGTAATCTGTACATACAGCAGTGCACAGGGAATCTGTACACACCTGTATGTGACATACAGCAGTGTGCAGGGCTTATTATGTAATCTGTACATACAGCAGTGCACAGGGAATCTGTTCTCACCTGTATGTGACATACAGCAGTGTGCAGGGCTTATTATGTAATCTGTACATACAGCAGTGCACAGGGAATCTGTTCTCACCTGTATGTGACATACAGCAGTGTGCAGGGCTTATTATGTAATCTGTACATACAGCAGTGCACAGGGAATCTGTTCTCACCTGTGTGTGACATACAGCAGTGTGCAGGGCTTATTATGTAATCTGTACATACAGCAGTGCACAGGGAATCTGTACACACCTGTATGTGACATACAGAAGTGTGCAGGGCTTATTATGTAATCTGTACATACAGCAGTGCACAGGGAATCTGTACACACCTGTATGTGACATACAGCAGTGTGCAAGGGCTTATTATGTAATCTGTACATACAGCAGTGCACAGGGAATCTGTACACACCTGTATGTGACATACAGCAGTGTGCAGGGCTTATTATGTAATTTGTACATACAGCAGTGCACAGGGAATCTGTTCTCACCTGTATGTGACATACAGCAGTGTGCAGGGCTTATTATGTAATCTGTACATACAGCAGTGCACAGGGAATCTGTTCTCACCTGTATGTGACATACAGCAGTGTGCAGGGCTTATTATGTAATCTGTACATACAGCAGTGCACAGGAATCTGTTCTCACCTGTATGTGACATACAGCAGTGTGCAGGGCTTATTATGTAATCTGTACATACAGCAGTGCACAGGGAATCTGTTCTCACCTGTATGTGACATACAGCAGTGTGCAGGGCTTATTATGTAATCTGTACATACAGCAGTGCACAGGAATCTGTTCTCACCTGTATGTGACATACAGCAGTGTGCAGGGCTTATTATGTAATCTGTACATACAGCAGTGCACAGGGAATCTGTTCTCACCTGTATGTGACATACAGCAGTGTGCAGGGCTTATTATGTAATCTGTACATACAGCAGTACACAGGGAATCTGTACACACCTGTATGTGACATACAGCAGTGTGCAGGGCTTATTATGTAATCTGTACATACAGCAGTGCACAGGGAATCTGTTCTCACCTGTATGTGACATACAGCAGTGTGCATGGCTTATTATGTAATCTGTACATACAGCAGTGCACAGGGAATATGTCCTCACCTGTATGTGACATACAGCAGTGTGCAGGGCTTATTATGTAATCTGTACATACAGCAGTGCACAGGGAATCTGTACACACCTGTATGTGACATACAGCAGTGTGCAGGGCTTATTATGTAATCTGTACATACAGCAGTGCACAGGGAATCTGTTCTCACCTGTATGTGACATACAGCAGTGTGCAGGGCTTATTATGTAATCTGTACATACAACAGTGCACAGGGGAATCTAAAAACACCTGTGCATGACATACAACAGGGTGCAAGGCTTATTATGTAAGCTGTACATACAGCAGTGCACAGGGAATCTGTAAACACCTGTACATGACATACAACAGTATGCACGGCTTGCTATATAAGCTGTACATACAGCTGTGCACTAGGAATCTGTACATACCTGCACATGACATACAGCAGTGTGCAGAGCTGATTATGAAAACTATACATACAGCAGTGCACAGGGAATCTGTAGACACCTGTACATGACATACAGCAGTGTACAAGGCTTATTATGTAATCTGAACATACAGCAGTGCACACGGAATCTGTAGACACCTGTACGACATGCAGCAGTGCACCGGGAATCTGTACACACATGTAAATGACATACAGCAGTGTGCAGGACTTGCTGCATCATCTTTAAATATACTCATGTATCTCACATATAAGAGTGTGCAGAACGTACTACATTATCTGTATATGCACATGCTGTTGACACACAGTAGCGTGCAGGCTTGATTGCAACTGTACATGATATACAACAGAAAGCATGGTTTGCGGTGTCATATTCACATTTACTTGCACCTGATACACTGCAATGTGCAGGGCTTGCAGAGTCATCTGGGCATGCACTGCACAGGGTGTGTTGCATTCTGTAAAATTCACTTTGAGCAGCTTCATTCCTTTTCCATGAGACTCTAGTGTTTATAGCAGCAGAGTCTCCTTTTTCTTTGGTATTTTTTTTAATATTCCATACTGTTTGACCATCACAATCAGACTCTGCTCTGCCCTAATGGACCCGTTAATTTTTCCATTCATCTTAACAAGGTGGGCAATGGAGGTGAAAGGTGCCTAGTTTTTGGCTAACTAGAGAAGCTGCTTCCTAACTGCCTTTCCTTTAGGAGCTTGATGGCAATGTACACTGCTGAAGTAGGGTTACTAATACTGGTGCCACTGTAATGTTTCCACATACCGGTCCAAACCACCAATGCTATGCTCTGTAGTACTGGCAAGCTGCACTTTCAGTGAGCTGCTGCTGCTAAGCCTACCCTGTCTTCCAAAAGGTGGCACTCGTGCAGAGAAGCCTTGCTATAAACCTTCTTTTGCAGGATGCAAGAACCAACCACTTTTGTACACATCTTCCCCTTTCTGGTGGGCAGCTCCTCCAGTGTCAGGCTTTGCTACTTGAACCCAATTCATCTGCGGTGTAGGCAGAGATTCTTCCTTCTGCTATACTGCTCCTTTATACAGATAATTTTAGCATTTCTTGCTAAATTCAGTTTACTCTACTGCTTGAAACTAGATTTCTACATATACAGGAAGGGCAGTTTGTTAAAGGATACCTCAAGTCTTAACATCTACACTTTATAAAGCAGACTTGGAATAAAAGCTTATTATTTCAGAACTGGTGGAAATGATGCTGCACAGGCATTAATGAACAAGAAAGCTGGTGTCAGGTCTAAAAGATGCATCATAAAGAGTATTTTTCCTGTTTGTTTCAAAATAGTTTCTTTCCTATATTTGTTAAGCAGAGCTGGGCAGGTCTGTTCAGGTAAGGATTTGGAACAAGATGCAACATCTTGATTTCTCTATAAATGCTGTAGGCCACGGGGCACAGACAAGTCCCAACTAAAACCTCACTGGTAATCAAACTTCATGGCGCCTCTGGTCTTGTCTTCAACATATTTTACAAGTAGCGTCATGTCATCCTGCTTCCAAAATCTGTTTCATCTGCTACAAATGAATACCTTGTTCTTTTGCACTTATTAAAAAAGACACGCCTGTTTTACTGGCTTTTACATATACATACAAAGAAACACACACACACTTTTTCTTCTCTGTTTTGTTCGAGTAAAATAACATTTCCAGTAAAACATTTCAAAATATTTCCTTAACTTGGCAAAAAAGGCTTATTTTAACAAGGATAACAAAGATTAAGTAAACTAGAAACCATGCCGATGTTTTTATTTACTGTAAATACTATGTGTATCAGAACCTACAAAATCTACTTTCTCATACCTCTTTTTTATTTTTATTTTTTTAAAGATCTGAATTAATTTCAAAGATGTCTAGAACCAAGTAAGATACCTCTCACACCCTGTGTGTTCAGCAGATGCTAAAGAAGCTTAGAAGGTAGGCCAAATGCCAGCCAATTGCCAATATATAATAGTGAGGTTTACACTGACATCCTTTTTTGAACATAATGTGTCACATCTTCACCTCACCCAAGTTCTTTGTTGTTCCATCAGCAAAGCAGGCATACAAACATGCGTTTTAAAGCCTGAATAACAGAAAAAAGCCCCATGGATTCTCAAACATCCTTCAGAAAAATGAAGGAAGAAGCTCATACCATAATCCATGGAATGTTGAACCTGGGCTCCCAATACAATTGGTTAAGTTGGCAATTCTGCCTCAGACATGTTTAATAACTTGAATAATTTTCTACATTATTCTAAAGTTCAGATTTGGCCAGCATTCAAAATCTGCATCAAAAGTTTCATAGTGTTGCCTAGCATTGCTCTAAATATTTTTACTAAAATGTGGCACTTTCAGTCCTCCATCTTGGACATCATGTCAGACAAACAAGGTTGAGTTGCCAAATGTGATAAAGGTCATCAGCGGTCGTTTCATAATGCAGGCGATATTTTTTCCCCAAGTTTTCAAAGCGTTTACTGTTCTGCAAAGTTTCTTGATTATTATGAACATTATATTCTTTCACAGTAAATTTCATGAAAGATAGAATACAGTCTAAATAAGTTAGCACATTTAAATTATTCAAAGTTCTAAGCATATCATGGAGCATTTTATGTCCCTACATATATTTTTGATGCATGTTTAAAACATCTTAATTACAAATGTTCTTACTGGCGATTGATAACAGATTTAAATTCCAGGACTTAAAAATGCAAGTCCCAGAACAGAGAGATGGAATGTGTGAAAATTGGGATTTACATGTACTATGTCCAAGAGAGCTATGTTTTGGGAGTATTCTCTCTTCTCTGACGTATAGAGATCTTTTTTTTTTGGAACTGGTGGCACTATATCGGAGAGAGTGGCACCAGGTGCCTAATGAGTCAGCTGCAGCACTGGTTTCACTGCTTTTTTTTTTATAATTCTAGGTCTGCTTATCTTCTTCTTCTTTCGGCTTTTTCCAGGTTAGGGGTCGCCACAGTGGATCACCTGTCCGCTCATGATTGGCAGTGGAGTTTTACAGTGTCGAGCTGCCAGCCCGGCACCCAACCTTCCACAGAAGTCACACACATGCACACACTCACACCTAGGGCCAATTTAGAGTGTCCAATCTACCTACAGCATGTCTTTGGAATGTGGGAGGAAACCGGAGCACCCGGAGGAAACCCACGCGACCACATGGAGGACATGCGGACTCCGCACAGAAGGCACCCCAGCCGAGAATCGAACCAGAGAACCTCTTGCTGTGAGGTAGCAACGCTAATTCTAGGTCTGCTTATATGTCTCAGAATTACAGGAGGGAGCCTCTGAGGTTTATATAGCACTCTATGGACATGATGCTTAATTCATTCCTTATCAACTCAAAATCTGTTTGATATCTGCAACATAAAGTCCTAAAGGGGATGATATTTTTTAATTTCCTGAGTTTTACTGGGAGACTGGTTGAAAGCAGTCTTGAAAAATTATAAAAGTACTGTGAACTAAATAACTTACTTGCAAGGATTCATAACTATTTTTAAAGTACTGCAAAGAAGTCAGTGTTTCGTAAACTGCACGCATCTACTTTAAAGTGTAGTCTATTCCACATCATTACACTTTGTTGAGTTTTATCCTTTTTTCTCTTTTCGTTTCATTCTCACTCTGGTTTCTTCAGGGCTATCCTTGCTTTGTGTTTGGGCTTACATCTGGACTGAACCAGAAAATTATGCATCTGGATTAGCATTCTACCCCAGTTAACAAAAAAAAAAAAAAAATCTTGCCAGGTCAATTTGGTAGTCCCTACAACTAGGATGACCTAGGATATAAGAATGTCCGTGATGCTGGGTGAGATGCTAAGGAAAGGTGGGAATGAGCAGTGACTGACGATCTCAGAGGGAGAATGGTGGCTCACCTGACTGGTGAGTGGCTCATTGTAAATGCCACGATTGTTACAACAAAGTGGAGAGATATAGTATGGCTGCACACCAAGCAATGCTTAGTAATGCACTCTGGAAATCAGTGAATACACTGCTGGGAACAAGCCACAGGGCCTGCAGTGTGCATCTTTGCTTCAGTAGCAAGCATACCTAATACTCTCCATTCAGCAACTTAGAAGTGTACCACAAAGGCACAAGAGAAAGGTAAATTTCATGTCTACTGACTCCGCAGTCCACCTCTCAGATAAATTAACTTGAGAAAAAGAGTGATCTCTAAGCATGCATCTCACCTTGCAAAAAAGCTATTAGTATCAGCCAACTCTGTTGGTACAGAGGGATAAACCTCTGGCTATGACCAAGTTGACTCAGGTTTGAGTAGTGGGAAAGGTGTCTGCTGTAGCTGGCATGGGGAGAATGGATGTGCCTGTCTCAGGGATACTGTGGTAGACAGAGGCCACATAATACCACAACCTCTCAAGCAGGGAGGATCACACAAGCAATGGCCATTGGGAGGGCATTCCATATATGTGATAATCCTCACCATGCGTATATTGCTCACAAAGAGAGGTCACCCTGGTTCTGTAGCAATGTGTTCACTTGCTCACATCAAGGGAAGGGGCTACAGCACCTATTATACCCTTTCACTTTTGGATGCCGTTGAAGGTACAAACTACCCCATAGCTGCCTGAATGATGACCCTTCCAGACACTCCTCCCCAGCCCCTGAATGCTGAAAGCACCCAGTACAGGGGAACAAATGGGCTGCAGTAATGTGCATTTCCAGTGGAAAACACCAGACCGTGATCCAAATAGTGGAGGGCTGATGGTCAGCAGGAATTGGGGCAAGAAGATATACAGTAAAAATTTCTTACAATGGTTAAAAGATGCATGCTTGGATACCAGCTGTGAATAGTCAGTTAAAAATGACTCAAGGGCTGCTGGATTTTCTTCACAGGCTGTCAATTAAATAGCTTTTTGCTTCCATATTCATAGCCTATATATGAAGATGCTCACATTATGAGCTATGAGAAACATGGGAAAAAAGCCAGTCGTTTCATCAAAGCCATAGCTACGGTTGACCAAAGGGTGCAGCTGCTCTGTGTGCAAACTGCTGGGGGAAGAAATAGAACTTCAGAAGAGGTACTGAACGGTCCCTGACGGTGAGTCTTGTGATAACTTCTGTTGAGCAACTGGGCACAAGTTCAGTACTGGTCCTCAATTAGCAGGTGAGACTGAGGCTGTGGCTGCTTAAATGATGCACTTACAGTTGAAGTGTGTGTGTGTGTGTGTATGTATGCACGTGCACACTTGTGTGTATTAGGAATTGTAGCAAGCCACTAGCATATCTCTTTGCTACAGTTTCTGTATGGTGTTTCAGAAAACAAAACATCTGCTATGTAGACAAACAACAGCTCTTTGCCCTCCGGATCTACTTACTTTTTCTTTTTTTTTTTTGTTTAATAGCGTTGGACTTTTTTGTCCTCAGCTCTACGGGGGGGGGGGGGGGGGGGGGCAATTACTGGACAACCCAGGGCTCCAAATTGTCATTAGTGACCTACAATGAATTTCAGCTAAAAGATCCAGTAGTGACACATGCAGAACTCCATAAAACGTCTAATGAAGTTAACATGCTACACAGCACTAACGGTAACAACAACCAAATACTCAGTAATAACGCAGCTCTAACATGCTACCAGTACAACTACGAGTGATGAGCAGTGAAGAAATAATGCTATTTGTAATCCTGAGCAGTCTGCTGTCAGAAATTCATCACATGGGATGTGTACTGAAATCATGTAGCATTTCATTTTTTTACTGTCAGAGTGGAACCTTCTCTGAAGCACACTGCAAAAAGTACAGTTTTGTACCTACCATAAATGTAGATGTTCGAAGATCCACATTGCTGCAGTCCTAACATTTGGGTAGTCCGCTGTCCCTCGGTCGGCCCGAATATCAGAGTATAAGGCTGACGTCGGTCAAGGCGCATTTGACTGACATCAGAACGTCAGGGTACAAATGCGCATGACCGACGTCATATCCTCAGTCTTTTCTTGCCCCAGATGTCAGAAGACCCTAAAAAGAAAGGTCAAAACCCATAGACAACAGCTAAACAACCAACCAGCCTAACACCAAAAATATGTACAATATATACAATATACACAATATACCTCAGATGGATAACCCAACCCACACAACCATCTCAAACAACAGAGGGGAAGGAGGGAGGGTAAATTGGACTGCAGCAATGTGGATCTTCGAACATCTACATTTATGGTAGGTACAAAACTGTACTATGTTCTTCATCTCACATTGCTGCAGTCCTAACACTTGGGTAGAATCCCAAAGCAGAGGTAAGGGAGGATGGCTAAACTATAATGAAGCAGGAGCTGCCAAAATGCCCTGCAACACAGCAGTGGCAAAACCAGCCCTAGATTTAGAGTATAATGGAAGGTGGTAATGTCTAGAGAAGGTATGCACTGAACTCCAAGTGGCTGCCTCCAAAATATCCTTAGTTGCCACCCCTCAAAAAGCTGTTGAAGTGGCAGTAGCCCTAGTGGAATGAGGCCTAATCCCAGCTGGAATCTCTTTGCCATGATGGGAATAACAGAAAGCAATGCAAAATCCAATCCACTTAGAAATAGTTTGTTTTGACACGGGCTTGCCCTGAGAGCACAAAGCAAAAGAAACTAATAACTGCTGAGATTGTCTGAACCCTTTAGTTCTGTCCAAATAATATCGCAACTGCCTGTGTACATCTAAAGTGTGCAAAATCTTTTCCCCTTTATTTTGGGGATTTGCATAAAAAGTAGGCAAATGAATAGTCTGGTTTAAAGCCACACTAGAAACCACTTTAGGCATAAAGGAAGGATTAGTACGTAATGATACCCTATCCTTATGGAAAATTAAGAAAGGCTCAACTGCCATAAGGGCCTGCAATTCAGAAACCCTTCTTGCAGAGGTAATGGCCAACAAAAAAGCAGTCTTCCATGACAAATATTTCAACTCAGCAGTAGCTGCAGGCTCAAAAGTTTGTAGAGTGAGTTTCTCCAACACAAAATTGAGATCCCAAGCAGGAGTAGGAGCCCTTCGTGGGGGTCTTATATTCTTTGCCCCTCTAAGAAATTGCTTGAACAAAGGATGAGAAAACAATGGTGGGTCACAGTCGTAATGAGCTGAAATTGCTGCAGCATGAATCTTAATAGAAGAGAAAGACAAACCTTTGTCTAATAACTCAGTAAGATATTGAAGAGCCACACTTAAATCAGGCTCAGTAACATCCAAATCCTTAGCTGCACTCCAAAACAAAAATCTCTTCCATTTATCTGCGTACACTTTCCTTGTACTAGGCCTTCTAGCTTCCAAAATCACATTCAAAACTTGTTGTGGAAGTTGAGACCCTCTATGGTTTAAAACAGAATATGCCAGGCTGTTAGGTGAAGAGAGCGAAGTTTGACATTGAGCAAATGACTGTCTTCCTGGGACAACAGATGTGGAATCAAAGGCAAAGGCCATGGAGGCTTCCATACCAGACTTCTCAGTAATGGGTACCAGTGCTGTCGAGGCCAATCTGGAGCTATCAAAATCATCCTTGGCTTGTCCTGTCTGACCTTCAGAAGTACCTTTGGGAGGAGAGGCAGAGGTGGAAAGGCATACACATGAAGATTTTTCCAACTGAAAGAAAGAGCATCCACTTTCCAAGCTGTGGGATGAAACCTCTTTGTGCAAAACTTTGGCAGCTGATGGTTTAGTGGAGAAGCGAACAGATCTATGTCTGGAGTTCCCCAGGACACTGTCAATTTCTGAAATACATGAAGATCCAGTTTCCACTCGTGGGGATCCATGATTTGTCTGCTTAACATATCTGCTAAGGAGTTCTGTGCTCCTGGCAGAAACCTTGCCTGAAGACTTAGTTGTAAACTGAGAGCAGTCTCCCACAAAATCATTGCTTGCCTGCATAGAGGATAAGAATGTGTTCCCCTTGCTTGTTGATGTACCACATGACAGTTGTGTTGTCTGTTAGAATCAACACCTGCCCTGGAAGAAGTAAATCCTTGAAAGCTATTAATGCAAACTGGACTGCTAACATCTCCTTCAAGTTGATATGTAGATGCTGTAGTCTGACAGGCCACTTGTCTTGTATCCACTTTCCGTTTAGATGAGCTCCCAAGCTTTGTCCGAGGCATCTGTCGTTAAAATTTGACTCGCCTCTGGCCGGGTCACCGAGAGTCCCTTGTTTAGGTGACATTCCTGAGCCCACCACAAAAATTCCTTTTGAATGCAAGGTATTATTGGAATGACAGTGTCCAGATCCTGGCAGTGCTGTGTCCATACATTTTTGAGATACCATTGCAACTTCCTCATATGCAGTTTGGCACTGGGAAGCACCAGAATACAAGATGCCATGAACCCTAAGGCTTGAAGGACTGTCCTTGCAGTCAGCCCGGACTGAAGAGATAGATGATGGAAGTAAAGTGAAAGATTTTTTTGTTTGTCTGGGGTTAGAAAGGCCATCTGGGATGCTGTATTCAGTCTCACACCCAGAAAGCACATGTCTTGAGAGGGTACTAGACTGGACTTTATTTCGTTCACAGAATACCCCAGGCATCTTAGCACTGCTATCACATATTCCAAATGACGAAGAAGCTCGTCCTTTCTTGAGCCAGAATCAGGCAATCGTCCAAATAAGGATAGATTTGTATTCCTTTCAGCCTGAAGAAAGCTATCACTGGAGCCAGAACTTTCGTAAATACTCTGGGCGCAGTAGATAAGCCAAAGGGCAATGCAGAGAACTGATAGTGAGAAGTCCCAGTCCGAAAACGCAGATACTTCCTGCAACTTAGCCTGATAGGAACATGAAGGTAAGCCTCCTTGAGATCCAAAGTTACCATCCAGTGATCCTTGCCCAGCAGAGGTAAAAGCTGTTGTAACGTCAACATTTTGAACTTGGGAATGTCCAGATAAGTGTTGAGGATAGATAAATCCAAAATTGGTCTCCACGTGTTCCCCTTTTTGGTACAAGGAACAGGCGAGAATAAAATCCTAGGCCCCTTTCTGACATAGGAACCGGCTGTATGGCCCCTATTTGAAGTAACAGAGAAATTTGCTTGTGAGCCTCTATTCTTTGTTGAGGAGGAATGTCTGGCATGCCTTTGAAAGGAGGTAAGGTATGGAAATAAAACCTGTAACCGTGATGTATGATATCCAATACCCATCTGTCTTGGGTAATCAAACTCCAATTTTCTTTGAAAAGTGCCAACCTTCCTCCCAAAGGTGCTGCCAGGCGAGAAGGTTCTGGCAGCTGAAAAGGTAGGTCATTGGGTTTGTTTACGAAAGGACTGACCCCTGCCCTCACCTGAAGACTGTGCAGGAGAACTCCCTGTTCTAGGCCTGAAAGAGCCCTGACCTCTGCCCCTGCCACGTCTAGATCTACCCCTAGACTGGGAATCATAAGAAGGATACGTCCACCCCTTAGTAGGCCAATTTCTACTAAACTTTGGAGGCTGAACCTGCAAAAAATCTTTAACAGTCTGCATAGACTTAGCCTTGTCTTCCATTTTCTTCAAAACTGCCTCAACAGGGGAACCAAACAAGACATCAGATTGCAAAGGGGCATCCAAAATCCTAGTTTTAACATGGTCAGATAAATTTTGATCCCAGAGCCAGGCATGCCTGCGAAGAACTGACCCAGTGGCAGCCACCCTAGACGAGGCCTGTACAGCATCAAAACCACATTGCAAAGAGTGCTTACCCACCTGTTCAGAAACATGCACTAAATCTTGTAACTCTTTACAATCAATACCTTCCGCCAGAGCATCAACCTTAGATTTCAACTGTGAAAGGAGATAATTTTGATATTTCAACATGTGAAACTGGCAATTCAAAGCTCTCATGGCTAAAGTGGAAGAAGTATAAACTTTCTTTCCCCATCTATCCAAGGCCCTGGCCTCTTTATCTGCAGGAACCGGATTCTTGACAACAGAAGCCTTAACACCCTTAGGCCCCTGGCTAACAATTTCTGGGTCTGCCCTAGGACTCTTAAAAAGATACTTATGAGCTTCAGGCACCCTGTAATCTCTATCAGGTTTAACAGGAGCAGGAGGCAAAGAATCAGGATTAAGAGAAGCCTCTGCAAACACATCTTCCACCACATCCAGAACAGGAGGTATAGCCAAAGGCCTATGCTGGGGTAAAAACAAAAATTCCCTAAGCCTTTTCCTGGAATCAGAGAAGTCCTGACCTTCCCATTTAAAATGCTCTCTCATAGAGTGAAGGGTCTCTGAAAAAGAAAAATCCTCAGGAGAAGAAGCAGAAGGAGTAGAGTCATCCACATCAGAATCAGAATAATGAGCATACTCCTGCAAGTCTTCAACCGAAGACTCAGACACATCCGAAGCCTGCTCCCAATCCCCCAACACTGGTTCAATCCTAAGCCTCTTATCAGGAGGGGGCATAGAGCCTCTAATTAAAGTAATTAAATCTTCTGCCATTTTAAGCATGTGCTTCTTGGGCACAGCACCTGAAGAACTAGGAGTGACACCCACAGAAGCTAAACTAGACCTGCCTCTAGGAGAAGCCTTGGAAGCAGAAAGAGAGGGCCTAGACCCCTTAGGAAGGGAGGGGAGTACAGTTATCTGAGAAGCCCCTACAGCCTGACATGCCTCCTGGGAGGCCACATCCTGTAAAATCAAAGTTTCTCCCTGGGACTCCAGAGAGGCCTCGTCGGAACCACCGGTTCCACTGACCTCTAAAGAACCGGCGTCCGGTTCGGACGACTCCTCTAACCTAGGTTTAACTGCCTTGTCCTTGCGCTTCTTTGAGGAAGCCGGCGTCGGAGCATCCAACGGCATTTTGTAATTGCACCGCTTCCCAAAGACCAACCTGGCACAATCCAACCTCCGCTTTATAGTGCGTTTATTAAACCTAGCACAAAAGCGGCACCCAACAACGTCGTGCTCAGGTCCCAAACAAGGTATACACAAATTATGGTAATCCCTATGCGGTATCTGTTTCCCACAAGAAATACAGTTATTCACTTTTTCTGACATCCGGTAAACCACTGAGGCAAGAAAAAAACAAAATATTCCCCAACGGGGTACTTAACCAACTCTGACTTCGGTCTGAAACTCCGAATTCGAAAAATTTCAGAACGCCGAACGGCACTTGCAACACTGCTTCTGCATCGGACCATGCAGCAAAAAAGACTGAGGATATGACGTCGGTCATGCGCATTTGTACCCTGACGTTCTGATGTCAGTCAAATGCGCCTTGACCGACGTCAGCCTTATACTCTGATATTCGGGCCGACCGAGGGACAGCGGACTACCCAAGTGTTAGGACTGCAGCAATGTGAGATGAAGAACATCTTACAATCCTGGAAATAACTGAAAGGGAAGCAGTTTCATTCTGAGAAGGATTAAAACCAAATGAAATGATGGGATTCAAAGCAAGCAAATGATATCTCTGTGAAATGTAGACATTTCACCTACATATGAGACCACTTACATGCCAATTTGTAGTTTTCATTTAATTTAGAAAATTAGCCAGAATCCTCTGACAATTATATCGCAGTTGACAGATGCCAAGGTACCTATCAAGATAGATATTATAACCACTATCGTATACTTGTGACATAGTGTAGACAGTATAATATCCAAAATGAACAGTTTGTGCCAAACTGAATGGAGGAACATTGTTTTCAAAGGAGATTGTGGTCTACACAAAGGTTTTTTTGAGATCCACAAAGATAGCTACAGTTAGTACATCTTTCTTACAGTTAGAAAACTGATTGCCTGTCATGAGAAAGAGAACAGTGCATGTGTAAATGGTAGGCCAGCAGCCAACCTGACCAGAGAGAGGCTACACATCTTTGCCATATGAAGTGAATGTAAGATACGATTAAAGATCACTGCTAGCAATGAAAAGAAAGAAACTGACACTGTCCAGGCTGGCTGGTGGCATTAGTTTTATGCAAGATGAATAACTGTAGCTATTTCCACTGAACTGGAATGGGATCAATACAGACACACAGAGACTGTGTATCCAAAGCAGGGAGTAAATGAGGACAATAACTCACATGAAATGTGAATAACTAGTTTGTGCACTGTGTTTGATGAGATGTTACTAAATTCAAATAGAAAGTGAGGTACCTTACAGGTTCATAGGAAATTACTATGCTAATGGCCCTAGAGCCTTAACAAGCCTAGTCATGTAAAATACCCTTGTTCCTTAGTTGACCTTAGTTAGATGGTCATTGCTAGCAGAGCAAATCCGTGATTAGCACCAACTGTCCCTGTCCAAGAGACACATAGGTGCCACCCCAAGGGTGATTTGTCAAGGTTGCACTTAAATAGGGTCATTGAGGAGTTCTACCTCATGTGAAGTGGGAGTTTGTTCCAGAGGAGTGGCAATCTCTGCGAGACATAGCTGTCTCTGCAGCATGTTCTGTTTATGTCATAGGCTATGTTGAGATCCCTGGAGCGAGTGACTCTTGTCCCATTTGATTTGCGGATATGCAGAATTTCCATTAGGGTAGGGTCAGAGATTGCTCTGTAGGCCAGGCAAAAGTTGCCTCTCAGCAGCCTGTAGGATACAGAGTACAGAGAAGACCTTCACTCTTTCTGTGTAGGTCATGTTTTGGAGGCCCTCAGTTTTCTTGGTTAAAAACCTCTCTGGTCTCTCCAGTTGTAGTATACTATCTTATAGTTCATGAAATGTGGTCTCTCCAGTTGTGGTATACTATCTTATAGTTCATGAGATGTGGTCTCTCCAGTTGTAGTACATTATCTTATAGTTCAT
Organism: Protopterus annectens; assembly: GCF_019279795.1. Lineage (NCBI taxonomy): Eukaryota > Metazoa > Chordata > Ceratodontiformes > Protopteridae > Protopterus > Protopterus annectens. The sequence goes on along the minus strand of NC_056734.1, from coordinate 385,281,005 downwards.
GAGATGTGGTCTCTCCAGTTGTGCTATACTATTTTACACTTCATGAGATGTGGTCTCTCCAGTTGTAGTATACTGTCTTATAGTTCATGAGATGTGGTCTCTCCAGTTGTGGTATACTATCTTATAGTTTATGAGATGTGGTCTCTCCAGTTGTAGTACATTATCTTATAGTTCATGAGATGTGGTCTCTCCAGTTGTAGTATACTATCTTACAGTTCATGAGATGCCGTCTTTCCAGTTATGGTATACTATCTTATAGTTCATGAGATGTGGTCTCTCCAAGTTGTGGTATACTATCTTATAGTTCATGAGACATGGTCTCTCCACTTGTGGTACACTATCTTACAGTTAGTTGTGGTATACTATCTTATAGTTAATGAGATGTGGTCTCTTCCAGTTGTAGTACACTATCTTATAGTTCATGAGATGTTCATGTGTGGACTTGGTAGTAAAGGTTGGGGGATGAGTACTATGAACAATTCTAGTCTCTCACCTTTACCCTAGACATGTCTGAGAAAAGAGAGTAGATCAAAACTCTCATATCTGATCTAAATTAAGATGGACTGCTGAAGGGCAGAGTACATGAGTGTTGGCTTTATAATTCATAGTAGACTGGATTAAACTCTGTCCAGCAGCTAAAGACATGACAAAATGCAAACCAAAAATTCCTTAACTTGTTTTTGAACACTTGCTGGCACACTTTCTGCATAACAAAGAAGAAAGGGGTGATTCCTCACATCACCTTTGAAATTGCAATGACTGCTGAAAGCCCTACATACCCAGGGTGCTTCTCATGCTTTAGCGATGTAACCAAAACATGATGAGGACAGACATAAAAGGCTGACTGAGGTCACCTGGACTACAGCTTAGACTAAGCACCTCATTGGTTCTTTTGAAATTTCTTTCTTAAAAGCTGTCTCAGGTTTCAACTTTCTGTTACCTAAGAAGTTAAGTTGTGAGTGTTTCTGCCATTTCACACTGAGCTAATCGAAGGAAGGACACTGAGCAAACTCGGAACTATAATATATAACATTAAGTATCCTGTTTTTTGTTTATTTTGTTCTTTATTTCTTTGTTATTTATAGCACTTTGTGTACTGTGTATTTTTCTAGCTAGTTTCACTGTGTGTGAGGTATTAACTGGAAATTGTCCACTTTTATTAAGCATCTGTTGGGTTGTTTGTTTCTGATAACTTGTTGCATTTAAACTCTTTTTTCTAGAGGCTCCTTTAGCTGTTTAAAACTTTCATTTAAAGGCTCACTGCTGTTTTTCAGCTGTGAGAAACATTTCTGCAGTTTGTTTCCCACCTTCCCTCCCTGTTGGTTTTTATAGTTGGTGGCTTTGCAGTTGCCCACCCTAGTGTAAATTTGATCTGGGACCCTCCTCCCAGTCTAGTGTCATTAGCTCATTCTACCCAGTACAGGGAGAACATTTGAGAAGGCCAATCAGCTTAGTTTCTGCTACTCCTTTCTCTCTTTCCACTAAAAAAAACTTTTTCTAAGCTTGTTTCCTGCCTTTCCTGTGGGTAGTCTAGCCTGGATATAGATTTGCTGTGTCCAGGACTATTTGTAGGCTTCTAGGCCCCCAAGCCTTTCTGTGTTGGAAGGAATTTCTTAGAACTAGCCAGTTTTTTGTTTCAGCACTTATTCAGAACTTATTGTAAGCACTAAATAAGCTACAAATTACTACAGCACTCAACTTTCCTCACTGTCTAGAGGAAAACAGTTTCTAGTACTTAACAAATAAGCACCTATCCAGTCATGTCTAAGGGTCAGCCCCTGGTGTTTTCTCCTGTCTACCTGATGAATCTGGGCATCTTGGAGCAATGCAGTAATTGCCTCATGTACACAGACAACCCTCTCCTCCTACCACCCAACACTACAACCTGTGAGAGATGCACTTATATAGCCTAACTGGAAGCAAAGCTCTCTTCCCCCAAGACTGGACTAGACAGTCAAGAGGAGAAGATAAACACTTGCACCACACCACACTCAGCACATAGTCCCTCAAAACCTACACCACCAACACACACACATAGAAACACAAAACACACACCTACATTCGCGGAGGCTCTCAGTAAAAACCTGCCCAAGCAACAGGGACCTCCAAAGCAGAAACACAAGCAACCTCCACCCCCCCCAACACAACCCAAATGACACATAGCCCACAAACTCAGTGTGCCACTCAACCACAGCCCATAAGGCATAACAACATACCCAACACTCTAGTCATAGGTGACTCTATAGTCAGGCATACTGATGTTCCACTCACCAGGCTAAACAAGGAGAAAGTTACTGTCAGCTGCCTGCCGGGTGCCAGGATCCGCCACATAATGCATGCACTCAGGTCTCTCCACAACAAGTACAAATATGACTCTGTCAATGTCCATGTTGGTGTGAATGACCTGAGACATACCTCCTTGGACTACATGAAAAGGGACATGGAGGAGCTGTCCGATCTTGTAGCCCAGGCAGGTATGACCCTAGCCCTGAGTAGCATCCTGCCATCACCCAGAATGATACCACAGTACAAGGACAAAATGACTGACTTCAACAATTCGCTAAGCATCTGGTGTCATTGTAAGGGGATCCAGTATCTGTCTGCCTGGGATGACATGATCGACAAAGCCACGATGCTTTACCAGAGATGGCCTGCACCTGTCGCCCCTGGGATTCCGGATACTGGCTAAGGCTCTAGCCACCCCTATAGTGCCTTTTTTAGGCAAGGTTCAAATGACAAATTTACCACCCTAACAGGTACAGGCAAGAAGAATCTGAGGGCATTGCTACTCAATGCTAGAAGTCTAAACCTCAAAATGCACTCTCTTGAGGCACTCCTTAAAATGGAGAACATCGACATCTGTGCAGTGACAGAGACCTGGTTCAAGGCTCCAGAGAGTACCCCTGCATTACCAGGCTATAATTCATACCACACCTTTCGGCCACCTAACCTGAACCGAAACACTAAAGGCGGAGGCGTGTCCATATTCATTAAGGACATCCACACCTCCAGGCTAGTTGCTCAGCATAATGCATCCGAGATTATCCAAGTGCAACTAACTCTGGGCAAGACCACAATCCAAACTGTAGCTTGCTACAGATCCCCCACCATGTCCCAGGATTCCCACTCCTCATTTCTTAATACACTGGAAAATATTACGGTACAACCTAACACCCTAATAATGGGTAATTTCAACTACCCTACCATTAACTGGGAAAACTACTCTTGTACCAACTCTTGTGCTCAACGTTGTCTGGAATTCATAAATTCCAATGCCATGGATCAACTTATCCACACCCCCACCAGGGGCAGCAATATCCTAGACTTGGTTATTACCAACATGGGCAACCGGTGCTCCACACCAGAGGTCAATTCCTCGTTGGTCAGATCCGACCATAAGCTAATCACCCTAGACATCCACATCCCTCCCCCACTCCCCATTAGGGAAACCACAGTAAAAAATGTCTCCAAAGCCAACTTCACGCTTCTTAAGACAGAACTGGCAAACTTCACGACACCCATGCTGACGGACAATAGAGGTATGACTGCTGAATCCTACACAAATGCACTTTATAAGTACTTACATGAGTGCATGGATCGTGCAATCCCTAACAGAACCAAGATGCTATCCTCCAAAAAAAGGAAACCAATCTGGTGGTCCCCTGCCATAAACAAAGTCTACAACAGAAGAAAGAAACTGTTGCAAAAAAAGAGTAAAATCCCATGATTGGAGAAACTCCCTGGTCAGCTTCAGAAGAAGTTGAGATCCCTCATAAAATCCTCCAAAGCTAGTTATGAAAACAAAATCGCCACTGACTCTAAAGACAACCACAAAGCATTCTATAGCTATGTCAAGAATCTCAATGGCAACACTCAGATCTGTTCTGAGTTACAGCACAATGGCACTAAATATACAGAACCAACGAATATTGCCAACATCCTGGCAGATAGGTTCAGTGCTAACTTTACCCCTCTGTCATCCCCTAAAGGGCCCATCTCTATACCAGAAGAATGCAAAGTTCCTGTAATCACGGCTGCACAGGTATAAAACACACTATCCAAAGCCAAGAACACAGCATCCATGGGACCTGATGACATCCCAGGCTGTGTTCTACATGAACTACAGAACGAACTGGCACCCCACCTAAGTACCATGTTCAATCATAGCCTCACCTCAGGCTATGTGCCCACTGAATGGCGCACAGCGACAGTTATCCCACTCCACAAAGGGGGAGCCACCACAGACCCAGGAAACTACCGCCCCATTAGCCTAATGAGCCTGGTCTGCAAGGCTATGGAGCATATCATCATGGAACTTATAAACAATAACATTGGTAATCTCCAAACTCAGGACCCCACCCAGTTCGGGTTTGTAAAAGGCAGATCATGTCTCCTAAACCTGATAAACTTCTTTGAAGCAGTCACCAAAGCCGTAGATGAGGGTAAGGTGGTTCACACAGCCTATCTGGATCTCGCCAAGGCTTTCGACACCATCCCCCACTCTGGAATTATAGATAAACTCACTAAACTAGGTATAAATCCCTATGTCACAAGATGGGTTGCCAACTGGCTCACTGACAGAACCCACACTGTGAAAGTAGCAGACTCCAAATCCAGCTTCAGACCACTGACAAGTGGAGTACCACAGGGTTCAGTCCTGGGTCCTCTCCTGTTTGGTATCTACTTCTCTGAAGTACAGGCCAACACAGAAGGTCTTTGGCTAATGAAGTTCGCAGATGACTGCAAACTAGGAGCCATAATCAAAACTCCAAAAGATGTGGACATCCTACAAAAGGGCCTTGCTGAGACAGATGCCTGGTGTCAAAGCCATGGCCTCAAGCTCAATGCCAAAAAGTGCATTGTCATTCCTTTTGGTAAAAACTCAGTACCCATGAACTACCACATAGGTGGTAGTCTACTTAACACCGAAAGTGTGATAAGAGACCTTGGGACACAGGTGGACAGTAGTCTCTCCTTTGATAATCACATTGCCACAGTAGTCAGGAAATCCTTCTATGTGGTACACCTCATCACAAAAGGTTTCTCATCCAGGAAAAAAGAGGTCATTGTTCCCCTCTACTCGTCACTCATTAGACCCATTATAGAGTATAATGCCCCTTTTGGTATGTACCTCATAAGACATCTACAACAAATGGAAAGACCATAGAAATACCTCACAAAGAGGATTACCGGCCTCAAAGAGATGCCCTATGCAGACCGTCTCAAAAAACTGCAGCTTTACTCCATTGCATATCGCCTACTCAGAGGCGATCTCTGCCTAACACACAAAGCTATGTCAAACCCAGAGCTTTTAGACATGCTCCACTTAAAGAAATCCCAATCCCTACGAGCTACATGCTCTAGGGACCTAAACCTCGTCACCACAATAAACAGAACATGCTGGAGGGATAGATTCCTGTCCCAGAGACTTCCCATACTCTGGAACAAACTACCTATCTATATCAAACAAAGCTCCTCATTAGCACTCTTCAAGAAAAATCTTGATGATTGGATGGGAGATAGGAAATTCACCCCGGGGATCACTTCTGTGGCTCTGCTCGACAGTGGCACAGGAAAATAATTTTCTTGGGTGGTGAAAGCCAGGGTACCTTTGGCTAGGCTTATATAGGCCCTAGGGCCAATAGCCTAGTACCTACCTATGAACCTATGAAATGAATGCAACAGGGAAGGCCTTCTAGAAAATGACCATACAAGGTAAACTTCACAAAAAATCTATCAAATCAGCTGCCTAGGGCTACAGATCTTTTGTTCTGGACTAGTGAGGTACTTAACACTTAAAATTGATGCATGGTTAGATACATTTAAGTGTATATAAACCAATCTGCTGCAACTTGTCACCAGCACTAAACATTTATTATATTGCATATTCAACAGACATAATTTCAGAAGTCACCACTTCATTTTCTGTTTTTTTTTTTGACAATTCTTACCTTCAGTAGGCTGATGCTAACTATGGGTATGGATTTATTTTAGTTAAATTATATTTAGCTGTATCATATAGGCATAATAAATGTTACAATTTTTTTTGCTGCAGAGCAAGCAACAAGAAAAAACTCTGGACTAATATTCCATTCAAAATGCTGGAGATGATTTACTTACTACATAACTTGTGTTAATTGTGGTGCCTGCAGTTAATGACAACTAGTCAGCAAAAATACTTGGTTTAATATCTGGCTCCACATTATCTCTTACAACATTTGCAGAAATGGTTAATAAAGCTCTGTTACAACCTTGCACACCTGCTGCTACCAGGAAGCAGACTAGCAATAACAAGGAATACCGTAACTCCTAAGTGGGATATGCCCTACCCTTTATTACACTTTGCCACAAACACTCAATTACTTCATACAGTACTAAATGAAACGTTGTTTTGTCCATCTGGCAAACACTACAGCTCACAACTGTGACCTACTAGCAAAATTCAAGTGGCTCCCTATTACCAACAGGGTAGACTTGTTACTAAACAAATATTTCACTACTATCCAACACTGAAATCAAAAGTGTCAATTAGAAGAGCAAATCACTCCTTGAAAAATACCAGTAACAACATGACAATATCGAGCAGACCTCAGTTTGGTTAAGCAGAAACCTTTTAAAAATTGGACCTGCCTCATGGAATCAAAATAAAGCATTAATCAGAAATAAACAAATCCTCACAACCTTTTAAAACAATGCTAAAGGAAACCTAAATACAACTAAAACAATGTGCTTGCTTCAGGGATACTGGTTAAGCTCAGCTCATAAGTCTGATTCCAGTCCTTTAAATAGTTTTAAATCAAGAACACTTCACCTGGTGAGACGATATAAAACATGACAATTACTTAACTGTAAAATATGCTTTCACATTTTATAACATCTGTTCTTCAGTTCTGGTTTCCAGTATAAATATTGGAGTTTCCTTCATTCCCTGCTACTGTAACAATTCCATACTCATGTAAAGTTCCCAACATTTGTATACTTACTAATGTAACTAACTGTGTTTTCTTCTAAAGTCTCCAAACTCTGAATATTTGATTTGTAACACAATATAAGTTACTTTCAATATGAAACATGACATAAACATATATATAATCCATGTTACATACAGAATTAGTTTAAAATACATAATGAAAAAATTCAGACAAACACAGGAATATAACATCTGTAAAAAAGCACAAAATATTACAGTGGTAGAAATGCAGAGGAAAAGGGGGTAATATAACTGAGTACCATTCTAGGAAAAAGGGGTAATACAACTCAGTTCTATTCTAGGAAAAAAGGGCTAATATAACTCAGTTCCATTCCCGAAAAAAGGGGTAATATAACTCAGTTCCATTCTACCACAAAGCAAGAACATGAGATGCATGACAAAAAAAGGATAGTTCAATCTCCAAAACAGTTACTCTCTGAAACAGAAAATGTCACAATGACACAGTGCTCTGGGTCTCAAGTGCCCCTACTCATATGACAGATTTCCTGGCATGCGCACTGCTATAACATGGCAATAAAAGAGCCATATGGAAATAACTGGGTGGGCGAATACACAGTATAATCTGAATGCTGGCTGTACACTGTGAAGTTAGTTAGTTACCTATTCACTTGGTGTGCAAATGGCTTCTTTTGAGTATACACATGGCAAATGTGGGTATTACCCAGTTCGGCTTTGTTAAGGGCAGATCCTGCCTCTTAAACCTGGTTGATTTCTTTGAAACAGTCACCAAGGCCATTGACGAGGGGAAGGTGGTCCACACAGCCTACCTGGACCTCGCAAAAGCCTTCGATACAATACCCCACTCGGGCATTATAGATAAGTTCACCAGCTTAAATATAAACCCCTATGTCACTAGATGGATTGCAAACTGGCTCAAGGACAGAACCCACATGGTTAGAATTGCTGGAGCCATGTCAGACTCCAAATCAGTTACAAGTGGTGTCCCACAAGGCTCAGTCCTGGGACCTCTCTTGTTCGGTATATATTTCTCGGAGGTACAGGCCAACACGGAAGGACTGTGGCTGACCAAGTTCGCAGATGACTGCAAACTGGGCACCATAATCAACTCTCCAGCCGACACAAGCATCCTCCAAAATGGCCTCATAGAAACAGACAACTGGTGCCAGAGCCATGGCCTCAAGCTAAATGCCAAAAGTGTATAGTCATCCCTTTGGCAAAACAAAGTGCCCACAAATTACCACATAGGTGGTAATCCATTAAGTACAGAAGAAGTAATTAGGGACCTGGGGACCCAAGTTGATAGCAATCTCTCATTTGACAACCACATGGCCAAAGTGGTTAGAAAAACATTTTATATAGCCCACCTAATCATGAAGGGATTCACATCTAGATCAGGGGAGGTCATCGTGCCTCTTTACTCATCCCTCATCAGGCCCATAATTGAGTACACAATGCCCCTTTTGGGATGTACCTTACCAGACACCTGCAGCAACTGGAAAGACCCCAAAAGTACCTCACCAAGAGGATCAAAGGGCTCAAACAGATGCCATATGCTGCCCGGTTAAAGAAACTCCAGCTCTACTCAGTGGCATACCGCCTGTTCAGAGGTGATCTGTGCCTGACGTATAAAGCCATGTCCAACCCGGAATTAATGGACATGCTGCACCTCAGAAAATCCAAATCCCATCGAGCTACGTGCTAGAGAGACTTGAACCTCAGCACTGAAATAAATAGGACATGCTGGAGGGACAGATTCATAACCCAGAGGCTCCCTTCACTCTGGAATAAAATCCCAGTCCAGGTTAGGCAGAGTCCCTCATTGACTCTCTTCAAGAGGAATCTTGATGAGTGGATGGGAGATCGTAGGTTTACCCCGGGTATCACTTCTGTGTCACTGTTAGACAGAGGCACAGTATACTAACCTCGAAAAAGGGCATAGCAAAATAAATTTAAAATGGGTGGTGAAAGCCAAACACATTCTGGCTAGGCTTGTAAATGCCCTAGGGCAGATAGCCTAGTATGAACCTATGAAAGATGGGAAGCAGCCTGAGGTCAAAAAACAGGAATAGAGTGCTATATCACAAGACACAATTGTGCAGTAGGAGGCTTCATAAGCTCTGCAGCTGATGCTCCAAGGGCCTATAATGTGTACACAGCTGTTTTACACCAAACACCGCATCCTGAAATGTGTACACAACTGTTTTACACCAAACGCCACATCCTGAAATATGTACACAACTGTTTTACACCAAGCACCATATCCTGATAATGTGTACACAACTGTTTTACACCAATCACCACATCCTGATAATGTGTACACAACTGTTTTACACCAAACACCGCATCCTGATAATGTGTACACAACTGTTTTACACCAAACACCGCATCCTGATAATGTGTACACAACTGTTTTATACCAAACACTGCATCCTGATAATGTGTACACAACTGTTTTACACCAAACACCACACCCTGAAATATGTACACGACTGTTTTACACCAAACACCGCATCCTGATAATGTGTACACGACTGTTTTACACCAAACACCGCATCCTGATAATGTGTACACGACTGTTTTACACCAAACACCGCATCCTGATAATGTGTACACAACTGTTTTGCACCAAACACCACATCCTGAAATATGTACACAACTGTTTTACACCAAGCACCATATCCCAATAATGTGTACACAACTGTTTTACACCAAACAATGTAAGAAGTTTTTTTCTAACAGATAAACAGTCCTGTTTTATCATTGGACTTGTATAAATAAAAAGCAAAGGTTTCACTAAACACTTACTGGCAGCTAGGACTTGCAACCTGTACACCAAATGCCGTGGCATGGGGCATATCTGCCACAACATCAGACACATTTGGCTTCAAGTAAAAGCACTAGCCAGTAATTTTAAATATATAGTGTTTAAGCTTGTTTTCTATTTACTTTTGTGATTTCTCCCAGAAAAGAAATGCATGTATAAAAGCAGTATCTGAATTTTGGTTTCAGAACTTTGGATATAACTATTAATACATTTCCATTTTTATCTGCTTTCTGGAATGGACCAGCAATTTGGGCCCTGGGATACTAATTCTTAGCTGAAGAAAAAATAATTTTAACTTTACTGCAATGCATAGACTGTTATAGTTATATTCATACAAAATAAATAAATCACGTACAAATAATGAGGTTGATGTAGAAAAATCTCACTATAACAACCATGCCATTATAACACTACTGAACAGCTGCACTGTCAACAACATGGTAATAAGGAATAGTCACTTTGTCAGAAGGCATATAATAAATACATATCAAATTAACAAGTTAAACACCTGCAACAGCATGTACAAGTCAGACACACAAGATAAAAATCAGAATGTCATCTCACGACGGCAAACAGAAGTTGGGTTGTGACATGGAAGGCATATAATATAGAAACATGGGCAAAATTAATTTCAAAATTACATCTACTACAAGCATACATATAAGAAGGTTACTCAAGTAAAAACTTTAAAAGTAACAAGAAAGCAAACATTGCGACAAAAATTACATCTAAACCTCAAACACACAAAGCAAAGTTTGTCTAATACCCTCTTACTTCACAACATATGCTGGGTAGTGACTCTAGTTATGTTCACAGCAGAGCAACTCACACTGCTCAAAGAGGACAAGTGCACTGCTCTAAATTAATGAGATTCACAGTCATGCATAATCTGCATGGCAACAAATTCCATTCATAGCTAATCCTATCACATACACATGCACTCTCCACCAGATGCACACAGATAGATGCAGATACATACATAAATCACACACACACACACACACACACACACACACACACACACACACACACACACACACACACACACACACACACACACAGGTATACCCTGCACAGAATTACTTCCCAGAGTATCTCCCCTATTTGGCAGAATAGATGCATTTTAGTACATACAAGCAAACAAAGAGACATACATACATATATGCAGACAAACTGTACTGCACTACCCCTACCTGGATTGGCAAATTAAGAAAGATTCATCCCACCCCAGACTCTCCATTTACAATGCACAGATGCACCACGATTAATAACTGTATACATTTTATGCGCTGCTTTGCGCAGATCTTGCATAGTATGAACATCTATAATTACCACACTACAGAAGATACTTGCAGAGCACTGCAGTGGTTTGTGAAAGGGTGCAGTTTCCATATGCCACATCCACAGACTACTGCATTTAGAGGTGGCTCAAAAAAGGCTTGCTGTTTAGTATTGTAATGCTGTGCTATGCAATGGTGAGGCTGTTATCAATCGGAATTCCTTTGTGTAGTACACAAGCTGTCCAATTCCATCCCGTGTGAGCCACAAAACATCATGATCATATCTCCAATCATAACCATCTGATACACTTTCTTGAAGTAATGTCAAGAAATTCATTTCTTGAGTTTTTCTCTCAATGTGAATTTCTAGATATAATTTCTACAACACACAAAATCTGGTTATGAACAAACTACCAATCATAACCAGGTATGCAACTTACCAGCTGACAATTAAGAGCTGGTGATAGGCTACATTAGGCAAGCATGGCTCTGACTCACAGACGGACTTTCTGTATACTATAAACCTCTCCGCGAGTTGTTTAACCAAGTCAACAATTCTCAATATCGACATGGCTATGGGATATATATAATTTAATAATGAAAGAAAATTAAATAGACACCTCAAGTCTTCAAAGCATTTATCAAATGAATGCATTAAATAAAAATTTTTTTTCAAAACTGACATTCTGAATTAGTCATTAAAAGATACCAGTAATAATTTACATTGGAAACAAACCCAGTTTAGAACTGCTTTATTTCTAAATCCATATATTGTATTCTAATATTCTGCACATAAAATATGTAGACCTGTTTGTTTTGCAAGCAACTAAATGCAGAAGGCTATTAAACTGTCTAAGCCTTTTTCTAAAGCTGGTTAGAATTCAGATGCTTACCCCATCTTTTCAGGGTTCCTCTGCTAACAAATCTATGAGTTTGCTTAGCATGCCTCTCAACCTCTTAGCACAAAATCATGGACAAAGTTTGACAGAATGGGGAGACAAAGGCCCAAAAAGACGGAAAGATTTTAAATACTGCTCTTATAAACTTAGAAAGTTGCTAGAACAACAGGATTTGTCTTGGCATACATTTTTCTGAAGGATATGAAGTATGAAACACAAATGTATATCATTATTTAGTGACTTTAGTCCTCAGGTCTTCCCAGTGATTTGCCAGAATATCACAAATTTTCTGAGGAACAGATCAAAAATATGATGCAAAAATTTGGACATTCTGCAAAAATCGGTAAAGTTGAGAAGTATGTTGCTTAGTTAAACCAAGCACAAAGCTTACTTTGGATGTGCAACTTTTACTAAATGGAAGATTGCTGTAGCAGGCTGCTACATCACATCACACATATGGTAAGGACTAAAACATTACTAAATAGACCTGTCAGGCTACTGTACTCCTTTTCCAAATGTCTTCTGACTTAAAATCCTCATCCTTGTATGTGCCTCTGACGTCAAGTCCTGATCTTAGCTCATGCGTGCACACAAACACACACCCACACCTGTACAGCATTACAGGTCACTCTACTGTTATCTTACAAGTCCTGATCTTAGCTCATGTGCACGCAGACACCTGTACAGCATTACAGGTCACGCTACTGTTACATTACAAGTCCTGATCTTAGCTCACGTGCACCCACACCTGTACAGCATTACAGGTCACGCCACTGTTACCTTACACGTCCTGATCTTAGCTCACATGCATGCACACATGTACAGCATTACAGGTCACTCCATTGTTACCTTACAGGTCCTGATCTTAGCTCACGTGCACCCACACCTGTACAGCATTACAGGTCACTCTACTGTTACTTTACAAGTCCTGATCTTAGCCGACATGCACATACACACCTGTACAGCATTACAGGTCACATACAACTCCTGATCTTAGCTCATGTGTGTGTGTGTGTGTGTGTGTGTGTGTGTGTGTGTATGTATGTATGTATATATATATATATATATATATATATATATATATATATATATATATATATATATAGTGTGTGTGTGTGTGTGTGTATATATACTGTACAAGTGCATGGCAATAAAAGATGCTACCCGTCTGTTTATTTCATTTTCTGCCACTGCAAATATGGGATCAGGACGACTAAAAAAAGTTTTCAATATACATTTTATAATATAGTATATCATTTACCTTTTTATAGTAAATTAAACTATATTTTAAATATGTATCAAAAGTACTATGCATTATAAAATGCTCATTAATTTTAATAATAGTATTACTATGATTTATATAAATTGCATTCATTATGTACTGCTAAATTGTGTGTATTGCATAGAACACTGCAATTATACCCAAAAGTTGGAAGAAGAAGCTTTTTAAGTAACTTACTGACATCAGAAAGGTGTTTATCAAACATTTGTTAAACACCCCTAAGCATTCAAGATCAGGTCTCATGCTAGGGATTAAAAACAAGCATTGCAGGTTGGCGAAGAACAACTACATAAGGGAAAACAGCTTTAAAAGCTGACAGATACTTTGTTCTGTCATACTTATAAACAAAATTGTGTGGTAGAATGAAATGTCCAACTACTTTTAAGTGTTTTTATCTTCAGGGGGACATGTGATTTCCGTTTGCTGTTAGTGTTTTGAAAGCCAGTATAATACTTTGTGCTTCTACACTTCTGTAACTAACAGAACATGGAGCAGATAAAGCCTGATGCATTACAAAGAATAATGATTAGGTCTCACCAGTTATAACCCTTATTGTGTGTTCCAGAAATGGATGTCAAGATTCACTTCCTAAGACCCGGTCACAATCCTCTGTATTAAAAGTATGCTTATTTTCGAGGGAACTAAGTTTTCCAAAGGAAAAAAAAGGTAACTACTGCATCAGTTTCATCACTCAATAAATAGCATGAAGATAGGGCTACCACCTGCCCCACTTTGCAAGGGACAGTCCCTCTTTTGGCAGTTGTGTCCTCCAAAGAAATTGAAAAAATGGCAAAGGGACAGTCCCTCTTTGGGCAGTTGTGTCCTCCAAAGAAATTGAAAAAATGGCAAAAGTCCTGAGATTTTAGGACAAATATATTTCCTATATTTTATGTAACAGTTATTCTGTATCTAAAACACCTAAATGTTATAAGAAACAGAATAAGCAACTAAAATGCTGCAAGAATAAGCTTTTATGTAGGCAAAAAAGTGAAGTTCAGTCCTTTGTACTGGCTGTGGGTATGTTTTGCGCTGCAAAATCTGACGCTTGTACCAAAAATGTCCCACTTTGGGCATTTGAAAAGGTGGCAACCCTACATGAAGAAAAGTAGGCCATCTGTTCAAGTTTATTCAGTAACTGTACTAATCTGTGTTTCAATGAGTTTATTAAACTCCTGAGTACAGTTCAATGGAAAAAGCTTCTCTATTTTTGGATATTTATGTTGCCAACTCCATCTCTATAAATTACAAAAATAAGTGCAGTTCACATTTCTAGAAAACTACCGATAATGTCTGTGACCTACTGCTAATAAACAAGCATGAGGGAAAGCAGGAAAAAATCACAGGCAAATATGGACAAAACCTGTATCCCAGTAGTAACTCACGGTCACTAGGAGTTACTACTACTGATGCTCCCACAGATGACAGACAGACGGGTCAAGATAAAAGAACAGATTTGCTTGCCATGGCTATTCATAAACACTCGGAGAATTCAAAGTGGAAAGATACTGATGTGAAAACATCACTTTTATTTTGGTTTTATTCCAAAACATATTATGGGACTTCAGAACTATAAGGAACTATAAAGAAAGTGCCAGGGGAACACAGGAAGACCTGAACAATGCAGTTCCATTCTACTGCTACATTTATTTTGTTTTGATACCCATGGCAAGTGTGTTAAACATATTTTAACATACTTCTAACATATTAATCATTTCCAGATGCAGCTAGAGAAACAGCAAATAGAAGGATTCTGTCTGCATAAGTAAGTGGTTGGTAAAGTAACAACTGGTAAAGCACAAACACATGCATCACAGAAATACGCATACAGCAAACTAAGTGTGCCATGTAAACAGGAGTATATACATTACCAGGCTATAGGAAGACCTAGAACCAGTGACACTTTCATTGCATGGCTTGAATCAACCCCCAAGACATAAATGTATTTAAATGTACCGTGCAACGACATAGCATAGAAACAAACTATTAACATGATTCTGCACAGACAAGGTATTAAAAGAGAGCTAACCCCATGGCCATCATTAAACTGTACTGCTCTAGCAGATCTAACATGCACAGGTGAGTGAAAGGAAAACAAGCGACTATGGTGACACAGATGTTTCCACCCATATGCAGCTAGTATCTGCTATGGTACTGAGAATAACAAATAAATGAGAGCCCTTTACAAAGAGTTTGACATATTTGCTGTCTGGCAGGTGTATTTACATAAGTGTGACCTACTATACAAATTGTTCTTAAATCTGAAACAGTAAATAAACAAACCAAAAAGCAGAGGCAGAAAATATTTATCAATTTCTTCTTGAATATGGTAGAAGGCATGTTGCCAAAGTGCTAGGGAAATAGCCAATAAATATTTTCTACCACTTTTTTTTTTTAATTGTGTGCAGAGAAAAGAATAATATATTATGCAATACCTGCCATACGTACATGAAAAAAAAAATCAATCTACAAGAGAAGCAACAGGCTGTACTGCCCCCTTGTGGAGAGAAATCTTATTTCCAAGACAACTTAGGAAGACTCCAAGCTGCCCAAGAGGAACACATTCTGGGGAGGCTCTGCAAATTTTTAGACACAGCCATTTATGATCCCATCTTCAACATACTGGCCCACATTACATATCCTACCATTTAAGCATGTTGTAATCTCATTAGATCTAATTACTTAACTTGATCTTACCCCTCAACACCTCCAGTTTTCCTAGCAGTACCATTTTTACTAACTTTTTCTGAAGTTGAGGAGTAAATCTTATTTTTATCTACCATTATCAATGTCCAAAGTAAACCCGAGACAATATTTTCACATGCTCAAGTTTCCAATAGCTCACAATACCACACTCTGCTCAGTATTTTTGTTGAGAAACCGCTTTTAGACATTATGAATACACTATTATGTTCTATACATACACCATGAATACACCATTATGTTCTATGCATCATGATTATACAATTCCTCCCTATTAATATTCTAAAACGTGCACAGTGATTGGCCAGCCCAACCAGCGTACCTGTTGTAAATCCCACAATATACCAACGCAAAAAGGTCCAGTCGCCCGAACTTTTTTCCGTTGGCATAAACTGCCTCAAAACTTTTTTTACAATAGAAAAAAAAAGAGAAACGGAGCAACTGAGACTTTCTTTTCTCCGTTTCTTCCATTTCAAAGACTTGATGTACTGGGTATGCATAGAAACGCATGACCCATACGCATGCGCGGTACATCAAAACGCAGACTCAGTATATCACAACCGGCAAAAGAACAGCAATCCGCCGTTATACAAAGACATTATTTAAGAAAAGTAAGTATTTTTTTTTTAAAATAATGTCATTGTATATTAGCAATAACCTACTCCATGGTTGTGGTATATTGAAGATTTACCCATGGTTGCCTTTATTTAATCACTTGGGCTTCGCTCTCATGATTAAACCACACCAACCGTGGGTAAATCTTCACTATACTACACCATGTCGTTGGTTATTGCTTAAATACAACATTGTGTTCTATGCATACATTATGAATGCACCATTATGTTCTATGCATACAGTATGAGCATCTTTCTCTTGAAATGCATTCTAATCTTGGAATTTGAAAGCATTTTGAAACCTGATTTCAGTTAAGAAACGTTTTTCAAAATGTAACTGAATGCACTATACAAAACAACTTGGACTGAAATGAGTAGTGACTACTTCAAGGGAAAAAATGCACCCTTAAGCTAACAAATAAGACTGTACTGAAAGAGGTACATTATTTTTCTGACTCCATCTGTATCAGAAGTGCATGGCAAGAAAGAAAATGAAATGTTTAGTAAAACAGAGGAACAAACAACAAAGACAAAGTAAAGAGATACTTAGAACTGGGACACTGATTTACATAAAATGAGCTGATAACATCTAGAAGTCTTATAAGTGCTAGAACATCTGAAGGGTTACTTCAGTCTATGTATTTCATTTTGCTGCACAGAACAGTATAAGTTTCTTCCCTTTTCACTTCACTTTTATGAGGCCATGGCTACACAACAGTTTACACAAATGCCTTAAGAATGAATCCTGTGTCTGTCCTGTCTACCAGTATACGCAGCTCATTTTTCACAACTGACAGCACATCCTGGTTTAGGAAGCAGATGG
Organism: Protopterus annectens; assembly: GCF_019279795.1. Classification (NCBI taxonomy): domain Eukaryota; kingdom Metazoa; phylum Chordata; order Ceratodontiformes; family Protopteridae; genus Protopterus; species Protopterus annectens. The sequence continues at coordinate 385,263,631 of NC_056734.1, read as the reverse complement.
TGGTAAATACTATGCATACTGGATGTGCCAAATATGCACAGTTATGTATGGCAGAACAACAAAATAACATCCCATAAATGCCCTTCCAGCACAAAAGAAGAAAAGAAACTTTACACAAACTAGACCAGGTGAAGAACATTTTTGAAAATGAAATGAGAGAGATATGCTAAGGAACAATGGACTTATAATGCTGATTTGGATTGTGTAAGTCCAGTAGAAATTGCTATGTTTTTATGAAGTGTTAGTTGCATTATAATATCACATAAGAAAAACATGCAGTAACATAAAAGTACTTATACAAATATGAAACGAAAGAAGGCACCACCAACCAGGAATGAACACGAACCAATAAAGGATCCAAAAACAGTTTATTCCACAAACTTATACAAATATCAAAGATGGCAAATTAGCTGCTGTTACCAGTATGCAAACAGTTGCATCTTAAGGCATTCATGTACTACAAGGAGATACAATGGTAATGAGACTGCAACCAGTTAACATAATTTTAAACACAGCAAATACAAACGAGACAGCTATAAACCTCATGGATGCAATACAAAAGTGCCTGCTTCTTGGCAGGTAAAGAAAACAGACCATTTCATGAGAAAAATGACATGTCTGAACTGTGTAATCAAATACAAACATATACATATATTGCATCCTCTAGAGTAAGCTACCAGCTAGAACAGTACAGTTTTCTAGAAAAGTGAAGCAAACTGCAGTTTTAAACTATAAAGCCAAGATGGCAACTTCCAAGAAATGATGATACAGTTAAAATTCTTAGATGACTATTACTAGCTTTAAAAAAGAAAAAAAAAATGACCATGACTATCTTTGTGAAGACACAGACATTTCTGGCATTCCTGGCTGACTTGGGGTTGGGGGGGGTCATGCTTTTGTTAAAAGAACTAAAGATTTACTTTGTTGCATTCCAGGTAACTTTAAATAGAACAGATGTTGTCTACCTTAATACCATACCAAAAAGCAAACAGATGACACACAAGATTTAAAAGTATGTTACTAATACTGACAAAGTCCTGCTCATTGCTCTGTAACCTGGTTATTTTCATAGGGTAGAATGTGCACATATAATGTATGCAAAAAGAAACACCCGATTCACCATGACCTTGAAATGAGACTGATAGCCTAGAAAAAAGCAGGAATTCACCATATCCTATGGAGAAACAGCTTCCTGCTTCATATCATCTAAATTTATTCTTATCTTCAGCTGACATCTGAACAATAAAAAAACAGACTTCTTATCTGAGTATGGTCAGGCCAGCTTCTCAACATCTAAAATACGTGAGACTAGAAACTGAAAAAAATCCTGAATACTGACTGAAAATTAAAACCATCTTTCATACAGTTATTTCATTTCTATATGTAATTCTTAGAGATTAACATAAAATTTCTGTCAAAGAAAAGCAACTGAAAAAATGTTACTTTAACGCCTAAGAGTTAAGATGACTAAAGACTAAGTCTTTTGGGGTTAATGACTAGAAACGTGTCAAGCATTGCAAAGGACAAAGCCTGATACCACAAATACATACACATGTATATCTATATACCTATATATATACACACGGGTACCTATCAAACCATCGACAACTTAAAATAACGAAACTGACTCCACCGACAACTGAATCAACCGACAGCGCAAAAACGGACGTTTACAAGGTAAGGGATGTAACTCCGCTACTCATGCCTACCATGGTTGCATGACACTGCCACCCTTCTTAAACCATGGTAGGCTCGAGTAGCGAATTTACACCCCTTACCTTGTAAACGTCCGTTTTTGCGCTGTCGGTTAATTCAGTTGTCGGTGGAGTCAGTTTCGTTATTTTAAGTTGTCGATGGTTTGATAGGTACCCATACACACATACATTTATGTCTAATGACTGAGTTTTCGGAAACTCAAACTTCATATGGCTAAGACCATATGTTTGAGTTTCAGAAAACTCGAATGAGACAAAAGTCCCCCTGCACCCCCCACACCCCCTGTAAATTACATATACCAACTCTGAGATCACCCTACAGTGAGGGAAAAGGATACATTTCTTGATCTCCATACAAATGCTTTGAGTTTTTGGAAAGTCGAACATATGGTCTCAACTATACGAAATTCCTGTTTCTGAAAATGCAGTCTGACATAAACATATATATGACTAACCAGTGCATAAGGTATGCCAACTTTAAAATGTATATTCAACAGCCAAAAGAAATCTTTTCAAATAATAAACAGTAAGACCAGCTTTCAAATAGGCTAATAAATGCATTTACGAAAATGAAACTGTTGTAATGCATATTCATCTGTGAGACTCAGACTGATGAAACCCAGAATCTGACTTAAGTATTCATACTGTGTTGGCAAGTTGCTAATGAACATTTTAGGGATTATGAAAGCATTGATTGGTATACTGTCAATGTTTTGGAAGAAAATCTGTTATCTGGGATTCCTTAAAAAAATAAGTTATGTACTCACCATAACGTTCCATCTGAGTAGTTCTACTTCATTTGTCTTTCAACCTGTGGGATACCGGATCTGTATCGGCTCCGAGCCGGCAATCTCACTAGCATCTGCTCCGAGCTCCAAGCTCCTCCCCTTACCCATAACACACCTCCACTACCTTCCAACCCCCAAGATCGAGTTTGCTGATCCTTATACTGATAACCCGACCTGAAAAATACTTATGACCTATAACTGCAGCCCGCAGGCTGTTCACAAGATAAGGTCCAGGGGAAGGAGGGAGGGACGGCTGAAGATTGATGAAGTAGAACTACACAGATGGAACGTTATGGTGAGTACACAACTTCTTTATCTGAAGTAGTTTACTTCATTTGGTCTTCAACCTGTGGGACAGAGTCCCCAGCTACGAAACTCCTGGGTGGCCCTCATGGAAGGATATTCTGGAGCACCAAAGGATGCTCTCCTTCTAGAAGTCAAATCCAATTTGTAATGAGAAATAAATGTATGAGATGAGGACCAAGTAGCTGCAGAAAGTACAGTTTTGTACCTACCATAAATGTAGATGTTCGAGGATCCACATTGCTGCAGTCATAACCTGTGGGTAGTCCGCTGTCCTCGGTCGGCCCGAATACCAAAGTGTTAGGCTGGCGTCGGTCATGGTCGCTCAGATCTGACGTCAGTACGCAGTGGTACTAAAGCGCATGACCGACGCCATATCCTCAGTCTTTCTTGCCCCAGATGTCAGAAGGCCTAAAAAGAAAAGGCCATAGCCAAAAATAGAAAATACCCAACCACCAATATAGAAAAATAATTACCCCAAAAGCAACACAGCAACCCCAAACTACAGAGGGAAGGAGGGAGGGATTGGACTGCAGCAATGTGGATCCTCGAACATCTACATTTATGGTAGGTACAAAACTGTACTATGTTCTTCGTCTCACATTGCTGCAGTCATAACCTGTGGGTAGAATCCCAAAGCAAAGGTAAAGGGAGGTTGGCAAAATCAAAAAGCATTAGGAGCTGCTAACATGCCCTGTAAAACTGCAGTGGCAAACCCAGCCCTAGACTTGGAATAAAGAGGGAGATGGTAATGTTTAGTAAAAGTGTGCACTGAACTCCAAGTAGCTGCCTCCAAAATATCCTTAGTAGCAACTCCCCTTAAAAAGGCAGTAGAAGTGGCAGTAGCCCTAGTGGAATGAGGTCTGATCCCAGCCGGAACATCCTTTCCATGATGAGAATAACAAAAAGCAATACAATGGCCAATCCACTTAGAAATAGTTTGCTTTGAAACAGCTTTTCCTTGTGAACCCAAAGCAAAAGAAATGAATAACTGTTGAGTCTGCCTGAACCCTTTAGTTCTGCTCAAATAATAGTGTAACTGCCTGTGAATATCTAAAGAATGCAAAATTTTTTCCCCTTTATTTTGGGGATCAGCATAAAAAGTAGGCAAATGAATAGCTTGGTTTAAGGCCACATTAGAAACAACTTTAGGCATAAAAGTAGGGTTAGTACGCAGGGATACCCTATCCTTATGGAATATCAGGAAGGGTTCAACTGCCATTAGAGCCTGTAATTCAGATACCCTCCTAGCAGACGTAATGGCCAACAAAAAAGCAGTCTTCCAAGACAAAAACTTCAACTCAGATGTAGCTGCAGGTTCAAAAGGAGGTAAAGTAAGCTTCTCCAACACAAAATTGAGATCCCAGGAAGGAGTAGGAGCTCTACGTGGGGGTCTTATGTTCTTTGCCCCTCTAAGAAATTGCTTAAACAAAGGGTGAGAAAATAATGGTGGGTCACAATCATAGTGAGCAGAAATGGCTGCAGCATGAACTTTCACGGAGGAGAAAGACAAACCCTTGTCTAATAATTCTGTAAGGTACTGTAGTGTAACACTCAAATTAGGCCCTGAAACATCAAAGCTCTTTGCTGTGCTCCAAAGAAAAAATCTCCTCCATTTATCAGCATAAACTTTCCTAGTACTAGGTCGTCTGGCTTCCAATATGACATTCAAAACTTGTTGAGGAAGCTGCGACCCCCCAGGGTCTAAAACAGAATATGCCAGGCTGTCAGGTGCAGGGACTGTACCTTGACATTGAGGAAATGATTGCTTGCCTGGGACAAAAGGTGCGGAATTGGTGGCAAAGGCCAAGGAGGCTCCTGTACTAAACTCCTCAGCAGAGGATACCAGTGCTGACGTGGCCAATCTGGAGCTATTAGAATCATGCAAGGCTTGTCCTGTCTGACCTTCAAGAGCACCTTGGGAAGGAGAGGCAGAGGAGGAAAAGCATAGACGTGAAGGTTGTTCCAACTGAAAGATAGAGCATCCACTTTCCAAGCTTTTGGGTGAAACATCTTTGTGCAAAATTTTGGCAGTTGGAAATTTAGTGGAGAAGCGAACAGATCTATGTCTGGAGTTCCCCAAGCCACTGTCAACTGTTGAAATACATGAGGTTCCAATTTCCACTCGTGGGGATCCACCATCTGTCTGCTCAAAACATCTGCTAAGGAGTTCTGTGCTCCTGGCAGAAACCTTGCTTGAAGAGTGACGTGCAAACTCAGAGCAGTTTCCCACAAAATCATAGCTTGTCTGCAAAGAGGGTACGAATGGGTTCCCCCCTGCTTGTTGATGTACCACATGACTGTTGTGTTGTCTGTTTGAATCAACACCTGTCCCGGTTGAAGTAGATCCCTGAAAGCCATCAGGGCAAACTGGACTGCTAACATCTCTTTCATGTTGATATGCAAATGCTGTAGTCTGGGAGGCCACGTGTCTTGAATCCATTTCCCATTGAAGTGTGCTCCCCAAGCCATGTCTGAGGCATCTGTCGTTAAGATCTGACTCGCCTCTGGTCGGGTCACAGAGAGTCCCTTGTTTAGGTGACATTCCTGAGCCCACCACAAAAATTCCTTTTGGATGCAAGGTATTATCTGAATGACAGTGTCCAAATCGTGGCAGTGTTGAGTCCATACACTTTTGAGATACCATTGTAGCTTCCTCATATGTAGTTTGGCATTGGGAAGTACCAGAATACAAGATGCCATGAACCCCAAGGCTTGAAGGACTGTCCTTGCAGTCAGACTGGACAGTAGGGATAATTGCTGGAAGTATAGGGGAAGATTTCTTTGTTTGTCCGGGGTCAAAAAAGTCATCTGAGAGGCTGTATTCAGTCTCACACCCAGAAAGCACATGTCCTGAGAGGGTACTAGAGTGGACTTTGTTTCGTTCACAGAATACCATAGGCACCTTAAAACTGCCATTACATACTGTAGATGCTGAAGTAACTTGACTTTGTCTTGAGCAAGAATCAGGCAATCGTCCAGATAAGGATAAATTTGTATTCCTCTTAGTCTTAAGAAGGCTATCACAGGAGCCAGGACCTTTGTGAACACCCTGGGCGCAGTAGATAAGCCAAAGGGCAATGCAGAGAACTGATAATGAAAAATACCAGCCCGAAAACGCAGGAACCTCCTGCAGCTGGGCCTGATAGGAATATGAAGATAAGCCTCTGAGATCCAGAGTTACCATCCAGTGATCTTTGCCTAGCAGAGGCAGAAGTTGCTGCAAAGTTAACATCTTGAACTTTGGAATGTCTAGGTATGTATTGAGAATGGACAAATCCAGAATTGGCCTCCAAGTGTTTCCTTTCTTTGGCACAAGAAACAGGCGAGACTAAAATCCTAGGCCTACTTCTGACGGAGGTACCACCTGGATAGCCCCCATTTGTAAAAGTAAAGAAATCTGCTTGTGAGCCTCCAGCCTTTGCTGAGGAGGTACATCCGACATGCCTTTGAAAGGAGGCAAGGTGTGAAAATAAAACTTGTAGCCTCGATTTATAATGTCCAACACCCATTTGTCCTGGGTGACCAAAAGCCAATTTTGCTTGAAAAGTGCCAACTTTCCTCCTAGAGGAGCTGCCAGACAGGAGGAATCTGGCAGCTGGAGATACAGGTCATTGGGTCTGTTTACGAAAAGGCTGACCCCTGCCCTCACCAGAAGATTGTGCAGGAGAACTCCACATCCTAGGTCTGAAAGAACCCTGAGCATGAGCTCTGCCCCTACCACGTCTAGATCTGCCCTTAGACTGAAAATCAGAAGAAGGATAAGCCCATCCTTTTGCAGGCCAATTTCTGCTAAACTTAGGGGGCTGCACTTGTAAAAAACTCCTTAACCGTCTGCATGGACTTAGCTTTGTCCTCCATTTTCTTCAAAACTGACTCCACAGGAGAACCAAAAAGAACTTCAGATTGAAGGGGAGCATCCAAAATTCGAGCTTTAACATGCTCTGACAAATTCTGATCCTTAAGCCAGGCGTGCCTACGGATAACTGAACCAGTGGCAGCCACCCTGGAAGAAGCCTGAAGAGCATCAAAGGCACACTGCAAGGAATGCTTACCTACCTGATCAGAGGCATGAACTAAGTCCTGCAATTCCTTACACTCTATACCCTCAGCTAAAGCATCTACCTTAGATTTCCACTGACTTAACAGAAAATTCTGATACTTCAGCATATGAAACTGGCAATTCAAAGCCCTCATAGCTAGTGTGGAGGAGGTATACACTTTTTTACCCCACCTATCCAAAGCTCTAGAATCTTTATCCAGAGGAACTGGATTCTTAACTACAGAAGCCCTGACACCCTTAGGTCCCTGACTAATAGTTTCCGGGTCAGCTCTAGGACTCTTATACAAATATTTATGAGCCTCTGGAACTCTGTAATACCTGTCTGGCTTGACAGGGGCAGGGGGTAAAGAATCAGGATTAAGGGAAGCTTCAGAAAAAACATCCTGAACAACATCCAAGACAGGGGGAATAGCCAAGGGCCTATGCTGTGGTAAAAACAAAAATTCCCTAAGCCTCTTACGAGAATCTGAAAAATCCTGACCTTCCCACTTAAAATGCTCCCTCATGGAGTGCAGGGTTTCAGAAAAAGAAAAATCCTCTGGAGGAGAAGCAGAAGGACAGGAATCCTCTGCATCCAAATCAGAATAGGGAGGAAAATCCTGAATGTCCTCAGCTGAAGACTCAGAGTAATCTGAGGAATGCTCCAATCCCTCCACCTCTGTCTCCACCCTAGGCCTCTTATCTGGAGGGGGCATAGAACCTCTGATTAAAGTAATCAAATCCTCTGCCATTTTCAGCATATGTTTTTTAGGAACAGAGCCTGAAGAACTAGGGCCGATGCCTGTACCAGAAAGACGAGGTCTAGCTTTAGAAGGGGCTTTAGTGACAGAAGTAGAAGGCCTAACAACCTTATGTAAAGAAGGAACTACAGAAACTTGAGAGGCCCCCTCGGCCTGACCTAACTCCTGAGAGGCCAATTCCTGTAAGATTAAAGGCTCCCCCTGTGATTCAGCTGAAACTTCGGCTGGATCCACAGATTCAACCGTAGTTTCCATAGAACCGGCGTCCGCAACGGACGACTTGTCCTGCTTAGACTTTATCGATTTATCTTTTCGCTTTTTAGCGGTAGCGGGCGTCGGAGGATCCGACGGCATGTTGTAGTTACACCGCTTACCGAAAACAAGTCTAGCACAATCTAACCTGCGTTTAATGGTGCGCTTATTAAATCTAGCGCAAAAGCGACACCCGACTACGTCATGCTCAGGCCCCAAGCAAGGAATACAGAGAGAGTGGTAGTCCCTATGAGGTATCTGTTTCCCACAAGAAATACAATTATTAACTTTTTCTGACATCCGAATTTAACTGAGGCAAGAAAAGACAAAAATATTCCCCAACGGGGTACTTAGCCCAACTTGGTCTTCGGTCTGAAACTCAGAATACGAAAATTTCAGGACACCGAACGGCACTTGCAAACGCTGCTTCTGCTTCGGACCATGCGGCAAGAAAGACTGAGGATATGGCGTCGGTCATGTGCTTTAGTACCACTGCGTACTGACGTCAGATCTGAGCGACCATGACCGACGCCAGCCTAACACTTTGGTATTTGGGCCGACCGAGGACAGCGGACTACCCACAGGTTATGACTGCAGCAATGTGAGACGAAGAACATCAAATATCATCCAAAGAGACTCTAGACCAAAAGGCCGCAGAAGTAGCCATGGACCTAGTGGAATGAGCTTTTACCTGACCTGGAGGAGACATGTCTCTGTCCTTATAGACCTGAAGGATGCATGAAGAAATCCACCAGCAATTTATTTATTTTTATTTATTTATTTAACATTTGTTGACTGGGAAAGTCCGACTAGGTTCCACAGATCCTGTTTTCAGCGAAGGCCTGGGGAGAAATGCTCCAGAAGCATGTCTTTAGAATGTGGGAGGAAGCAGTGACCTTGTAGACTAAGGATACAAACAGTTGATTGGATCTACGGAAATTTTTGGTCCTGTGTAAATAAAATCATGTCTATGAACAACCAGCAAGTGGAGTTTGTAGTCCATTTTGTTAGCAAAATTAGGAAAGAAGACTAATTGATGGTTTGATTGATATTAACTGGTGATGCCACCTGAAGAAAGGATGGATTGGTCCAAAGGGAAACCCTATCTTTGTGGAAAATCATATAAGGAACTTTGACGGACAATGCCTGCAGTTCTGAAACCCTTTTAGCAGAGGTAATAGCCACCAGACATGCTGTTTTCCAAGATAAGAACTTTAGATCTGTGGTTGCAGCGGGTTCAAAAGGTGGAGCAACCAGAGCTTGAAGAACCATAGTAAGATCCCCTGGGGGAACAGGATCCGTGATGGGGGAGGTGTAACAGAAAAGTCCCTTTGACAAAGGCTTTACACAGTCTGGAGGAGGCTAGTGAGGCAGAATTCTTACCCACATGAAAATGAGAAATGGCAGCCAACTGAACCTTGACAGTAGAAGAACTAGCTCCCTGTTGAAAAACATCAGCTAGGAAATCAAGAATGGCAGAAATAGGAGCCGTGAAGGGGTCTAAACTCCTTTGAGAGGCCCAAAAGGAAAAAAGTTTCCATTTACTGTGATAAACCTTCCTGGTTGAAGACTTATGAGCAGCCACCAGAATAGACCTAATTGAAGAGGATAATCTAGGAGTCCTAGTGCTCATGGGAACTGGAGCAGTCAAGCTGTGAGCTTCAAACTGTCCAGGTTTGGATTAGGAACCCCCGATGGGTGTGAAATCAGATCCTGAATGGGATCCAAGATCCAGGGTTGAGCCAGAAGGTGAGACCAAAGGAAGGAAAACCATACCTGGCGAGGCCAAAACGGGGCAATGAGGATCACTTTGCTCCCCAGTCGATGAGCTTTCTGTAGAAGCCTCGAAATAAGACGTACTGTGGAGGGTAAGCATACAGAAGACAGGAAGGTCAAGCATGGACTAGAGCAACTCTGGGGGACTTTCTCGGCAGAGGGTTCAGAGCAAAAAACTCGCTGGACTTCACGTTGGAAGGAGATGCGAAGAGATCACAGCAAGGCTGACCCCACTCCAGGAAGATCTGCTCCGCTACTGAAAGATTCAGAGACCACTAGTAAGGCATCAGAATAGACTGACTTAACCTGTCCGCTAGAATGTTGGCCCATCTCGGAATGTGCGTTGCGATGAGAAAATGACCAGTGCAGATCGCCCATTCCCACACTCTCATGGCCTTGGGACAAAGGGGGTAAGATCTGCTCCCTCCCTGTTTGTTGATATACCAGACCACTGACATGTTGTCAAACTGAATTGCAATGGTTTTCAGAGGAAGAAAGGCATGAAGGGCCTGCAACACTAAAAGGACAGCCCTCATCTCTAGAACATTTATGTGCAAGCTGGTCTCTACAGGGGACCACAGGCCTTGGACTGTCCTGCTCGAACAATGTCCCCCACCTGAGTTGGGAGGCATCTGTGGTCACTGTGGCTTGGACAGGGGCTGTAACAAAGGGTCGTCCCTTCAAAATGTCCGGAGAACACATCGACCAGAGAAGGGACGACCGACAGATGTGACTGAGTTGTATTGGATATGACAAAGGAAGTTCCAACAGGGACCATTGTACAGCTAGTGTCCACTGTAAAATTCTCATACGTAACTGGGCACACGGGAGAAGCGTTATGGTCACCGCCATTGAACCCAAGGCCCTCAACACTGATTCCACCGGTGGAAGATGAGAATGGTAGATCAGAGAGACATGCATCCTCAGGTGTTGTACTCTCTCCAAGGTCAGGAAAATTTTGCACTGTAATGTATCTATCCTTGTCCCAATGTAGTCTATCACCTGGACAGGATTTAAGGGCAAGGTTTAAGAAATAATTCTTGGTTTGAGAAAGTAGACGCCTGGTGGGAGCCAATCTTCCAGGTACGGATAGACCTGAATCCCCTGAAGCCTCAGGTGACCCGCTAGCACTGCCATCACTTTGGTAAACACCCTGGGGGCTGTGGTGAGATCAAAGGATAGGGCACAAAATTAGTAATGACTGACTCCTAGTTGGATGCGGAGGAATCTCCTAGAGCTTCTGTGCATCTTTATGCAAAAGTAAGCATCACAGAGGTCTAACGATCACATCCAGTCACTTTCTTGCAGTTACGGCATGATGGACTAGTGTGACCATCCGGAAATTTTCTTTGCCAACTGACAGGTTCAGGGTAAATAGGTCCAGAATGGGCCTTAAGTCCCCCATTTTCTTTGGCACCAAAAAGAACCTGGAGTAGAAGCCTGATCCGGACTGATCTGGGTGGACAGTTTCGAAGGCTCGTTTTCCTAGCAGCTTGGAAATGTCCTGTGCTGCTGCCTCTCTTCGCGTGGGTGGTACATCCGGGAGGTCTTTGGGAAATTTGGGAGGAACCACAAAGGTGATAGAATATCCTCTGGATATGATCTGACGCACCCAGCGGTCTGATGTTACGGACTCCTATGCCGCCAAGTGCAAGGACAATTGTCCCCTGACTGCCTCCAGAGTAGAGCAGTCAGGCCACCCCTCAGGGTTGCTGTCTGGGCCTGTCTGAGAAAGGTTCTTGAGACCCAAAATTCCTCTGACCCCCTCTGCCTCTGGGCCGGCATCCATTCTGTCCCCCTCTGCCTCTGGGGGAAGAACAAGAGCCCTGAGTGTCCCGGGAATACTGTGACTTCCAGAACCACATCTTCTTCTGCCCTCTCTGATTCCAGGAAAAAGACCTTTGAAGGTTCGAGAAGCGGATTCCAACTGCAGACAGTGTCTTCCAGTCTGTCTCACTTTGGACTAGTGTCTCTGACGGTCTTACCAAAGAGAGTAGAGCCGTCATAAGGGGTATTGGCAAAGGATGCCTTGAAAGGTTCCGAAAACTGACATAGTCTTGAGCCAGGCATTGCACCTCATGGACACGCCAGACCCATCCGCCCTAGCCGCTCCTTCAGTAGCATGTGAAAGTAGTCGCATGGATGTGTTGGAGACTGCTTTCAAAGTGGCCATCCTCATGGAGAACGAGTCCCTATCCTCCTGCGACATTGACTTAGGGGAAGACTCCGCCAGCTCCTTGACAAGGTCGCTCTGGAGTCTCGTGATGTGGGTCAGGTAGTTCAACGCCCTAATAGAAAAGGTAGCTGAAGCGCAAACCCGCTTCCCTAAGCGGTCCATCATCAGTGACTCTCGGTCAGGAGGATGAACTGAGGAACTCTCTTGGGCTAGTTCCTTCCTTGTGGCTGCTGCTACCACCATAGCATCTACAGGGGAGCCCTTGTTCCACGCTGGCCTAGCTGAAGGTGGACTCAAGATCTTGTCAGGCTTTTGGGGACTGGTTCCATGGTGTCTGGCTCCTTCCAGGCCCATGAGGTGACCAGGTCCATCAAAGGATCTGTGCGAGGGGACACCCAGGAAGTAGATGGGCCCGTGCTGAAAGCCACCAGGAACACAGACTCATCAGAAGAAGGTTTGGGGGCAGACCAACCTCCCCGATGGCGAAGTATTTCCATGATGTCTCCAAAGGAGACAGCCTCGGGAGATGACCTGGGGGAACCTTTCCCATCATCCAAATCCGTATCCTCGGTGAGGGACTCTGGGGAGTCCAAGAGCCTCCTCTTACATGTATACTTGTGAGGCACATCTCCAGTGGGGCTCTCTGGGGGGAACTCGCAAGCCACTTGTTCCTCAGGGGGAACTGTCTGGGGCTTCTCGGGCATGGGCTGTCCCTCAGGTAAAATGATGGGATTCATAGAAAGAGCCGAGGGGATTGGGGCGGAGTCCAAAGGGATAGTCAGGGGTCTCAATCCAGCAGAGAGAACCCTTTCTACCACACTGAATGCCAAAGAAGAACGAACCTCCTGGGGAACCAATAAAGAAGCCAGTGTCCCCGGGTCTGACGAGAGATCGGAGCCAGGACCGAAGTGGACAGAACTCCAAGGGAGGGAACTTGGCCCGACAAAGCTGGAGCCGAAAAGTTCTGCTCCCTTGGGTCCGACACCCAAGCTCTGGCTCCAAAAGTGGCTCAGATCCGAGCTGGTTGGATACGACACACTCCAGGGTAGCTGTCGGCATCGAAGAAGCAGGTACAGTCGGCGCCGACCCCCTGACTAAATCCATCCTCAGATCCGAGTACTCCAAACCCGATGGATGGATCGGAGAAGGAGAAATTGGTGTAAAAAAGGGAAGCAAGCTCCCCCCTCCTGAGGGAGAGGGGGATGGCAAGACCCCCATCTGGATCTGAGTAAGAATGAACCTCCTTCATCATTTTATCCATGTCAACTTTTGATAAGGATCACGTGGACTTCGACGAGGCCACGGACACTGACCTTGCGGATTGGGGAACCGAGGCCCTAGATGGAGAGCATCTCTTCCAGCTCTGGGGAAAATCTCGGAGATCAGAGCTGAGGGGAACCACGGATTCCATGCTGACTCTTAATAGGTGAAGGGAGGTCCGGGGACCTCTTATGTTTCTCAGGCCTAGATTTTGTCTCTCTCCCCTTCTCTCTGCCCCTTTTCCGCTCCACTTTTGCAGGCTTTGAAATGGGAGGTTGAGTCCCAGCCCGGGAGGGAGGAGAAGCAAGACAGGAAGGAGATGTGGCTCACAGCAGTCATTGTGACAGAAGCAGAGGATGAGGCAACCACCTCAGAAGTGGAAAGAAGGCCTTTCAGGGACAACTTAGCCTACTTGTCCTTGATTGCTTGCCGGTTAAAACCAGCACATATAGAGCAGTCAGTACATAGATGGGCCATCTGCTGGGGACAACTTATGGCCGCACTCAGTGCACCTTTTAAACACAGACTTATCAGCCATTCAGACAAGAGAGGGAAAAACAAGTAGAGAAAGAAAATTATTAAGTCTTCCCACTTAAACCACTCACCACACTCATATGCAGGACACACTGGGGGAGGGGGGGGTGGGCAAGTACACTAACCAACTAAGCTAAACAACCACAAAGTTTAATTTCACGATGCACCAAGCGAGGGAAGGAGAAGGGGAACCTATACTAAAATTTAGAGAAAAAAGGTTTTCTAAAAGCTTTCAAAAACCCACTTACTACTCGGAGCTCAGGAGATCACGATGCTTCAGCAAGCCGCTGCAAATGAGATCTGGGGGTTGGAAGGTAGAGGAAGTGTATTATGGGTAAGGGGGGGGAGCTTGGAGCTCAGAACAGATGCTAGTGAGACTGCCAGCTCGGATCCAGTATCCCACAGGTTGAGGACCAAATGAAGTAAGCTACTTCGGATCAAATGTGAATGACATATATGGTAATGTAAAGATGCATGTTGACTATATGAGCACACCCCCAAATTGAATCAAACAGAAAACTACTTAATGGTAAATGATGGCAGTTGGAATGTATTATCAAGACGTTTTAGGCATTTATTTTGTTTTTGATATTCTGTATTATCTGCATAAACTGTACTGAAATTCAAGGTTAAGAGACAAAGACCTACTATAATACTCTGGAAAAACAACAATGCTGTAGAACAGACCTAATCAAAAACACTATTAAAAGACAGACTCCTGTCCACAGCTATGTACTGATTAAGTGGTACCAAAAGAAAGCTGTATTTCTATAAATAAAAGTGTGTAAGAGTTGAACATGTCAGTATGATATACAATATATACACCTCCAAACTGCACTGATTCTCAGTCTTACAGAAAAAAGGGTACAATCTATGGCACTAAAAAGACATTGTGACATGGTATTCTTTAAAACAGAGTACACAGAGAGGCAGATGAGTTTCTAAAAGTAACTTTCCACTGGCGAAGGGAGACAATTGATTGAAAGTGTGAAAAGTCTGTTCAACAAGCACCTCCACCACACGCATATAATACACATGCAATAAAACAACAGAACAGAACTTCATGGATTTGAAATTTTTTAGACAAACATTTTATGTTTTATTATCAGGAGTAAGACAATTTATTCAATTTACTGGACATCTGAAGCCTTGAGGAATGATACATGCATTGACTAAATTGTTAAATTAATTAATGCATACCTGACACAGCAACTGGTATGCACATGCGGGTTACCTATTATATTCTTGATAGCCGACAATGTCGACTCCGACATTGTCGACACGAGAATAGCGAAAGTGCAGAACGTCGAATGGGTAACCGGAAATCTCCGTAAGTGGAGATTTCCATTTACTTCAATGTAGTGCGGTCTCGGAGTTGTTATATTTAAGTAGGAAGAAGTGTGGGGGTGCAAGGGGCTTGCCCAATTTCTTTTTTTTTGTTTTAATTTATTTTTCTGAACATTTGAAATTTTAAATGGTTCGATCATTAAAGGTCGACCTTTAGTGATTCGAACCATTAAACTTTCGATGTTCTAATACAGACCCGCACATGCATGCTTATGAAAGTAACTTAATGATATTACTTCAGCTGTATGATTACACAAATGAATCCCAATTGTCTTATAATTTTATGGCCTTTGAACCAAAAGTTACAGGGCTTTGCATATACTATATATTGTGGCTATATGATCTTATAGAGATCATAGATGATGTGATGCCCCACCACTGGACCAGTAATCAAGGAGCCTCAATGCTCACCACTGGCACCAGTGGGGGACGTACACTGGGAGGATGACAAAGTTACACACACAGTAGTTACAGATGCAGCTCTCTGTAGCAAGTGCAATTTCTCTTAAGAGCACACAGAGACCACAGTCAGTCTGGGGCTGGTTTCTCCCTCTTTCTCCAGATCCCCAAAAGACTCCCCACTGGCACTGCTATAGAGTTGAGTCCTTAGCCAGGGTTGCACACCAAGTCTTCCAACACTCTCTCTGTCCAGTCAGTGCTTCGTGTCCCTGCCCATGTAGCTGACTGACACACACACACACACACACACACACACACACACACACACACACACACCTGGGAAAGGCTGGCAAAGGTTTACTAGCTATTCCCCCTTCTGCCCAGATTATAAGGTAGTTATCACTGCCATCAGAACCCCTTATCAGTTACTTTAAGGCCCTTAACAAAGGGTGTCTAATCTTGCCGTGTAGTGTTACTATTAATAGAAATGGTAGTTTGACCAAGAGCAAGGCTATTAGGAGTGGCCCACAGTGTCAGCAAATAAATATGCAAGAACTCTCTGAACTTAAATATCTCTAGACAGATCAGCCAAGATGAACAATTTATATGTATTTAATAATAAATAATAAAAGAACAAGAAAATGGTATGCATTTACAGTGGCATCAGAGTTCAAAACCACAAAAAATATTTAAAACTACATTGCAGGACAGTCTCAAATAAAGAAAACATCTAAACCATACTTCACTATATTTCTGATTGAATCTAAGAGAATTATTATACCCTAGTTAACTTACTTACAGAGCAAGGCAAGTGTGTGATGAATGGGTCTTCTTGCCAGGTCCATGACTGATTAACAAATGTCCTGTCTCTTTCAGAGACTTCTTAAATTAATATCTCAAATATTACTGCTGGGATAGCTTGCAGAATGACCTCATTTCTGGTCATCTGACTCTATTCCAGGTGAAACCCATACTGCTGAAAGCTATCAGCATTTAGCATCTACCTGTCAAAATACATAGACAAGGCTTTTCCTCAGATTGCTGGCAAATGGTGGAAGTCATAAAACAATAAAACACTTCCAAGACAATACAGAAAGCTCCCTAGTTTTAGACATTGTGTCTCTTGCTGCACTGAAACTGAAAGATAACATATTTTTATGGCCTGGCCATAAAGTAATTTAATTTCAGCTATTTTTCTGACGTTAACCTTCTGTATTCCAGTTTCCACTGTTAAAATATATACATCTAAACAGTTACAATAGTGCAGGTACATTCCTGTTCTATTCCAGTAGGGCATGCTGCAGTTACATTTTAAGCACTTTGCAAATACCTTCAAGCAGTTTGATATACACATGAGAGACAGTTCTAATACAGTTGTAATACAAGCATCTTGTATACATCATGTTGATATTCACAAAAGACATATAATTATATACAAAATTCCAGATAGCTGGGCTGGCAGTATCTCCTTTCGTGACAGATGATATTAATAGACAAGAAATGCAGAGGACTATTAATGATAAGGTACATGTTAGACTAAAGACAATAGCAACATGGGCACTTTTTGGATTTTAAAAGGGAAAGTTTTAATTGTACAGCTAAAACTAATACCATATGCCAATGCAATACAATGAAATTGTAGCAATTGTTAACAGGTAGAAATGTGACAGTTTTGCTTTAAGGTATGTAACAAAAGAAAACATCTTTTGTTTATATCTAGTACACTGATGCTAGCAGAACAGATATTTTTGCATTTACTTGTTAAAGCTACTTAAGAGCAAAACTGATATTGAGAATGTTTAGTAGTAAAGTTCATATACTGCATATTCATGTGTGCAAAATTTGCTGAATCAGAAACAGAATTAATGATTTACAGATTAAACATCCATAATGTACCAAGAGTTTGTAAGACATTCTAACTAGTAAACAAAGCAGTAACACTAAAAACTTTATAAAAGGAGACACATTATGGATGTGATAGTCAAGGTGGTTAAAGCGTAGCCTTAAATGGGGTGAGAAAAAATCCAAGTACAGCTGTGATTAAGCAAACGTCCCTATCAGTAAGATTTACTATCATATGATCTAACAAAGAAAATATTTATAGTATTAAGGCAAAGTTGAGACCTAAACAATTAGATACAAACTACTGCATTGCTACAACACAACTTCTGACTAAGCTAGCTAAGGCTAACTGACACACACTGACACCTTGCAACAGATATTAACATTCAGACAGTGACAGCTTAGTTTACAGTTAATATGTCAGGAATCTACAATCAAGTATTTAATCTATGTGCTGCGGTAGCGTTGTCGCCTCACAGTAAGACGTTGTCCCGTTCAATTCTCAGCTAGAGCGTCTTCTGTGTGGAGACATGCGTGAATGGGCGTACCTTCGTTGAAGGTTGTGCGTCAGAGCTGGCAACTCGGCACGCAATAATCTACTGCCAATCATTAGTGGACCGGAGCTCCGCTGTGGCGACCCCTAACCAGGAAAAGCCGAAAGATGCAACATACTGCAACCTAAAGGAAAAACAACAGATGCCATTAGGTATGCCAGTAAAGTACAGTAGTTTACACTTACCATAAATGTAGATGTTTGAGTGTATTCACTGTTGCAGTCATCACATTTGGGTTATCTGCTTGCAGTATCCCTCAGTCGGCGTGATTAACAAAGTCTTGGGTCCTGCGTCAGTTGCTGTCTCATCTTCTGTGACGTCAGGTAGTCAAGGGTATAAAACATGCAGCCAACGTCATTACATGAGTTTTTCTTGCCCCAGATGTCAGGTGCCCCAATAATGGGAAGCAATAAAATAAATGTAAATATATACAAGGATATACCTCCAATAAAAAAGCAAATACACCAAAAAAGCTTTTAAGCATAGTAAAGGAGAGTAGAGGTATAGCCAAAAAAGTCAGGGGGCTGGAGGGAGGGTAACCAGGACTGCAACAGTGAATACACTTGAACATCTACACTTATGGTAAGTGTACACAACTGTACTATGTTCTTCATGTTTCACTGGTGCAGTCATCACATTTGGGTAGATTTCCAAAGCTAAGGATGGGAGGAGGAATTTAGATAGCATTAGGACCAGCTATAAGGCCCTGCAAAACTGCAGAGGCAAAGCCAGCTCTGGATTTAGAGAAAATTGGCAAATGGTAATGCTTGGTGAAAGTATGTACAGAACTCCAGGTAGCAGCTTCTAGGATGTCCCTGGTAGGGACACCTCTGAGAAAGGCTGTAGAAGTAGATGCAGCCCTGGTTGAATGGGGTCTGATCCCTTGTGGGATAGGTTTTCCATGGTGCTTATAGCAGAAATGAATGCAGTGGCCTATCCATTTAGAAATGGTTTGCTTTGAAATAGCCTTCCCCTCTGCCCCTGCAGCAAATGCCACCAGCAGTTGTTCAGATTTCCTTTGAGATTTAGTCCTGTCCAAGTAAAATCTAAGTTGTCTGTGCACATCTAAGGAGTGCAGTATCCGTTCCCCCTGGTTCTGTGGATTAGGAAAGAAGGTTGACAAATGAATGGACTGATTAAGAGCCACACTGGATATCACCTTGGGCATGAAAGAGGGACTGGTTCTGAGGGACACCCTGTCTGCATGAAAGATGATGAAAGGCTCTACTGCCATAATGGCCTGTAATTCAGATACCCTTCTTGCTGAAGTGATTGCTAAAAGGAAGGCTGTTTTCCAAGAAAGGAATTTTAAATCTGCACTAGCAGCTGGCTTAAATGAAGGAAGAGTGACTTTCTCCAATACAAAGTTAAGGTCCCAGGCTGGAATTGGGACTCTCCTGGGTGGTCTTAAATTTTTGGCACCTCTTAGGAACTGCTTGAACAGTGGATGAGAGAAGAGGGGAGGTTCTGTATTATAATGAGCTGAAATGGCTGAGGCGTGAATTTTGATGGAGGAAAAAGAAAGGCCCTTGTGAAGCATCTCAGTTAAGTATTGTATAATCTGAGGTAAGTTAAGCGCTGCTGTGCTCATCCCCTGAGAGTGGTTCCAGGCGTAGAATCTTTTCCATTTTTCAGCATAAGAATTTCTAGTACTAGGCCTCCTTGCCTCTAAAATGATATCCATCACTGGTTTACTGAGGGATGGTAAAGGAGAGATTAGGTAATAAGCCAGGCTGCTAAGTTCAGGGTTTGAAGCTGAGGGTGCAGAATCTGGTTCTCCTGCTGAGACAGCAGGGTAGGGGTCTGAGGCAGGTGCCATGGGGCCAACAGTGACACACTGTGCAAGAGAGGGTACCAGTGTTGGTGTGGCCAGTCTGGTGCAATCAATATCGTCCTTGGTTTGTCCTGTTTGATCTTTAGTAGTACTTTGGAGAGGAGAGGCAGAGAAGGAAAGGCATGAACTGATGGGCTTTTCCCAGCTGAAGGACAGAGCATCCACTTTCCAAGCTTGTTTGTGGGGAGTCCTTGTGCAAAATGTGTCTAATTGGTAGTTCTGGGGGAGGCAAACAGGTCTATATCTGGGTTTCCCCATTTGTTTGTCAACATGTTGAAAATCTTTGGTTCCAGTTTCCACTCGTTTGGGTCCATGAGGTTTCTGCTTAGCCTGACTGCCAGTGTATTTAACTGAGCTTGTAGATGCACTTGGTAGCTCACGGCTGTGTTCCACAGTGCCATGGCTAGTCTGCAGAGGGGGTATGAATGGGTACCCCCCCCCCCCGCTTCTTTATGTACCACATAACAGTGGTGTTGTCTGTCTTTACCAATAATTGCCCTGGAAGAATGTGGTTCTTGAAGGCTGTCAGAGTACTCTGTACAGCTAACATTTCTTTTTGATTGATATGCAGGTGCATTTGACTTGGGTTCCATTTGCCCTGAATGCACTTCCCTGCCAGGTGAGCCCCCATGCATAGTCTGATGCGTCTGTTGTTAGGGTTTGGGTGCCAGGAGGGTAGAGAGAAAGGTAGTCCCTTGTTTTGGTGGCAAGCCTCTGCCCACCAAAGGAACTCAATCATAGGCAAGGTATGATAGGAATCATGTCTGTAGATCCTGAGAATGTTGACACCATAGGCTTTTTAGATACCATTGTAGTTTCCTCATATGCAGTCTTGCATATGAAATTAGAAGAATGCAAGACTCCATGGCTTGCAGTATTTACCTTGCAGATAGCAGGGTTTTTGTGGCCACTAGTATGAAGTAGGTTGTCAAATGAATTTGTTTCTCTGGCGTGAGGAAAGCCATCTGGGAAGTTGTATTCAAGCTTGCTCCCAGGAATATAATTTGTTGAC
Source organism: Protopterus annectens (assembly GCF_019279795.1). Lineage (NCBI taxonomy): Eukaryota > Metazoa > Chordata > Ceratodontiformes > Protopteridae > Protopterus > Protopterus annectens. The sequence goes on along the minus strand of NC_056734.1, from coordinate 385,243,036 downwards.
AGGGTACCAGGTGAGATTTCTTTTAGTTTATGGTGTACCCCAGACAAGTTAGCAACCTTTGTACAAATGCCAGACGATTCAAAAGTATGTCCTGGCTTTCTGCCTGAATTAGACAATCGTCCAGGTATGGGTATATTTGAATATTTCTTTGCCTGAAAAATGCAATGACTAGAGCTAGGCACATTGTGAATACACTGGGTGCAGTAGATAAGCCAAAGGGCAGTGCAGGCCTTTAAGGGATGGAGTATAGCATAGGACATAGGATGGAGTATAGCATAGGACAGAACACAAGAAATGATGTATTTTTCAGCTTCCTGTTGGCGCCATTTTTAAATTTAATGATTGGTGTATATGGGCAAGGGGCGGTATTTGCTATACAGGATATTACATCAGTTTCCGCTTCCTTTTGGTGCCTTATTTATTTTAAAAGGATTTTGTAATTTTATTCAAAAGGTTCTGATGAAGCCCACGAGTTGTAGTGGGTGAAAGCGCTTTACCGGATTGGATTGATTTTTGTTATTTAAGTGCATTTATCATTTTGTATCGTTGTTCTTCTTTGGAATAAAGGATATTGATTTACTTGTTCAGCTCGCATCAGTTTGGAGTTTATTCTTCAGTGTCCTATTCCACCAGGATTCCTCATATTTGGTATTTGTTGCTGAATTCTATTTGGATTTACCTTGCGGTTTTTTGTGGTTATTTTGACAGGGCAAGTTTACAAAAGAGCCGTGGCACTTGTTGGATGGTTTGTGACTTAACGTTGCAAATCTATATCCTTGGGAGACTACATTTAAAACCCATTTGTCCTGGGTAATAAGTTCCCAGTTTTTTGCATGTAGAGCAATCTTTCTCCCTAAAGGGGCGGTCAGTTGAGAAGCGCTTGGAAGTTTTAAAGTTAAGTCATTGAGACAGTTTACCATAGGGGGGAGTTTTACTACTCCTAGATTTGGAAGTGGGGGGCCCCCATTGCTTAGTCCTGTGCGTAACCCTTGGACTGAAGCATGGGTGCTCTGCTGGATCTGGGTTTGGACTGAGAAGGCCTGGAAGAAGCAGGAAAGGACCAATTCTTAGAGGGCCAATGCCTACTCAATCTTGGAGGTTGTCCTTTTAAGAAATCTTTAACAGTTTGCATAGATTTAGCTTTTTCTTCCATCTTTTTAAGAACTTCCTCTGTCTTGTGGCCAAAAAGGTGGTCCTGATTTAAGGGAGCGTCCAGAAATTTAGCTTTAACCTGATCTGGCAAGGATTGCTTCTTAAGCCAAGAATGCCTTCTATGTACAGACCCAGTGACAGCAGCCCTGCAAGATGCCTCTAGGGAATCAAAACCACATTGCAAAGTATGTTTTCCTACCTGTTCAGCAGAATGCATTAAATCCTGTAAATCCTTACTTTCAGCACAATCAGGAATCAACACCATTTTCTGTTTAAGTAATCCAATAATATGCTGCTGATACTTTAACATATGAAACTGGCAGTTTAAGGCCCTAATGGCCAAGGTTGCAAAAGTGTATACCTTCTTATCCCATCTATCCAGCACCCTGGAGTTTCTATCAGAGGGGGTAGCATTTTTGGCAGTAGTAGCTTTAATGCACTTGGTTCCCTGTGAAATGGTCTCAGGATCCACAGTAGGATTTTTGAAAAAAAACTTGTGAGGGTCAGGAACCCTGTAATATCTATCAGGTTTTCTGGGAGCAGGAGGTAAAGAGTCAGGGGCCAAGCTAGATTCCGAAAAGGCATCATCAACAATGTCTAGTACAGGAGGGATAGCTAAAGGCCTGTGCTGGGGCAGGAGTAAGAAATCCCCTAAGGGGCAGGAGTAAGAAATCCCCTAAGCCTCTTTTTAGAATCAGAGAAATCTTGACATTCCCAACGAAAATGCTCCCTAAGAGTATGCAAGGTTTCACCAAAAGAGAAATCCTCTGGGGGGAAGCAGAGGGAATAGAGTCCTCAGCATCAGAATCCTCATAGCTAGTTAAGGGTAAATCCTGGTCATCCAAGGAAACAGAAAATTCAGAATCCTGGTCAGAAGTATCATAAGCAAACTCAGTCTTAGGTCTCAGAGTAATAAGGTCTTCAGCCATTCTTATCATTTGTTTTTTAGGCATAGAGGCCTGACCATGCAGTCTCGGTGTCAGTTTTCTAGGCATGGTTCGAGTTTTAGGCCTTGAAGAAGAAGATGGCGTCAGTTTAATATGCAAGTCGGTAGGCCTGAATACACTCTCAGAAGCCGATGCCTGCACAGCGGCTCCGGACCCATCCAAGGTAGAGACATCCGCAGGTTCCACAGTTGAAGCATCTCACGGCATACCGGACTCCGTATGGGTCTCAGTAGAGGCCTGCGAATTTGAAGTAGCGGGTATCAGGGGCTGCGAAAGTGCCTCACTGAGTACCGGCGAACCGACGACTGGCTTAGGAGAAGCGTCGTCGGCAACTTTGGACCTAGGCGGCCTGGCTCTGTCTATCTTTGCATTTTTTCAGAATGTCGGTAGTCGGATGGCTTACCGAAGACATATCTGGATAATTGAACCAAGCACCAAAATATTTAGAAGCGAAAATATATCGACGATGGCTAGTTTGTTGTTTAAATAAGGCACAAAACCGACAGCGAGGTCATGGTCAGGGCCTAGGCAAGGAATACAGTATGAATGAAAATCTTTATGAGGTATTTGTTTTCCACAAGAAATGCAATTATTTACTTTTACTGATATCGGTTTAGTGCAAGAAAAAGTTTCCCCAATGACTTCAGTTCTGAAACTCGAAAACGAAAATTTCAGGTGTCGGCCGACCGGCACTTGCGAACTGCTTCTGCTTCGGGCACGGCACAGCAAGAAAGACTGGCGTAATGGCGTCGGCTGCATGTTTTATACCCCTGACTACCTGATGTCACGGAAGAAGAGACTGCAACCAACGCAGGACCCAAGATTTTGTTAATCAGGCCGACTGAGGGCTACTGCAAGCAGATAACCCAAATGTGATGACTGCAACAGTGAAACACGAAGAACATCTGAACTGTTTTTTTTTTTTTTTTTTTTCAGAAATATAACAAGACTGTTTTTGTTTCAGAAATAGCAGATTGTCAATGATCCCCCATATGCTAAAAAGTGAAGGACCTAGCAGTTTATGAGAACTTCAGCACAAAATAGTTAGTTAAGTGAAACTGGGGTCATGACAATTTTTATTAGATAAAGCCAGCATAATTTCTAGCTGTTATAGAAACAACATGTCTTATAATGGTGATTGCTAATATTCACATTGGTACTTGATAATGCACTTTAAATAGATAAAAGGGTTGCCAGCTTTATGTAGTAGAGATTTGATTACAACTATAAGGACTGCAACAGTTAAGGGGGTTATTGAAAATTTTACAGAAACCTACCTTCTTGTAAATGGTAACTAACCAATATACAATTTTAATTCATTGAGGCATTATCAAATGGGTAACAGCAATGGTGCTTGTAAATGCTGTAGTGTGATTACAGCCAGACTGCTCTGCACATTTACAAATGTGTTTCTTGTGCTAAAATTAATAAAGAACTATAAATAATTACATTTTTACAAGACAAAATTTCTACCAGTTATTTTTTTCCTTTACCTTTTTGTACCCTATATGCCTGTCAAGCATCAAGCTACCAATATGAGACTAGAGTTCCTTCAGTCAATGGTGGTGGGGATCACCTCTGAATCCACCAGGGTGAGCTGTCATACAGGCAGCCACGAGGGTTTGCTTGTGTTCTCATTAACATCCTGGCAATGAGGGCATTTGCACTTTAACTAACCCCTTCCGTGGGCAAGATGTAGAATCTGCAATCACTGTGGGAACTCACAGCACTACACCCACATATATATGATGATGACGACTACAAACAACTGGTAGCATGAGGGACCTCATGCACTCCTCAGCCACTGAATTTAGGAAACACAAAGGCATTAGTACATAGTTACTGGAAGATGCAGACTTTGCAATCACTTGAGCTTTCAAACTACATCTCCTCTGTGTTCTGTTGCCTTTTGAGTCTTCTGTTAGAGAACCAGCATGCCATTTCTTATTTTGCTCCTTCTAGCATGACTTGGGTACACTGTCAAGTCTTGTTCCTTCTAAACTTACCAATTTTCATCATAAAGTTAAATGTGTTTATGGGGTCTAGTGTGGCTTTTGAAAAAGATAGCATCTTGACAATATTTAATTTTCATCAGTAGTCTGCATAAACTACTTCTTTATTAAAGGTCTGTTTTTATACTATCTACCATGAGAATGAATAGGTAACCATATGAAAAGCTGGGAACTCTAAGCAAGCTCTGAAATACAGACAATTAATGGCTGAAAAAAGGACTTGTATATACCAAGTCACAGACTACCATTTCTAGGAATACTCCCTTTTCCCCGAGGTATGGTGATCTCAGAGATGGTACTTACCAGTTTGAAGGGTGAGGGTGGGGGCTTTCCTCCTTGCAAAAAAACTAGCTCAGAGGAGAAGAGCGATGTTTGAGATTCACACTTCTGCTGCAGGTTCGGTCTTTTTTTTTTCTCCCCCCAGTCTGTTGGCATTTGGAGTTATGAGTGCCAACATTTAAATACGGACCAAATAAATGGTAAGCCACTGTTACACTTAAGTAAACAAAGGACAGATAAAATGATCATCACACAAAATTAGGACTTGATACTACCTGGTAGAATAAATTAAATACATCTTACGGCTACTATGTATTATTTTCCCTGTAACAAACAAACATATTATAGACATGTTCAAATGACAAGATTCTGATAGCAAGATTAATTTACAAGATTTGACATCTGACAAGTGCATCATGATGCGTCCAAGAAACATTTAATAGTTGATCATACCTCTCAACTGTACAAATTTTCACAGAATGTCCAGATTTTTGCCTCATATGTTTGGTCTGTTTTTCATAAAATTGTGGTTTTGTGGCAAATCATTAAAGAGTGAAGTTAGAAAATAATGACAGACATTTGCGTTTCAGACTTAATACCCTTCAGAAAATTCATGCTGATGCAAAAACTGTTATTCTATCAACTTTCTATGTTTATAAAAGCAGTATTTAAAAATTGTCCCTATTTTTGGGCCTTTGTCCAACTTTTATTTGTGGCCTTGTCCAGAATTCTTGCTCTAAGATTTTGAGAAGTATGGTTGACATCTGAGATTTGAAATGACATTTGATATTGTGTCTTTGTGAAATACCAACTAAAAGCTGATTTACAAGATTATTTAAATATGATAAAGAACAATGTTCTTTGTCTACTCAACTAGCCTATTCAGCATAACAAAAAATAAGACAAAGATATAATCATAAGTTTGTATAAATATCCATTCAAATTACACTTAATTCTTAATTGAACTTACAAAATTGTTTTCATAAATAAATTAATTTGGGGGTATAATATTAAACACAATGTCATTATTTTTTAGGAGAATGTTACATGTATGTCTCTCGAAATGCAAATGCACTCTAATTCTGGATACTGAAAGGATTTTTAAAAGTTGACTGCAGCTAGGAAAGAACCTGGAAAACATAACTGAATATACAGTACAGAGCAGCTTATATTAACAAGAGCAAAGACTGGTTGAAGGAAAAGAATTAAGATGTAAGCTGACAAATAAGTTCATGCTGAAAATGGTACCTCAAATGTCGAATTCCATCTGCTTCAGAAACATGCGACAAAGAAAAGCAGAAATGCCTAGTAACAGGGAGGAACACATGACAAGGACCACGTAAGGCAACACTTTGAATTCTAACACTTCTTTAAGGAAAACAGCTGGCAGCTATTAAAATGTTTGACATGTTAGACTGTCAGAAGGCTCGTCTCTTGTATTAGTGTTTCTGATTTTTCCTTCTTGCATTTCTGTGTATCATTTCATCTTTATGCCTGCACACCCATGTAGCAGTTTATACAGATACCCTATAAATAAAGCATGTGTCTACCAGCATACAACAACAAATTTCGAACACTATGCTAAGGATTTAGCAATGTCGTGTCAGACACTAAGGAAGAGACCAGTCTGACCCCAGTCTGGCTTAACTAACCATATTTTGTGCCACAATACTCAAAAACTGAGATGCCCTTAACTTTCTGCTTATGGGATCACTGAGGGGCTACTACATTTCTGAAAAACCCAGTTCAATTACCGGCATACCTAATGGCATCTGTCAATGGAATGTGACACATTCACAGTTCAAGGCAAATCTTTGTGGTATTTAATCCCATAATTATGATACCAGATACGGTCTCAACTCCTCACTCCTTTTAAATGGATTTTCTCTACTGGAAAGGCATTTATCAGTGTAGGTTGTTCTATGCTTTGTTATACATCAGTTTAAGAAAGTAATTGGGTCATATTTAGTAAAAATGAAGCTGTAAGAATAGTTCATTTTTCCTCATGACAGAATTAACAAATGTTTAATGCATGTCAAGCAAATAAGATGCTTTTCCACGCCAGCATAAAGCTGCATTATTACATTTTGGAAAACAAAACAAGTTCTCCATACCATACATTATTTGAGGGGCTGCTCCTAAAAACATATGCAATGTATACTGTACAAGTGATGAAGGATACATAGAGTGAAGGACACTGGGTAGGCAATGCATAACAAAGCATAGAACAACCTACACAAAGAAACTCCAGGTCTGAAGAAAAAATTTCAGAAGCAGCTTTTCCCTTCAGAGATGATGTTTTTAGTAAACACTTAGATTTATACCTGATACACAAAAAAGAAATTTAGGTTTTGGATGAATGTACTTTTAAGTCACTCTAGAAGTCTGACAAAGCTATAATGAAAATTTACCTGAAATATGCTACTGTCACATAGACCTTTTATCCCCAGGAAGCATGAGAAATTATTACAAAACCTTTTCTTCCTGAAGTTGGCCTCCTTTGATCCTCACAACTATCCACCTTAGAACATAAAATGTCTCAAAAGACAAACTGCAGTTATTAGCATTTCTTATAGTACTCTGTCCTAATGAATTAAGTCCTTTTAATCAGAAGCTGAAATTTTAAATGTCTTACTTACAGAGGTTGATCCATGCAAAAGTAGCATACCCTAGATCCATCATTCTTGGGGGCTTTACCCCCAACTATTACAAACATCCTGCTGGGTCGAACCACTTCTGGGAAGGGGAGCCAACTGCTTGAGTTCAAGTTTTGATGAGCTGACTCAACAACAAGGCCTGTTCCTATCTTAATAATGACCTAGATGTGCTAAGCTTAATTAACGACTAACAACCAGGCCCTTAAACTACAAAAATAAGAACTAAGGGACCTCGACCTATCATTGTCCAAAAAAAAAATAAATAAATAAAAAAAAAAAAAAAAAAAAAAAAGACTGCTTACACACAAGCTTCCCATCAACTTCTCTCTATTTTAATACTGTCCTCCCATTCAAACAAAACACATTTATATACAGTCCAAAATTAAGCCCAAAGATAAACCTCTGATAATACACAACTGCTATCTATTAATCCTTTCCAGGACCAAATTAACCCACACACCAAAATAGTTTAACAATATAGGATATATTCATTAATGTATATTAATTTGAAAGACTGTCTGAAAGGACCTCCAACTAGAGCTTGTGTTGATTACCAGTACGATTAGGCTAACTGGGTCATTCCTTCAGTAAGAAATACTGATTTTTTTTACAAAATACATTTTAACAGTAATCCTGGCAATTGCAATACAAATCTTGCATACTGGTAAGTTACCCAGTGTCCAGACAAACTGCACTCTCTTCAGTTGTGTCACATACATTTCTACATTTAAATATGAAATATGTTTTATTAATGCCTGTCTTGCTAAAGGTGTCTGTGAGAGTGTGTGTTTGTTACAGTGGTGATGTCTACAAAACTAGAGATTTCTTCTGTAACGAAAGAGGCACATTGTGATGATGCAGGGCTATATACAATGAGGAACATGCACGCACACACACCCTTCTTTTGCTGCAATGCTGCCCTCTGTTGCTAACAGAATTACAGCTGTGCTTATTTAACTAGTGGTATATTGTGAAAAAAAACGTACAGGACATACTTCATTTTAGTCAACGTACTGTTTGCAGACACACACAAGTGCATGTAGGCAGACAGACAGGCATACGTATAGATATATATATATATATATATATATATATATATATATATATATATATATATGTGTGTGTATATATATATATATATATATATATATATATATATATATATATCTACACACACACACACACACACACTAGCCAAGTCTAGTATTTCATTTTTATTTACTGTTTGCCATCTGTTAACTGGGAAAGTCCAAATGGGCCAAAAAAGAGCCCCTTTTCAGTGGAGGCCCATGGAAAAAAAGCTCCACATTATAACGTGTGACTTCCTGTTTGGGTCTGCATTTAGCTGTACTCCATAGGGCTATATGGACTGACAACAGAAACTTCAATTAAGTCCATGGAACACCTGGGAATGGACTGTTAGAGGAAAGTGTTTGCCTAGGACCTGCTTCTGTCTTTTTTTTCTGGTGAGATTCCTGTGTTGTGACTTCTTGGCCATTACCAGCAACTTTAAACACTTTGACTGCTTCAAGGCTTGGTGGTCTTCTATGCGCATATTTAAGGAGAATGGTTGTGTGGTTCTGCATTCTGTACTACTGGGCAGAACTTAGCAGTGTTTTGTTAGACAGACAGAGGAAACTGTCAGTCAGGCCCTTGGAATACCAGACACCTGACTAGCTGTGCAATGCACAGCAGTGCAGAATTAACAGTATACAAGGCAGGCCTCCTTCACTGTTAAGGTAAGATGCAGCAGCTTCCTCTGAATGTAAAACTGTTATAGCAGTGTCCTGCAAGACACAGTACCAGGCCCCTTCATTTCTGTAACTTATTTTTCTGATATCTAATCTAGTGCTCCAGGCTTGCAGTTACCCAAGTTTGCTGATAACTACAAACTGAGCGGAAGTGACAGCTCACCTTCTGAAATACAGTTGTATCAGCAATGACCTGCATATGCCAACTCTTTGTGCATTAACAATAGTTTTAAACTAAATGTTAAGAAATGGAGTGTGGTTCTGTTTCATAAACACAATTACTCTACCACCTATCAAATAAATTCTCCCCGGGCCTCTGCTGAAAATAGGCTCTGTCCCAGTAGGACTTTCCCAGTAAACAAATGTTAAATAAATAAATAAAATGGCGTACCTGGTACCCCTCCAAAATCATACTGTCATCAAGGACTTCAGCAGCTATGTTAACGCACTATCATTTGACTGTGATATCTCCACAATAGTTCAGTTCATTTACAAAGGCATTTCCTCTGGAGCTGAAGAAGTCTTAGATCCCCTGTACTCATCCCTTATAAGGCCCATCACGAATGTAATACCCCTTTCAGTATGCACCTTTCTAAGCACATTACTCAACCTGAGAGGTCGCTAAACAGATCATGAGTCTTAAGCCCCCCAGTTACAAATACAAAGGGGTAGTCCTCTCCTTGTACTCAGTCTTTTACCAACTCCTCCACGGTAAGGTTTTCAAGACGTTAAAGATAGTACCTATTCAAATCCTGCATGCCCACAGAACAAGCTTCTCTGCAACCACACACACCAAGGTTATCAACCAATATCAACAAATAAAACTGGTTGATGGGACAGGTACATAATTCAATGCATTTCATGTCTATAGAAGATCCCCACTTACAGGTCAAACAAAGCTGGGTGCTTTCAAAAGATGTCTTAATAAATGCATGGGCATTCATAGATTCGCCAATGGACTATCCTTTGTAGCCATTCTAATCAAATGAGGTGTGCACTACTGAATTATACAGCAATTCAAGCGCCTAGGCTCTTGATGATTTCAGTGACTGCTTGCCTAGTATCACTCTAAAAACAATAAAAATAAGAAACAATTTACCTAAAATGGGATTGATGTTTCTATAGATCTAAACCATTTTTTCTTTGAAAGGATGCTTGGATTTAAAAAGCCAAGGAATGCTCTATCAAAATACAAAGAGGAAAGCTAGCCAACTAAAATGGTTAGTTCTGGCAATACTGTTCGATTCCAGGATACCTCTCTGAATTAACAGCAAGTAATGTGACCCTTTTTAGAAACTCTGTGTAGTATGTCAATTAATCATAATCTTTTACTTCTATGAGGTGTGCTGAGGACTTGAACAAGACTGAATGAACCAGGAAAACTTCTGCATGGACATTAAAAGAAAAAAGACAGAATCTGCTTTCCAGAGAGGACACTGTGAACTCGAATTTGCGTACTGCCTGCATTATTCCAACTGCTATGTGAACTCTGAAGTTAGCAAGATTCAGTAGAAACATGAGTGGAATCTACAAGATAACAAAATAATATTTCCCTGGATATAAGCAACAACTTTTTTTTAAATACTCTATGTAAGAGTACATTATTTCTGTACATTTAATTTCCAGTGTGGTTTTTATAATTTTAAGGAAATCACTGTACTATTCACTTTCAAAGCTTATGGCCGCCTTATTATTTAATGTTATAATGGTAATTACACATAACTAGTAAAATATAACTGTTGCCATCTGCCCTTTTGGAGTAAGACTGCTTACCTACAGCTATCATTAACTAACATGGTATAGGTAGTTCATTTTAAGATTAATAACCATGGCCCACAGCATGCAGAGTGGCTTAGACAGCTGCAGCATTTTCCCATAAAAGCAGCAATGAGTGAATGCAGTGAACAGGTATTATTAGTCACTACTATAGATCTCTGTACTTCTGGAACAATAAAACTGCAAGGCTCTGATATGAGAGGGAAGCCAAAAGTTATACCTCTGATATCCACTGTCCAGTGTGACGCTGATCTGCACATGGCTGGCAGGGCCGGTGTTAGCATTTTGGGGGTCCCCAGCAGATGTCAAGCTGGGAGCCCCCTAGGGACTTCCAGTCTACATATCACCCTATTGCTGATACCCCTCCTAAGCATCCTTTTAGTTTATGCTGTAAACTGACTGACCTGTAGCTATAGTGCTCTTAATTACTACACGCTTGTGTATCGCACTTTGTTGGCCCATCTCACAAAGGGATAATTACAGTTACTGGAATTTAGTTGCACCAGTGATATGGTCGAGTGACATTTAAAGACATGCAGGCAGGTGTTGCGTGAATGGGTGTGCCTTCTTTGAAGGTTGGGCGTCGGGCCGGCAACTCGGAACTGTAAAAAAATCCACTGCCAATCATTAGCAGACCGGAGTTCTGCTGTGGCGACCCGTAACCGGGAAAAGCCGAAATACATTAGTTTAGTTGCACCGGTGATAAATTGCAGGAATTCCATGTACAGGTCTGGACTTAGGTGAAATGGCACCCTAGGCCTACTGTTACACACACACACACACACACACACACACACACACACACACACACACACACACACACACACACACACATCTTCTGAGCAGAGCTGGTTTTAGAATGGATGCAGTTGAGAGCAGAGGCCATTATCAGATTTATCCTAACAGGGTCGTATCAAACCCCTGTTGAGGTTAAAGAGCGTAATCAGACAATTAAAACATTTTCCTCCTCATTTTCCCCAACTAGCAACAAGTTTTGTGGGGTCCCACACAGTCAAGGATGATTAAGGGAGCCCCATGTTTCCATTTATGCAGTCTGGGGAGTGGGGGCACCCAGACTCTTAGAAGATCTAAGTGTCTAAATGTTCTGTGATATATTATTTTATTCATTACTTTTGAAATATAATTACTTATTAGCTACACACCCAAAAGAATAATGTCTGTGTCCTAGCATTACTGGGTAGCAAATCCAAAAACAAATGAAACAGAGTCCAAACTGGCCGTAATCTTTTATTATAAAAAGTAAGCACTTTCAGGTTAAAAAAAACCTTCATCAGACAAACTTCACATAACCATAACAGTCTTTAAATATTAAAACATTTTTAAAAGCAACCAATTACTTTCTATACTTGACCCGCCTTTTCTTTAAGGATGGTTTTAAAGGTACAGAACTATTTAACCCAGGTGGGTTGTCAGCAGCCAACTTTATGATCCATCTTAATTCTGTATCATTAACAATGCCCCTCCCCCCTTTTTTTTCCTCTGTGCAACATGCAGAACCATAAAAACAAAAGTATGACCTGGAAAGCTAGAAACATGCTAGTACAATGCATTATGTTTATCATTCTGTCTAACAGATGACAAATGGTGCAGTATTCTTGTTTTTAACTTACATTTTTTCCAACATAAAAACTCGAACATGACTTGAGCATGCCAAGTAAACCACATTCTCTGTATGGCAATCTGCATAAAACTCAAATGTGTATTTTTTGTTTGTAACAGGATGTATAAAATAATTTAAACCATTCACATTTTAACATGCTTTGCAATGCCTACAGGGAAAAGTCCCTGTTCTCATGTGTACAGAGGAAACACTGTTAACCACCTTATTTTTTTAAACCAGGTTCTATGCATAACATGTCTTTTATATTACTATTTCGCTTGAAGGTAAATCTAGGTTTCTCATCTAAAATATCCTTCAAGTGGTTGTCACTTCTTAGTATCTTCCAGTTTTGCTTAATAATATCACATATCCCATACACATTGTTACTATAATGTAGCATTACCTTAGGTTTTTTGTCATACTTATTAGATGGCTTCAGCTTATCTCCCCTGCTGTTCTTTATTATCACAAAACCATGGTCTAGCCTTGGCTTCCCTGTTGGATATTATACTATTCTTAGTTTTTTTCAAAATTTTCCATTAAATACCTCTTTTTCTTAAGTTGTTCATTTAACACATCTATTTCTTTGTGAAACTCATGGTCTGTACACAGCCGAGAAACTCTGTAACCTTACATAACATTATGAAAAGTGTGCCTAGGATGCATACTACATGCATTCAAATAATGATTTCTCCAGCATTGTTTCCTATGCAAGGTGGTGTTTATCTTACCAGTTATATTTTTATTTAATGTGACATCTAAAAAGGCAATGGTCTCATTGTTATGCTCTACTGAGAACCTTAGGAAATCTGTAGTTTTCTCCAGGTAATCAACAAAGTTTAACAGTTCATCACTGCCCTGAGCCCACAACAAAAAAATATCATCAACAAATCTGGCATAAAAAATTGTTGAAGTCTTCCACAGATGTTCACATTTAAAAATATTTTATCTTCCCAGAAGGCTAACACTAAATTAGCATACGAGTTGGCACAGGGTGTGCCCATGGCAACATCCTATACCTGCCTGTAATGTGTTCCATTACAAAGAAAGATGTTATTTTCTAACACCAATGCTAGTGCTTTCAGGATTAAGAGTGTTGATATTCTCATCATATATATTAACTGTATGCAGTACCTCTTTCACTGCATTTAACCCAAATTAATTTGTGATGACCATAAACAGACTTTTGACATCCATGGTTACCATCAACACATTCTTCAAATCTAAAGTTTGGCAAGCATCATACAATTTTGATAAGAAGTGTGCAGTATCTTTCAAAATCCTACGAAAATAAGCAAGCAGATTTTTCAATTTTGCTTCTACCCACATAGATAAATGTTCAGTAACGCATCCCCTTCCTGACACTATAGGTCTCATCGCTGGGGGCAGGGTATTTTTATGCATTTTTGGTAGTGCTTTAAAAATAAGAATTACTGGATGTTCAATGCTTAAAAATACATACAAATCATCATCTAACACTCCATTTATTCTTAAAGCCCTTAGCTTCTTACCGACATTACTTATATATTGCTTAACCATCAAAGGTGAGATATTTCTATAAGTACTGATATCACTGGTTAGGGCCATTCAAGGACTGACTATATGTATGCTGTAGTATCCATAACTGCAACGGCCCCACCCTTATCAGCTGGTTTGATAGCCAGTCTATCATCATTCATTAGATCTAGCAGTGATTGCCTTTCCAAATAAGTTAAGTTATTAAACCTGCATGTTGCACTGTCAAGATAAAGTCTTATCTCATCCTCACAAGTTTTTAAAAAAGTATGAATTGTGGGTGCATAACTGGTACAAAAGTATTCGGATGTTTCATAACATTAGTATACTGGCTGTTTCCCCTAAACATGTTATTCAGAATAACATTCCACCCAAACATGTGCAAATCCAGTATAACTTCACTTAATACTGACGCCCTTCTTCTTTTTTAGGCTTTTTCCGGTAGGGGTCACCACAGCGGATCACCTGTCCACTCATGATTGGCAGTGAAGTTTTACGGTGTCGAGTTGCTAGCCCAGCACCCAATCTTCCACAAAAGGCAAAAACACGCACATACTCACACCTAGGGCCAATTTAGAGTGTCCAATCCACCTACAGCATGTCTTTGGGATGTGGGAGGAAACCAGAACACCTGGAGGAAACCCACGGAAACACAGGGAGAACATGTAGACTCCACACAGAAGGCATCCCAGCAGAGGATCAAACCGGAGAACCTCTTGCTGTGAGGCTGCAACGCTAACCGTTGCACCACCAATACTGACGCCCTACTGGGTACAAACGATAAACCTTTACCTAAAACATAAATTACTGGGTGTGTGCACAGATAAAAATCACTGATATCACTGATACCTGGCAAGAGTCAGGTGGAAGGAAGCAGGGGAGGTTACTGGTCCTGAGGAGGGCAGTGTACCCTGTCTCTGTGGGTGCACCCACCTGCCTGAGCAGCTCCTCTGAGCTCTTCCTATTGTTATCTCTTGCAGGGAAGAATGACTTCACACACCAAATTGCCCTAAGCTTGTAGTGGGACTGCAGTTTAACGGCACAGGCTTGTCAAGCTCAGACACTGCTGGGTGTATCATAGGATGCTTCTGCTAAGTGTCACCCTTATGGTGGACTACAGTCAGGATGCTTCTGCTAAGTGTCACCCTTACGGTGAACTACAGTCAACTCCCTCCTACCAAATTGGGCGAGGCAGCTTTAGCCCTCACACCTACCCTCCCCCTGCCATTTCCTACAAGCACCAGAGCACCCAACAGATGCAGCATAATCAGGGATTTATCTTTCAGCACCACGGAGTTGGATCCATCTGGTCAGTCTTGAAGATGACTCACTGAAAGTCATTGGGGCCAACGTTTAAAGCTGTCCTGTGCTCAATTTTGCATCCATTTTTTTCCTCTCTCCCTAAACAGGATCAGGAATGCCACCTCCTGCATGCTAATAATTAGTGGCACCACAATAATCTTTATTGTCATACCAGCAATGTGTGTGTGAGTCAGTGATGCTGTATTATCAGGGATACCTAGGATGTTTACCAGTTTAAGTATTTCAACTATCACAGGGAACATTTTACCTCATAAAAGTGCTTCTTCATTTTATTTATGATGAATAAGACATGTTTTTATATTTGCATTACAAAATGTCCCTACTGTGAAGGTGTCATATAAATGGGAGTTCTGGAAACTTGCAGAAAATATTTTAAATATATTTTAAGCAATACATGTAGTATCACACTTTAACCTTGTACGTTTTACACTGCGTTCTCCCCTTCTTAATCTACTGGCATTCTGACTCACTGACCAAGTGACTGTCGTACAGTCTTGTAGAAGTGCATGTTCTTAACAGTTTTATGGTTCCAAATACCACCAGATGGCCTCAAATACTGCTGAAAAAGTCACAGCTGCTTCATCAGTGCTGATGACCAGAATGTTAAAGGGTTTGCTGTCTCCATTGTCTTTGTTCAGAGATTCTTAGGGGATATGAGGGCACAGTGTTGTTGTTGTTGTTTATCTTTCGGCTTTTCACGGTTAGGGGTCGCCACAGCAGAACTCCGGTCCGCTAATGATTGGCAGTAGATTTTCACGAACAAGTGTATTTATCTAAAAAAATAAAATAAATTCTTCTAAACCATTAACCACAATGCCTTTATACAGACATAGAGGAGAAATGTGATGCCAAGTTTTCTAACACCAGCATTTACAAAATAAAACCTCACAAATGCATACAATCAAAAATCAGATGGGATAAGTCACATGCATGTTGTGTTCCAACCACACATAAGACAAAACAGTGGCTGTACAGATCACATAATTGTGTGAGGTTCTCCAGTATGGCTAGGGTGAGACGAAAGGGGCAACTACCCCTGAAGCAAAGTATTAGAGGGCACTATCGGATCAGCCATCCATCATCCCAATCGATTTTAGTGCAATACCAGCTTTTAAAAAACAGTATTGCATTTGTCGTTGACCGTGAGCACTGTAGAGCTCCATGGGCGGTCGAACTACAGCAACTGCATGCTGCAGTTTCAATGTAAAAAAAATAAATAAATACATTTTTTTAACTAAAATCTGAGTGCTGCAACACTCTGTGCAGGACATAAACTATAGCAAGCAGTTTGTGACAGTTTTAAAGAGAATTTTAATTTTTTTTTACAATAAAGTAAAGATGGAGTATGGGGTCAGGGCGCAAAAACAGGACCTGAATGGCTGGTGGGGGGGGGGGGGTCTATCTGGCCACTTGGTTGGTGTGCCAGTAAAAGGCATGGACTTTTTTTTTCTCTTTACCTGAAGAGGTTGAAGAGTTTGGGGAGGGGTTACTGTCTGCAAGAAGCATCCTGCACATTTTGCTGAGCTGAGAGGGTGGGCACAGGTCAATGTGGCTGAACCAGCTATGCTTCTGTTAAGGTTCTTAGAAAAAAGTGTGAATTTAATAGTTCTCAGTTTTTGGTTGCCTAATAATGTCACCACTGATTTACTTGTATGTGTGTTTTGAGAATGAAAAATAGAAAGGAGCCACACACTTCACCTAATGGCAGAAAGGCAAATGCGACAATTTTATTCCATATCAGAGCACTTCATTTTACAGCCCACTCCCTTCCTTGCTGCAGCATAAGTATTTTTAATTACAGCACTGTATAACTTTTCTCATTCTTTCTTTTCTTAGTAATGGAATACTTCACTCTGGAGAAAAGATGATAGAAACTTCTATCTCTAAAACAATACCTGAAATAGATGTCAGGACTGACTGCACTGTGAAGTAAGAAGAGGAATGACATCCAAAGGTGTACGTTTTTAAAATAAGATGTAAAATTGGGATTGCATAATCTTATTCTGGTCACTCTTCATATTAGTGTTAACAGAAACCTGTGTCACTTGTATCCCTTGCTATTTTTTTCACTTACTGAAAAACAAAATCCTTAACCCTTCTGTCCAATTCCTAGACATCTAGTACTAATCTGTAGCTCTCTTCAACAGGGTCAGAATGCAGCTCACTTCACTAGTTACTTGTCAGTTAATACTTAAAAAAAACTTAACAGAACTTATGAAATCCTCATGCTATATAAACTTGTTTAAGGAACAACTCAGCCTGGAGAAAAAGCAGTACATAAAAGGAGTGTGTAGGGATCACAGAAGAAAGGAAGAAGTTATGTAGTTGGGTCAGTTTACTGCTTCACTCATTTTCATTCAAACAATCTCAGTTATTCACAAGGTGTTAAGGGCACACTGAGGGATTTTATGTAAATCTTGAAAAGCTAAATAATAAAAGCTTGACAGAGAAGAGTGATGTGATAAAGCCATGCAATAAGTAAAGTACTGTGATGACATCCAGTTCTGGGAAATCAGTTTATCAAAGTGATAACACAACAGTTGGTTATAATGCTGTTACAGTGCTGTATAAAAGTGATACCAGGATTATGAGTGTAGAGGGTTATGATCAGGTGTCTGATTATAACTGTGTTAATTATGTGTTCGAGATATGGATGCCAAGAGTAATAACGTGCTTATGATCAATGAGATCAGATCATAACTCTCTGTAGTGCAAGGAGGCTGACCTACTCCATGTGCTATCAGTTACAAAAGAAAAAAATGTGATGTGTTTTACTGGCTTTGAAAGTCAGTAAAGCACTTTGGTGAGTGCTGTCGCGCAGACAGCAAATAAGAAAAATTTCAGGGACAATTTTTAAATACTGTCCTAATTTAAGTAAGTTTTTAAATGGTGTCCTAATTTAAATAATTTACTTATAGTCTAACTTCTATAAACTTCCTTCGACATAGGAGGAAAGATATTCAGGGACCGAAGGAATGTTCCTCCTCTTATGTTCAACCATCATGACATGTAGGAGGACTGTAACAATTGTTACGCACCTCTGAAAATGCTCTTACAGTTGGGTCTCGGCTACAGTAGTATGTAACAGCTTTATCTTTTTTCCAGTTTTGGGGCATAATCATGGCATTCCATGCACTACAAAATGACTCTGCAAAGGTTGTACAACTACTATACATACATAATTATGAGCCCTGCACTTTACATGCATTTTGCATATTTTACATTTCATCTGCCAGTGTGTCATTTTTTCATTTCTTACACTCAGAAATCCATAAGGTGTCATGATTACCCAGAAGTAAAGTCTTCAATCGAATGACAACTCTCCTGCTATGGTATCAGCTGGCCTTACTGCTGGTGCTATGACATCAATTCTGCAATACTGTATCAGGTATAGTACAGTAACATTTATAACGTGCAGTTACTTGTTCTATTTACAGACAAAAAAAATACTTAAACACAGGCATTTAAAGCACTTTTGTTAGCTTCACATAAACCTTCTCTAACCTACAGCATTAATCAGGATCAACTCTAAAATCTTTGGTTGCCTCATCCCCCCAATGAAATGGATCAATGTACTTTTGAAAAGCTGTTCACTCTATGGGGAGAGGGTTAGTATTAAAAAGCCGTCTATCTTGATGTAAAGAAAAGTAAAAGTTTGGCTTTATTTATTTATATATCATCTCCCTACACTAGGCGTGTTAGAACACGAATGGAGACACAAACAAGTTCCAGCCCCATCTTGTGTGGAATGAGATGGCTGCAGATGTTTGTCAGCAAGCTGTATCTTGCCTTTTGCAAGAACAGTCATCTCTGAACCCACCATTCTGCTTACTAACGCCCGCAGCACAAGCCGCTGCCTGCTTAACTCTATCTATTCCACGCTGCACCCAGGTATTCTGCAGTAGCAGTAAGTGCTTACTGGATGGGTTGTGAAAAAATGCAGGAAAAAAACGCAGAGTGCAGACATTGCAAAAGAAATAGTTTCTCAAATGTCAACAGTTGACTCCTCATGTATGAACACCCTCCACCCCCAAGCTACCATCATGGGAGTCATGGGGTTCAGTCATCCAGTTCATTTGGGGCATTTAAATACAGTGGTATATGCGGCTGTAAGTACATCCTAACCAGCTGTTAGTCAGTTAAAATATACAGCTCATGGCAAAGCAGGTTACAACCTCTGATCCACAGCCTTCAATTAGATTCCCAGCGTTAAAGTAAAAACTAGGGAAGATGTTTCTGAAATAAGAATTTGTGACTATAAATTACGTTTTTGAAATCCCAGGTACACCAAAGGGTTTACACATTTAACTCATACTCTTCAGATCAGCGCACTTTCTGTAGCTGCAAAGAAACACAAAGTTAAGTAATTGAAGTTTTTCCACCAGACAAGGGAAGATTTAGTCGGTCATCAATAAGCAAGTGTCGAAATGTTTTGCTTGAACTCCCTTAAACCCATATATCCATGTACCTGGCTGAGTTTTGATAGGTGTATTATCATAAATACATATGGTACTTATGTATTATCGCAACCACATTTTCGCGCTAATGCTGGTTGCTTCTCCTTGTGTCAACTGGGACCAATGAAGTATGCAAAACCTCAGTGACATGTTTTCTTTAATGTGTTCTTGTTTTTAGGAAGGTTTCTCACTTTAACAGCTGAAAAAATAAGGTTTGAAAAATAGGTTTCCCCATTTACTGCCAGCATGTCAAGATGTAAGTTAAGCAAGTCCCCCATTCCACTTAAAACGTGTTCTGCGTTCCTTTTTCTCAGCCTTTGCCCTGAGAACAGAAAGCATCAGGAAAGAAAAGCAAAGCAGTACCCTGTCTAACTTCTTACAAAGTAATTGGGAAGGGTAGACTGTTAGAACAGTACCTTGTGGGATCTTGGCGGTGGGTTTGTAAAATGAGTAAAGCTTTGCAAATATTAGGATTTGTGGCTAGCATGCTCGAAAGCAGATAATCCACTGGAAGTGTGCGTGTGTGTGTGTCTAACACTGTACGCTATAACTGCCCACACTCCTTTCAGGCCAACGTACGTATATACATGCAGCCACTGTGATCGCTCACTGAATTCAATGCTTGACGTCTTTCAAGCACGCTAGCCACAAATCCTCACATTTGAACCCTTACTCATTTTACAAAGCCATCACCAACATCCCAGAAGAGTTTTCCACAGTCCACTCTTCCTGATTACATTCCCTTGTTGTTGTTTGACTAAAAGACAAGAAACTCCAGCACGTCGGAAAAAGTGGTTGCGATAATACATAAGTACCATACATTTTTATGCATTCTCAGGTGATACACTATAACACAATTAATGGCACTAAAATAAATGAAAGCATTTCTGGAACCAAAAATGCATTCATTACTCAATGAAAACCATCAGACTAAAAGAACTGTTACTAACTAAAATAAGCATACCTCACCTAAGTGTAAAATGCTGTTTAGAAAAACAAACCTGATTTGGAAAAACAAATGTCAACAGTGCTCTCCTAAAGATATTTAAAACACTACAACTGTTTTGTACATCTGTGAGGCATGTTACTAGGAGTCAGCAAAATAATTTATTTTATACTCTTGTTACGCAGCTAATCAAAAGAGCACTAATTATTTACATGTAAGAGTACTTAAAAGAAAATCCTGAAACAAATAAGGTTAACAACTACAATTTACAATTAATAACCTTCTTGAGTGTTACCAAAAGAAGACTTCAAAAAACATGGTCAGATGTGTCATTAGTAGTAAAAGGGATAAACAGAATGTCTTGAACCTACAAACAAATCAGTTGCCTGGAACAAGAAGAAACAACATGAATTGATCTGCCCTTCTTTTGATTGTTAGTTTCAGTGAAGTGAGCATAGAATCATACACTTGGAGGGAGCAGTCAAAACTCACAAAAACATTGTTCATTTCCATTTCTGGTAAGTTTGCTAGTGCATGCAACTGTAGCTTACCTACTAGCAACAGAAAACATTACAATACCTGATATATAATGACGTACTAAAAGCAAAAAGTGCACAGCAAAAGTTTCTTCTTGCACCATTTTTTTAACATGGATAGTTTTATGACATTGAATAATTCACTCTTTCATCCCTGTATCCAGTGTCCTCTGGAACAAATAAAGCATAACAACTGATTATTTACATAGGTTCATAGGGAATTACTTGGCTAATGGCACAAGTGCCTTTATAAGCCTAGCCAACAATACCCAGGATATGATAATATTATACCTTAATTCCCCAGCTATGGGATAGTATCAGGGTAGTGGGTCTTTGGGTGTTGGAGCCCCCGAGTCATTTTACACACTGCCTCTATCTATAACAGACACGGGCAGTACCCCAGGAGTGAATTTACAGTTCCCCATCCATTTATCTAAATTATTTTTGAAGAGAGTGAGGAATGGGTTTTGTTTTATGAAGATGGGAAGTTCATTCCATACACGAGGTAGCCTTTGGGATACAAATCTGTCTCTCCAGCAAGTTCTGTTAGAGTCACAAATAAGGTTCAGGTCCATGGAACACATAACCCTCGTATAACTTTTCTTGTGAATGTGTAACATTTTCATCAGGGCTGGATCAGAGAATACCTTGTAAGTCAGGTACAAGTCTCAGCTCAATAAATGATAAGAGACAGAGTAAAGGGATAGGGCCTTTAGTTGGTCTGCATAAGACATGTGTCTTGCACTTTGTATTTTTTAGTGAGGAACCTCTCGGTCCAATACGCTTGGTGTAAATGTCTGGCTAGGAATGTGCAGAAGGGAGCATTTTACTCTATTTTGGCCCTGATGAGGGCTGAGTACAATGGCACTATGACTTCCTTTGATCTTGATGCCATGCCTTTACTTATAAGTTGAGCCACACGGAGGGATCTCCTCACTACCGTAGCTACCTGGTGGTCAAAATTTAGGTTACTATCTGTGTTCCTAAAAAATGTTGCTTGAGCATTTAACAACAAATTTGAAATCCCTTCCATTTTGTACATTAAAAACTTGTCAGTGCACAAACTGCAAGTAAAAATGTTGTTTTAACTACTAGTCTTCTGATGACAATGCAATTTTTACTAACTTGCTAACCTAGTTCCACATGCACCACAGCAAGTTATTGTGCAAGCATTCTCAATATCCATATTATGGCCAAAAGTATCAAAGCTAGGTCTTTTGCTTCAAAGCTGGACAACAGTCTATTCTGGAGGCTACACTTTCTGTGCAGGTTATGATGGGTTCAATAATGCTGCAGTAATTAGTATAAATATGGCAACTTAATAGCAGTCTCAATAGCTTAACTGGTAGCCCACTCGTCTTTGGTGCTGAAAAAATCAGAAGGCTGTGAGTTTTTTTCCTCACACCAGGTAGATGGATTAATTTTCCAGTACTGACCCTGTAGTGCAGTATTGGGAGCTGATGCACTCCTGAGTGTGTTGTCCTTTGGATGAGACATTAAACTAAGGGTCCATCTTCCTGAGTTGGTGGGAGCTCAGGTGAATGCTAAAGATCTCACTGTACTTAATGAAAGTTGTAGGGGAAGATTCTCCAGTGCCCTGGCCAAATTTCCCCTAGTCAATATGAATAACATCTCATGCATCCCTTGAAAGGAGGCCACTAACCTAGTTAGACTAACCCAGTCAACAAAGTGTAAACCAAAAAAAAAAATAAAAAAAATACTGCAGAATACAGAATAAAGCTTCTACCAAGCATATCTTAAGATAAGATTTATGAAATGAACACAGTATCACTTAGGATCCTTACTCTAAGCAGTATATAAATTCAGAAACTAGATATGTGCAAAGGTGGGACTAACTGTCTTAATGAGGACTCACTATCTTACAGGTAAGCCACAGATTTAGTGGTACTGGCCACAAGCCACTATAACATACAACAGTGTTCAAAAATGAGGCAAGCACGGGGCAAACTATGCATCCTAACTACACAGCAAAGTTACATGATCATCTGTTGAGCAGTACAAGAAAAATCACACACACACACACACACACACACACACACACAAACAGATCTGAAAGAATTCAATGAAGATTAATAGTCCTGCGCTGTTCTGTTTGCATAATGGAAACAAAAAAAGGGAAGGGTTGGAATGTTCCTACGAGAAGCTTCATCATATTAAGTAACTATCTTCGTCAAGTAAACAATTTGTTCATCATTCCAAGGAATATGCCTGTGGCATGGTCTTGGAGGTACCTATGGGGTGTGTCTGTACCGTCATTTGATGGAAAAATGCTTTTGCTTCCTTTTGCACTTAATAGCTAAGCAGATAAACTGTAATTACTAGGGTCCAAAGCTGACTTATTGTACTACTAGAAATGGTTTGCAGTGCCTTTACTTGACTCCAGGCTGCTCTCCTAGCATAACTTGCTACATATCCAAGAACCTTGCTATAGTTTCTTTTACAACCCTGTTAAGTTTTACTTCATGTTTTAATGAAAAAACGTTTTGTTGTTTTCTCTGAATCCCAAACTGCTACCTTATTCATCCAGAACACAATGATCCTAGCCTGATTTTATGTAGGAGTTTTTAAGCATGTAATGATCACAATTCTTAGTGAATGAATGAATTAATTCTTAGTGAACCCAATGAATTCCAATTCTCAAAACTGAACTTATAATAATAATATTAGAGACTAACAATGACAACAATAAACTTTTTTCATTACTGTTTTAATTTTATTAGAGACTAACAACAATAAACTTTTTTGTTGCTGTTTTAATTAAACCTTTTCTGGTGAAAACTTATTACTAACTATAACTGCATTAATAGGGGATCAAAAAACAAAAAGATCCAGACACGCAGCAGCAACATCAGTCTTCAAGACCCCTGAACCCCCCTCCCCCCTTGTCTGGATGTGTGTATTATCTATATAAATAAAAATGTAAATGTTCGTTTGTTCAAAATCTTAAATCTCCGAAAGTCCTTCACCGATTGCTTTGAAATTTTCACACAATGTTGCATTCGAATATGTGCATGTTTTTATATATCTACTATTATATAGATGTCACATGTTGCATTCAAATACGCGCATGTTTTTATATACCTACTATGGATTCTATATATTTGTATACAAATATGCAATTTTATATGTTTTTGTTATAATTTTCTTTCTTCTTTTTCAGTACAATCGATTTGCTTTAGTTCATCCAAATAATGCCTCGCAGAAGATCAAACTTAGGCCGTCGTACTCGTGGAGCGGAAGCAGTGCGACGAGTAATTGCAAATCAAACTGAGGAAGAACGGGCATCATCGAACGAGTGAAACAGACAAAGAATGGCTCAAATACGTGCCGAGGAAGCAGCAGCAGAGCGATGTGCAGCCAGACTTGAGGATGCACGGTTGCAGCTTCAGATCTGCTTCGTTCTCCTCGATCGACACCAGCGGACAAAATAA
The DNA here is from genome assembly GCF_019279795.1 of Protopterus annectens. Taxonomy (NCBI): domain Eukaryota; kingdom Metazoa; phylum Chordata; order Ceratodontiformes; family Protopteridae; genus Protopterus; species Protopterus annectens. The sequence goes on along the minus strand of NC_056734.1, from coordinate 385,218,612 downwards.
ATGCTTGCCTGAAATACTCTACTTTGTGGTGACACGTAAAGACGTTAAAATTAACTACAAATATGCGTGTCCAGCTGCAAAACGATCGATCAGCTGAGATATTCTCACATCAATTGCTGAAAATTGGGAACGGAAAGGTGCCGGTTGATCTGACCTCAGGACGAATTTCATTGCCTCATAACTTCTGCAATTTAGTGACGTCAAAAGAAGAATTGGTTGAAAAAGTATTTCCCAATATTCAAACCAATTATAAGAATCACGATTGGCTGACTGAACGAGCTATTCTTGTGGCCAAGAACAAAGACGTCTATGAACTTAATATTATTCAGTCTAACATTCAAAGCGAGGCAGTCAAATACAAGTCCGTCGACACTGTTGTGGAAGCAGATGAAGCGGTTAATTATCCAACAGAATTTTTGAATTCACTTGATCTGCCAGGGATGCTACCGCACATACTGCAATTGAAAATCGGCGTGCCAATTATCATGTTGCAAAATATCAACCAGCCAAAGCTTTGCAATGGCACACGGCTTGCAGTAAAAAAATTAATGAGCAACGTCATAGAAGCAACAATCTTGACAGGACCTTTCAAAGGTGAAGGTGTCCTCATTCCTCGCATTCCTATGATTCCAACGGATATGCCATTTCAATTTAAGAGATTGCAATTCCCAATACGATTGGCGTTTGCATTCACCATCAGCAAAGCTCAGGGCCAATCTTTAGAATTGTGCGGTTTAGATCTACACACGGATTGCTTCTCACATGGACAATTATATGCTGCGTGTTCTAGAGTCAGCAAACCAGTCAATCTCTATATCTGCACAGGCAATGGAACAACAAAAAATATTGTATACCCACAAGCATTGTGAAATTAAACATATTAGAAATGTGCGCTTTCTCTTTCCCATTTAACCAGACTGAGCCACAGCAACGTGTGGCCGGGTACAGCTAGTGTATGTATATATATATGTGTGTGTGTGTGTGTGTGTATATATATATATATATATATATATATATATATATGCATATATATATATATATATATATATATATATATATATGTATATATATGCATATATATATATATATATGTATATATATATATATATATATATGTATATATATATATATATATATATATATATATATGTGTGTGTGTGTGTAGCAAGCATGTGGTGGTATAACACAAACTGATTACATTTTTGGTCCTTGACGATGTGCTATGCATCTAGACACCCTCGCCGAGATTAGAAATTGTACCTCGTATTAGTGCAGAGAGCCAGTGATCTTTTCTTATGTAGATGCCTATTCACTTTTCCATAGTCTGGATCTGGGCAGTACCCAAGAGGTGGGCAAGTAATGGGCTTAGCTTGGGGATGCTGCTGATTCATGCAAGCAGCACAGCCTCTTAGAACACTGGCTCCCATCTCTTGTAAACAAGACTCTCTCATTAGATCCCCAGTTTCTGCAGGACAGTATTAATGGATTCACATTCGCATAATATTTTCTCCTTTCTCATAGAAAGGTAGTCATGCAAGTAAAAAGCCTTCTGACACCCAGGCCATTAAATGAACTTTGCTAGAGCATGTTGACTTATTGGCCCTGTAGCAGCTGACCAACACTTCCATTTTTATTTGGCTGATGCAATGCCATTTTTCATACCTGCCTTCCTGGTGCCACTCTGCATTTCTGATGGTGCAACATGCCCTTTCATTCAGCCCCGTAATCTCCTCTGTGATCCTATACTAGACACAAATCAAAAATGTATGTGTTGCTCTTCACCTTAAGCCGTGTAATAGAACAAAATACAATACATGTTGAACTAAACTGCAGCTAATAAATCTAATTTCAGTGGGATACAGTGATGTGTCAGTACTGTCAACTTCTGACAGTAAGGAAGGGTTACATGTTTCAGGTAGTAGTTGTCCAGATTATCATAACATTAAAAAATACAAGACACACCTTGATATGAAATGGACAGGACAACAAATTTAATATCCAGGCAAACTCTGAAAATTAATCATAAAATGCTTTCTGAAAGTAGCCCTTTGTATTATGCATTTCCTTTGATAATGAAAAACAATCAGAAAAGGCCAATGCCTTATATAACGTAAACAAATCTGTTAGAAATTATCGGAAGATGGAGATGGACCAGTATGTTTGTTAAAACATTTGCATTTTTCTAACCGCCCTTCCTTCAGGTCATGTATGCACTAAAAATAATCATATATGGTTCTATGGAAAAAAAAAATAATTCAAGTTTATCCCTCTAGGACAACTACTTTCAAAAGCACCTGCATTTAACATAGCAGGGGGGTCATTTCAGTTACCTTAAGAGTGATCCTAAGTGAATTATTTGGCTAGATGAAAAAAATGTAGAAAATATAAAATGTCATTCAGTGAAAACATCACTGTGAAAAAATGGTTCCCATCTCCCACAGCATCTAAAATTTCTCATGAATTCTTTCATCATTGTACTTAGGACGTTATGATCACAAAATGAAGTCACTGCTGAAATGATCCTTCTGGAATACAAGGTTTGAATGTTTAGGCCTGTATGATGTGCATTTTTAACATTATGTGCACATATACAATACTAACCATACACATTTAATTGCACACAAAACACTTGTATATATGAGGATACATGCTCTCCTTTATCAAAGACCATTTCGTTATCAAATCAGCATTTTTAGCAGCAAAGGCCAAACCTAAACTTGGAAATCCCAAAAAGTAACAGCAGATCAACATTTTACAAAAGTGATAGTTTCCCATTCCAAACTTGTAAAAACTATTATCTCACAAAACAGATCATGCTGTTTACTAAATGTCACACTTGGTACTAGAAGCAATAAATTAAAACATCTGACATGCTGGGTATTAAATTCTGGGGCTTCCAGCAGCATGGTGAACCCTGAAATGACAAACATGAAGACACTCAGACCAAAAAATGGCTACTACATTTGTGTGGCTCAACTTACAAGTAAAGGCTGCTACATTTGTGTGGCTCAACTTATAAGTAATGGTGTGGCATCAAGATCAGAAGAAGTAATAGTGCCATTATACTTGGCCTAATCAGGCTAATAATTAAGTATAGTGCTCCCCCCCTTCTGCATATACCTAACCAAGCACTTACACCAATGGAGCTGCACCAGAGGTTTCTCACTAACAAAATATAAAGCGCAAGACACATGTCTTATGCCGAGTGACTAGAGGCCCTACATCCCTTTACTCTCTCATATCATTTACCAAGAGGGGACCTATGCCTGACTTACAAGGCATTCTCTGATCCAACCCTGATGAAAATGTTACATATTTGCAGGAAAAATTATACAAGGGTTAAGCATTCCATGGACCTGAACCTTATTTGTGACTAACAGAACTTGTTGGAAAGACAGATTCATATCCCAAGGGCTACCTCAATTATGGAATAAACCTCCCATCTTTGTAAAACAAAGCCCACACTTCACTCTCTTCAAAAAGAGTTTTAATAAATAGATGGGGGACTATAAATTCACTCCTCAGAGCCAGTCTGTAAAATGACTCAGGGCTCAAAGACCCACTACCCTGACACTACAACATCCCATACCTTGGGAACAAAGATACAACACTGTCATATCCTGGATATTATTGGCTAGGCTTGAAAAGGATTATGTGCCATTAGCCTAGTAATCGTCTATGAACATCCAGTATTGAAGATGCCACTATACCACATGTTCTACAAGATGATAAAGATACAATAAGAAAGTTTTGAAAAAAAAATATATATTTTACAGAACAGTTAATTCATTTACATTACAAGAATTTGTAGAAGATGTATGGTAATATGGAGGTCCCTCACTATCCACCCAATACACACACATTTACCTAAGTTTTGTTCTAGTACTGTTGACCATAAATCAGTACTGCACCACAGTGCAAATTTTTGGCATGTCACCATATACCATTAAACCATAGAAAAAGGCCCAAATATGTTTAATCATACTTTTTCCACCCACAGTACAGATATTCCACCAGTATACATGAAAATTAGGCTACTTTTGAAAATCAACATAATGTTTCTCAATGACGTAATAAGATAAAACAAGTTAGGAACTTTTAGACTGCAGAGTTATTAGTACTGGTAGCATGAAGCTAGCACAGCTCTCTTCTTCGGACTCATTTACAATATTGTCAAGGACAGCACTTTTGACACTACATCACTGAAGACCATTTGTTATATCAACTACTTCCTTTACACCAACACAATCTAAGTGTCATTTCATATGAACTCTATGCAGGTGCCTGTATGGGAACCAGAGTCTGGAAACAACCCTGGTCCGTCAGTAGGTTTGGCTGCAAGTAAAACAGAATGAGGTGGCTACTGACCAGCTCGCCTATCCCACTGGGAAGAGTCTATAGGGGAAACTGCTGCCAGTGCAATCTGTAGTGGAGAGCAAGAGCCTTCCTGGTGGTCATACTAATAAAGGGGGTAGCACTTCATCATGGTGTCAGTGTACATGCTGCTCCAAAACATAGGGATCTTGACTGTTCACTACACATACGCAGGCTGATGGTGCCACAGCATCCATCAATCCCATGGAATCTCTCACTTACTGGGCACTGCTAATTGAGTACAGTGAGGCCAACTCTCCTGTGGAGTTTGGGGGCTCATCTGGCGATAGGTTATGAATAGGATTAACCTGGAAAGGAACAAAACATGGATTTAGGGTTGTGCAGAAAAAGTAATCGAGCAGAGAAGACAGAGGCGAGAAGTGGGATAGAGTTAGAGAGGAGGAGTAGAAAGGTTAAAAATAAATACAACTCTAGTTTGATACACGGTTAAAACTCAATTAGGCAGTTATCTAATGGCAGCAGTTTTGCAAAAAGCACAGTTGTGTAAACTTACCATAACTGTAGATGTTCGACTGTATTCACTGTTGCAGTCATAACATTTGGGTTGTCTGCCTACAGGTAGCCCTCAGCCGACCTGAATACCAGAGTCTTCGGATTTCTGCGTCAGATGCTGTCGCTTCTTCCCTGATGTCAGGTCATCAGGGGTATAAAACATGCAGCCGACGCCATTACATCAGTTTTTCTTGCCCCAGATGTCAGGTACCCGCACAATAGGAAGCAATTGTATGATATGGTACACCCCCATAAAAAGCAAATGTTTGTTTGTGTCTTTCGGCTTTTCCCGGTTAGGGGTCACCACAGCAGAACTCCGGTCCGCTAATGATTGGCAGTTGATTTTTACGTACCGGCTTGCCAGGCCTGATGCACAACCTTCAAGGAAGGTACACTCATTCATGCATGTCTCCACGCAGAAGACGCTCTAGCTGAGAATCGAACCGGACAGCGTCTTACTGTGAGGCGACAATGCTACCGCAGCACCACCACCACAGCCCATCAAAAAGCAAATACACAAGAAAAAATAAATATACCAAACAAGAAGGAAAGGTAGAGCCAAGAGAAGTCAGGGGGCTGGAGGGAGGGTAACTAGGACTGCAACAGTGAATACACTCGAACATCTACATTTATGGCAAGTGTACACAACTGTACTATGTTCTTCGTGTTTCACTGTTGCAGTCATCACATTTGGGTTGATTCCCAAAGCTAAGGCAGGGAGGAGGAAGTTAAAGAGCATCTGAGCCAGCTATTAAGCCCTGCAAGACTGCAGTGGCAAATCCAGATCTGGATTTAGAAAAGATAGGTATGTGGTAATGCTTGGTGAAGGTATGTACAGAGCTTCAGGTAGCAGCTTCTAGGATGTCCCTGGTAGGGACTCCTCTGAGAAATGCCGCAGAGGTAGATGCAGCCCTGGTGGAATGTGATCTTATCCCCTATGGGGTAGGTTTTTCCATGGTGCTTGTAGCAGAAATGAATGCATTGGGCTAGCCATTTGGAAATGGTTTGCTTTGAAATTTCCTTCCCCTCTGCCCCTGCAGTAAAGCCAACTAGCAGCTGTTCAGATTTTCAGAGTCTTAGTCCTGTCCAAATAGAATCTAAGTTGTCTGTGCACATCCAGAGAGTGCAGTATTCGTTCCCCTTTGTTTTGTGGATGCAGTAAGAGTAAAAATCTCTACGAGGTATTTGCTTTCCACAGGTAAGACAATTGTTAACTTTTACTGACATTGGTTAGAGCAAGAAAAAAGAACCCCAATGGGGTACTTATCTTTTTTGAAGACTTAGGGTCTGAAACTCTAAAATGAAAATTTCAGGAGACGGCCGACCGGTACTTGCAAACTGCTTCTGCTTCGGGCACCGCACGGCAACAAAGACGGATGTAGTGGCATCAGCTGCATGTTTTATACCACTGACGACCTGACGTCAGGGAAGAAGCGACAGCATCCGATGCAGAAATACAAACACTCTGGTATTCAGGCCAGCTGAGGGCTATCTGCAGGCAGATAACCCAAATGTGATGACTGCAACAGTGAAACACGAAGAACATCCTGCTAGCTGTCTTGGCCAATGTTTCCCATTTTATGTCTTATGGCTGTCAAGCCATCTTTTTAAAACAGATCTCTGAGCACTGTTTAAAGCAGCAAAATTAGCTGACAGGACATGCTTGTTACCTTACACATTTTCATACTGCCTCTAGGTATTTTTAGAAGGAATACTGTTTAAGTGATAATTGGTTTCCTTCATAGCAGTATGATTACAGTAGTAGGAAGAGTCTCAAAAATGCCAGCCTGCATACCATTTCCTGTTTTCATGTTCTACATAACATACCTGACTGTTAGGAACTTGACAGTGAAAGGAAGAGCAGGTACATTCCATCTGTCGCAGACACAATAACCAAAAGTGTTTTAACACTCCATTATTTTCAATCTCAAATTACAAGAGCATCTGCTAAAGTTATATAATAAAATAAAGAATTCAAAGATGACAGGTAGCAATGTCTAATGTTGCTTTTAATTAAAAGGAGTTGTATGTAATGCTCCCTAATGCAGAAGACAAAACAACTGCAGTGAAAGTAATTCAAGCATTTAAATCCTGCACATTCACCAACATTCAGCATAAAAGTAACATTAATGTTACATATGTTATCACTGTACATTTTAAGTGCCAAAACAAGGAAATATAACTAAACAGTTAATTACTGTGATTTAAATAAATGGGAATATAGATACAAACTGATGTCTACATAAATATAACTAGTCATCTTTTAACTCGTACAGTATTTTCTCTAGTTCTATGGCTCACAGAAGTAAACAGTTACACAGCATACAGAGTAAAGACTTCAAAATAAAAACTATACAATTTGCAGGCAGCAAAACAGGACTTCAGCGCTCACATGCGCGCACACACAAATTTTTACACATTTTCTAAATATAAGTTCTTAATATTTCAATTACCATTTGACCTGAAAGGAAGTAACAAATGTACATGCAAGTGTTATAATGCTGGCTGTGCTAAGAAAGCAGAATTTATATTGCAACATCAAGAGAGTAAAACATGCTCAGTGTATGCCAATACTGCACCCACCTTAAAAGTGTGAGCTGTAATACATTCATAAAATAATAAAAAAAAAAAAAACAAACACTGCATAACAAGTGCACCTATATTCAACAACAGGTCCCCTATGAAATATGGGCAAATAAACTACTGAACTGAAGGTCAGTGGAATCAACTCATCATACTGGCAGTATGCCAGAATGGTAAAGTACAGTTGCGTAAAAATCTTACTGTAATGGTTGATGTCCTTGTTTTCACCACTGCAGTATTCATCACTTATGAGATTCCTTGCCGTGGAAGCCCGATCTGGCCAGACTACCAAAGCCTATCACTGCTTTAAGGTATGCTGAACATCACCCAAACACTCCTCGCGTAGCGTAGGGCATAAAGGTGATGTTCAGGCATATCGTGCTCAGAACGTCTTTGCTGCCAGCCCGAACACTGTTTCTAACCGTCAGTCTGTTTGCCCGTGTCTATTTTCTGTCATTGTTACTGCATTTTTGTATTCCGGTGATTACTCTTGTTTGCTGAAGTCCTCACCATTGCAGATAAGTACCAAGTTGGAGTTTTGTTCTTTTTCTTGAATTTTTTGTACTGTTTGGGGTTAATATCATCCAGGAAGGGTAAATGCCAGTGTGGGAGACAGATTTCCCACAGATTTTCCATAAATACCGCCACGATAAGTGCCTTTGCCCAAGAACTTCTCATGACCATATGTCTTGTTCAGTTTGTCAGGTGCCATCCCTAAAACCCTTCGTAGTAGGCTTTCTTCTTTTTCCTTGTATCTTTAAACCAGCATCTTAAGCTTTTTAAAGATAAAGGCCTGCCGCTTGTCACAAACTGTTTTTGCAGGGAGGAAGATACTCTATGCCCTTTCCTTACACCCTAAGTATTGTATGCTAGCCCTTGGCACAAACATTCTTGGGGAACATAGTAAACCCCTTGCTGTCCTCTAGAAACACCCAGATCTGACGAGCTTATTCTCGTGACCTCTGATTAAACAGTTTGTCATTCCATCATTCACACAGACCCCTCAGCAAAATTACTCTAGATGTTCAGTACAATGTACAGAAGAGAGTCAAATGTTTTTATTATGTGTAAGCGTTAGTTCAGAAGCTCAAGTGTTTTCTTCTTCTTTTTTTAATAAAATATTTGCTGACTGGCAGAATTCCTGAAAATGGAGTGTGTGGGGGATACCAATTCAAGCCAGCAAAAATCACCCTGACTTGCTGCAATTTACAAAGTACAGTTTCAGAAAGTCAATAATGATTAACAGAAACTGGTTAAAGCCCAGTTTCCAGACATATACAATTATTTTCCAATGCACTGTGATAGGAGGGGTATTTTTAAACACTCAACCCACATTTATTTAAAGAAACAAAACAAAAAACTGCCAAATACTGTAATAAAGATTTTCCTTGCTAGGGAAGTGGATTGAGGAAAACATTTGCTAGTTAGCTACAATTTATCAAAATTGTACTCAATTACTGATCATCCACTATCCCACCCAAGAATGATATCCAAAGAAAGTTGTCTTTGAAATCAAGCACCTCTTGTTATAGAACTGCAGACAAAGTTGAAGTAGGGCATGCTTTGCAATGTCACAAGGCTTCATCTGCAAAACAGAAGTTTAGCCAAAACGTTTGACAGAAAGTAAGAGTCACTGCAAAGGGCAGAGGCTTTCATTACCCTGGAACATAATGAACCCAGGGGTAACTTTAATATATTGTAGGATTTTTTTGTTTTTTATTGAAACCTTCCTGATTACACATTGGGGTGTGTGTGTGTGTGTGTGTCTCCTGACACTGAATGCCTGATGGAGACTGGAAGTATGATAAAAGCCATCCACTTACAATATCAAGAAGGTCACCAGAAAGGCACTGTCACTTTCGATTATGTTAACAAGTGAACAAGTGATGCCCCTTTAGCGAACCCAGTTATGGCTCTTTATGTGCTTGCCAAGGCATCTAACAAAAGATGGGGAAAAAAAAAGGACAGGTGTATAAAAATCTCTAACCCTTTGTCATTTACGAAAGCTACAGCTTCCCTTATGTGAGAAAGAAACAAGAAGCAAAGTGAAAAGGGCTGATGGCTTACATATCTATATCTACATCTATAGCTGTAGCTATATCTGTATAGCTATATCTAGATATCTGTATGTGTATATCTACATGTCTTCATCTGTGTCTGTATGTTATGTGTGCGTGTGTGTGTATAGACGAGCAGTCTCTCAAGGCAAAAAATGAATTAAAAGAAAGTTAAGGAATGAAAAAAAAATTAAATTCTAACACTATCAATTAACAATTTACAGGCAATCAGTCAATAGCTTCCTCAAAGAAAAAGCTAGAAGGAAACTCGGACAAAAAGACTAAAACTGCACAAGTAAAACGTATAAAGTATGTGTGTGTCTATATGTATGCATGTGTGTATATATATATATATATATATATATATATATATATATATATATATATATGTGTGTGTGTGTGTGTGTGTGCGTATATGTATGTATGTATGTGTGTGTCTGTGTATATATGTGTGTATATATATATATGTGTGTATATATGTGTATGTATGCATATATGTGTATGTATGTATAAATGTGCATGCAAGTGTATGCTTATATGTATGTATACTCTTACATGTATATTTGCTTGAATGTATATATGGAAAACTTAAACATTTATATACTCTTATTCAGTTGTGAAATATCTTGCAATGCTCTGCCAGGTTCTTATCTACTCTCACTGTATATTCTGTACACTTGTATTTTCAACCAAAAGGGGGAATATCCTCTTACTGCATACTAACGGCTGTAAAGTCTACAATCTGTATGCTACTACTCCGTAATACCTCTTTTGTAAATTCTTCTTCTCTCTATAAACTTATGTAGTTTTTCTCCCCAGGACTTCACTGAAAACGGACATTTGCTGTCCAGTCGGACTATCCTGGCAAACCACAGTTAAATAAATAAATAATATAAAATAAGAGAAACATACAGAATGTTATATGTAAAGCTGCCAGGTAAAAAAAAGGACCTTAATCAAGAATCTTTCTTGTAGGGGAAACATCAGTCGTAATATTTTCTTCTCTGAGAGGACCAAAAATGAAGAACTACCACCAGAACCACAAAATTTACAAGAAACAAGGGGGGGGGGTATAACTTTCTTTGTGCTTTGTTACATTGGATTACTGTTGTTTGGTGAAGGGGGTCATAAAGTTTACCTTCTTACTGCAAGCCAATATTCCCACAACTGCCAAATTAAGGAACTCACCAAAATGTACAATTGTGTACACTTACCATAAATGTAGATGTTCAAGTGTATTCACTGTTGCAGTCATCAAATTTGTGTTATCCCTGCCAGGGTAGTCTCAGTCGGCCTGAGTACCAGAGGCTTAGTATTTCTGCGTCAGCTGCCATCGCTCCAGGATTGACGTCAGGTCGTCAGTGTTATAAATTAAGGCACCCAACGCCATTACATCAGTTTTTCTTGACCTGTCAGGAGCCCCCAAGAGGGAGCTAGGTTATGGTGGAAGAACACCACCAGTAGAAAGTAAATACCAAAACATCCTTGTAAGGATAGAGAGAGAGAGAGATTAAGAGAGAGAGAGACAAGGGGGATGGAGGGAGGGAAACCAGGACCGCAACAGTGAATACACTCGAACATCTACATTTATGGTAAGTGTACACAACTGTACTATGGTCTTCGTGTTTCACTGTTGCAGTCATCACATTTGGGTTGATTCCCAAAGCTGAAGAAAAGGGTGGAGGCAGTCAAGAAGACTGGGGGCTGGATAGGATGCCCTGCAAGACTGCTGTGGCAAAGCCTGCCCTGGATTTGGAGACGATAGGCAGGTGGTATTGTTTGAAGGTATGAACAGATGTCCATGTTGCAGCCTCCAGAATGTCCCTGGTGGGACCCCTCTGAGGAAAGCTGCAGAGGTGGAGGTTGCTCTGGTAGAATGTGTCCTGACCCCCTTGGGGGGAGGTTTCCCGTGCCGCTTGTAGCAGAAATGGATGCAGTGTGCTATCCATTTGGAAATGGTTTATTTGGATACGGCCTTGCCCTCTGCTCCTGTAGCAAAGCTGACTAACAATTGATCAGTCTTCCTAAATGATTTAGTCCTGTCCAGGTAGAATCTGAGCTGTCTGTGCACATCTAGAGAGTGCAGAATCCTTTCCCCATTGTTTTGTGGGGTAGGGGAAAAAGGTGGGCAAATCAATGGATCAGCTGAGAGCCACACTGGACACCACGTTTGGCATGAAGGATGGGTTAGTCCTGAGGGAGACCCTGTCAGCATAGAAAATGATGAAGGGCTTTACACCCATTAGTGCATGTAGCTCGGATACTCTTCTAGATGAAGTGATGGCCAGAAGCAAGGCTGTCTTCCAAGAGAGGAACTTTAACTCTGCTGACACTGCTGGTTCAAAGGGGGGGGGGGGGCAGGGTGAATTTTTCCAAAACAAAATTAATGTCCTAAGCTGGGGTAGGTACTCTTCTGGGTGGCCTCAAGTTGTTAACCCCTCTTAGAAACTGTTTGATAAGAAGGTGGGAGAAAGGTGGCTCAGTGCTGAAATTAGCAGAGATGGCAGAGGCATGAATTTTAATAGAAGAGAAGGATAGACCCCTGTGTAGTAGGTCAGCCAGGTAATTCAGGATGAGTGGTAGGGAGGGCTGTGCAGTTCCAGCTCTATTAGCCTGGATCCAGGTGCAAAACCTTTTCCACTTATCAGCATACGACTTTCTAGTGCTAGGGCATGTGGCCTCACGTATAACATCTAGAACTTGTTTGCTTAGATTGTCAGCTTGTGCACTGGTCAGGGAATAAGCCAGGCTGCCAGATTGAGGGTCTGCAATTGGGGATGCATGAATTCTCCATTCCTCTGGGTCAGGAGATGCCATGGTGGCAGTGGTGACAGGCTTCGCAGCAGAGGGTACCAGTGCTGGAGTGGCCAGTTTGGGGCAATCAGGATTGTCTTCGGTTTCTCCTCCCTTATTTTGAGCAGTACCCTTGTAATGAGTGGTAGAGGGGGGAATGCATAGACAGAGAGGGTGACCCACTGGAAGGATACAGCATCCACTTTCCAGGGCTTGCTGTGAGGTTCCCTGGTGCAGAATTTGCTGAGTTGATGGATGGAGTGGGAACCAAAGAGGTCGACCTTTGGGATGCCCCATTTCTGGGTTACAAGGGTGAAGGTTCTTTGGTCTAGCTGCTCTCTTGTGGGTCCAGAAGATTTCTGCTTAAGTTGTCTGCCAGAGAGTTGAGAGAGCCTGGCAGGAATTGTGCTAGCAGGTGTAGTTGCATGGCTGAGGCTGTGTGCCAAAGGGTCATGGCGAGCCTGCACAGAGGGCATGAGTGAGTCCCTCCCTGCTTGTTGATATACCACATCACAGTGGTGTTGTCTGTCTTGGTAAGTAGAGGCCCCGGGGAGAGTAGGAGTCTGAAGGCTGTCAGAGCTTGCTGAACAGCTAACACCTCTTTTTGGTTGATGTGCAGACATATTTAGTTTGGGCTCCACTGGCCCTGAATGCACCTGCCGTCCAGGTGTGCACCCCAGGCATAATCTGATGCATCTGTGGTGAGGGTCTGGGTGGCGTGGAGTTGGGAGAAGGGTAGTCCCTTGTTGTGGTTGCATGCTGCTGCCAACCAAAGGAAAACTTTCCTTAAGCAACATATCATTGGTATAAGAGTTTCCAGGTTTTGGGAGTACTGACACCAAAGGCTTTTTAGGTACCATTGTAGTTTCCTCATATGGAGTCTGGCATATGGCATGAGTAGAATGTAAGAAGCCATGAACCCCAGAGCTTGCAGGATTTTCCTTGCAGATAACTGGGGTCTGGTGACAAGTTGAGAGCAGTAGGTTGTCAGGTAGGTATGTTTTTCTGGTGTAAGGAATGCCATCTGGGATGCCGTGTCTAGGCTTGCTCTGAGGAATGCAATTTTTTGTGTGGGTACTAGTTTGGATTTCTTTTTGTTGATAGTATACCCCAGGGAGGTCAGTAGGTCCTTCACAAAGGTCAGGTGCTTTAGCAGGTTTTCCTGACTGTCTGCCTGAATCAGGAAGTCATCTACGTATGGGTAAATTTGAATATTTCTTTGTCTGCAAAAAGCAATGGCAGGAGGCAGGCATTTTGTGAAAACTCTGGGAGCAGTGGATAAGCCAAAGGGAAGCACAGAGAATTGAAACTGCATTGATTTTGCCCTGAAACAGAGATATTTCCTGCAAGATTCCCTGATTTTGATGTGTAGGTAGGCCTCTTTTAGGTCTAGGGTGGCTAACCAAGCATCCTTGGAGAGCACAGATGGAAGTTGCTGGAGGGTGAGCATTTTGAATTTTGGTTATCACCAGGAAAGTGTTTAGGATGCCTAGATCGAGGATGGGGCACCAGGTGCCCTCTTTTCTGGGTACCAGGAAGAGTCTGGAGTAGAAACCTTGGCCTACCTGTTCTGCAGGAACATGCTCTATTGCCCTCATCGAAACCAGGGAAAAGACTTGCTTTTTGGCCTCTGCCCACTGGTTTGGGGGAAGATCTGGGAACCCTTTTGTGGTTGGTAGAGTGTGGAAATAAAATTTGTATCCCTGAGACACAATGTTGAGGACCCAGCGGTCGTTGGCAATGGTGGCCCAGGTGCTTGCATGGAAGAAGAGTTTTCTTCCTAGGGGCAAGAGCAGGTGGGCAGAGGGAGGGGGTGGAAGCGTGAAGTCATTGTGCATTCTTACCATTAGGGGGTGGCTTAGCTCTCCCTGGTTTTGAAGAGGAGGAATTCCATTGCTTAGATCTCTGCATTCCCTGGGGCTGCTGTCTGTGGGGGCCTGCTTCCCCAGGGTCTGGGCTGAGCTGATCTGGAGGGGGCAGGAAGGGAACAGTGCTTGGCAGGGCAATGCCTACTGAACCTCGGTGCGTGGACCTGTAAGAAGTCTTTAACTGTCTGCATAGCTTTAGCTATTTCTTCCATCTTTTTTAAGAATTCCTCTGTCTTGGTGCCAAATAAGTTGTCTTTGTGCAGTGGTAAGTCTAATAATTTGGATTTGAAATGATCTGGCAAGTGCTGTTCCTTTAGCCAAGCATGCCTTCTAAGGACAGAACCAGTGACTGCTGCCCTGCAAGATGCTTCTAGGGCATGTACTTAGTTACTTGACTTGCAGAATGCATTAATTCTGGTAACTCTTTAACCCTATTTTCTGCACAAGCAGGAAAGGAAGACATTTTTTGTTTGAGGAGTTCCATGGTACGTTGCTGGTATTTCAGCATATGGAACTGAAAATTTAGTGCTCTAATAGCAAGAGTAGCAGAGGTGTATACTTTTTTACCCCATCTGTCTAATCCTCAGGAATCCATATCTAAGGGGGTGGGATTCTTAGCAGAAGTTGCTTTAATTCCTTTAGGTCCTTGAAAGATAACCTCGGGGTCAGCAGTAGGATTTTTGAATAGAAATTTGTGAGAGTCAGGGATTCTATAGTACCTGTCTGGTTTCCTGGGAGCAGGAGGGAAGGTGTCAGGAGTCAAACTGGATTCCATAAAAACAACATCCACAACATCCAGGACAGGAGGAATGGCCAGAGATCTGTGCTGTGGAAGATCTAGGAATTCCCTGAGTCTCTTTTTTTGACTGAGGGTAGTCCTGACATTCCCATTAGAAATGTTCCCTTAAGGTATGTAGGGTTTCCCCAAAGGAAAAGTCCTCAGGTGGAGAGGCTGAAGGGATGGATTCCTCTGCATCAGAATCTAAATAAGCTGAGAGGGGTTGCATATCTTCATAATCAGATGCATCAGAGTCATCGGACTCCTGTTCAGATAAAACTACTGGGGGCAAATCTCTTTTTCTTTTGGAAGGGGTAGTCTTCCGCCATTTTAAGCATCTGGGACTGAGGCAAGGAAGCAAGTGCCTGAGATTGGGTCGTCTGTTTCTTGGGTGTGGTTCATAGCCTGGGCCTTAGAAACTCAGTAGTTTTCGAAAGAACTGTAGATGCGAAAGAAGTCATCGGTCTGTATCAAGAGTCGGTAGTGCGAAGTACTTCCTCAGAAGCCAGTGCCTGCTCAGCAGCTCCGGACCCATCCAAGGTAGAGACATCCGCAGGATCCTTAGTCGATGACGAGTCTCATGGCATACCGGACTCCGAAAGGGTCTCAGTAGCGACCTGCAAATCCACAAAAGCGGGGAAGTGTCGTCGGCAGTTCTGGACCTGTGCGGTCTGTCTCTGTATTTATCTTTACGTTTTTTCAAAAGATCTGCTGTCGGATGGCTTACCGAACCCATATTGGAATTTGAGAACTGAGAGTGAAAATATCTAGCTACAATTAAGGGCCCGATGACATATAGTTCTGGTACTGAACAGAGCACAAAAGCGACAGCGGGGGACGTCATGGTCTGGACCTAAGCAAATGACGCAGTAGGAATGAAAATCTCGGTGTGGTACTTGCTTTCCACGGCTAGACAATTGTTAACTTTTTCTGACATTGGTTGGAGCAAGAAAAAAAGATCCCCAATGGAGTACTTATCTTTAGAAGACTTCAACTTTAAATTCGGAAACGAAAAACTCAGGTAGGGGCCGACTGGCACTCGTGCAAACTGCTTCTGGCTGCTCAGCAAGAAAGACTGAATGGAGTTGGCTGCCTTAATTTATAACACTGACGACCTGACGTCAGTCCTGGAGCGATGGCAACTGATGCAGAAGTACTAAGCCTCTGGTATTCAGACCGACTGAGGGCTACTCTGGCAGGGATAACCCAAATGTGATGACTGCAACAGTGAAACACGAAGAACATAGGCAATACGCAACAAAAGCCCGCTGAGCCATCCATACATCTGAACACCAAGAGACCATCCTGGATAGGCCATAGCGAATTCTGACCCATCCACACATTTGAACCCCAAGGGAACAACATGCAAACCAACTTTTTTTTCATGCCATACACCTTATACTGATTTTAATTTAAACCTCAAAAAAGAACACAAACCAAAAGCAGGACTGAACTATTTCTCCATTTCTGGTACATCCAGATTCTCATTCCACATGTTCTAGGAAATTTAAATATTTTCCTTCAATTCTAAAAATAACTTTTCTCTTGAATGTCAAATATCAACAAACAGCAAAACAGTTTTTGAAATTACAGAAGGGAAATTCAACATAAAATCACAAATAAATTACGTTTACTTTGACTTGAAAGAGAATTTGAATATCCAGAATAATTTTCCATATCCTCCAATCAAAAAAAATCAAAGTAGTAGAGTATTTTATTGCCAACAGAATTAACATGGTTTCTTACTTTACAAGGTCCTTAGAACTTTTGAATATTTGTATCCATAATAACTCTGAATTAACAATAATGCTGTGACCAAAACAAAGGAAAAGCGCATTTACAAAAACTAAAAATATGAAAAACGTCAAACTCCAATGAATGACAAGCTGAAGGCATTCCACGTAGAAAAGTAAACAGCCATTTCAGGGCTAAAATAACCTCTATGGCACTAGGTTAAAAAAAAAAAAACTGAGACATCAAAGCTTTGGGTTTATGCAAGGTAGTTTTAATTAAGTTAATCCTTGGGGTGTAGCAGTATGGATCTATGATGTTCCTCCTTGCAGCAAACTGCAAGTGTTAACTGTTTTTCCATCCTTGTTTGGCCACAGTTAATCCTCAATTAGAACATTTGAAAGTTATATAGGCGGCACAGTGGTGCAGCGGTTAATGTTGTCGCCTCACAGCAAGAGGTTCTCTGGTTCGATTCTCGGCTGGGGTGCCTTCTGTGTGGAGTTTGCATGTTCTCCCTGTGTTCGCGTGGCTTTCCTCCGGGTACTACGGTTTCCTCCCACATTCCAAAGACATGCATCTGGAGCATTTCTCCCCGGGCCTCCGCTGAAAACAGGCTCTGTGGAACCTAGTCGGACTTTCCCGGTCAACAAATGTTAAATAAATAAATAAAATATAAAGCTGAAGTACCTGGTAAAAATGGAATGGTCCACATTCTTTTATCCCCTGCCTTTTTTTTACATCCATCCACTTTCCATTCTACACAGACTAGAAGAAAAGGTGCACATAGATGTGGCTTATGATGCAATAGGGCTGACAGAGGATGATAACATTACAATAATCTGCTTCAGTATCATTTTACAGAGAAAGTTCATGCAGTGATGTACCTACACACATCTGCCGACAAGGGCATGCAAGAAAAAGGATTTACACATGCGAAATCTCTGGCATCTACCAGGTGTCTCTCAAGCACTAAGCAATACCCCATGTGGAAGGATGTCTGTTATTTGCCAAGTTAATTTTCACTTCCAAAAAGTACCCCAGCAACCACAGTCAGGAGCTCTCTCAATGGCTTCTTATACATTTCTTTGAGATCTTTTGATGTCTTCAAATTCAAAAAAATACATATACATATATATATATATATATATATATATATATATATATATATATATATATATATAAATCTCACAGATGTAATAATTCAGAAATGTTTAGGTCAGTCTTGCTAACTTAAAATAAAATATAGGAAAGTCTAAAGTTATTTCATTAAGAAGAAAATTAAAATTGGAAATTGAAAACTGCAGTGATATTGTAGACAACCTGATGTTCTGTAACTAAAGCAGTTGTTCTTTAGTATTAAGAAACACAAGGCAGGCAAAAAAGGGGTCTTTGCCCATCATTAACATAAATTATCCAACTTTGTAACACAGATGTGCAAGAAACAGACTCTGAACTCTCAAACTGCATGCCAAGTTACACACCTTTCCATCTGGTCTCGCATGTTGTACTTTTCTTGTAAGATATCTGCTTTAGCTGTCTATATTTCTAGTAAAAAGAAACACATTGAAGGGCTACAATTAAGGTACACATGAAACTTTTAGAGCTATCACCTGAAATGGATGACTAACTTAGCAGGTAAAAGTAATCAGTTCTTTGGTAACCAGTAGACTGAGCCCTCTGTCCACTGCTGGGAACTGGGTCTAAGTACTGACGAATGAGAAGGCCAATGTGTTTTCAAGCAATGACGTGGAAGTCAGCACAACTCTCCATCTTGGCAGGGATCAGAGTGAAGGTGTACAACAATGCATGACTAGGGTCTTTCTCATTCATACACTTTTGTAACGGACAACAGGGCTCACTAATAAGCTGGGGGACAACATGGCTCACTAATGAGCTGGGGGTTCTGTTAGCTAAAGGTGCAGGCAAATGCAGGAAAAGGAATGGCAGTCTACCCTTGAAATACCTATAGGTTCATAGGGGATTATGGAATGGACATGTGGCTCTGAGTAGACTACATATCACTAAGTGTGATCTGTGCAAGACACAAACCCTGATGTTTCATAAACCATAGTCAACTGTCCCCAATTTTAGTCCTATTTTTGCCCTGTCACTTGTAGAAGTTTTGACTTAATGGTCAATCACTAAAGATCAGAAGTCAGTCAATAATGCCAGACATTGCAATTTTACACTTCTTACTGTTCAGAAAATGCATTTTGAAGCAAAACCTGTTATTCTACTAACTTCTTAAGTGAACTGGAGTAAGGTTTAAAAACGTGCCTAATTTTGGTCATTTGCTTCCCACCCAAACTATTTTTGGCTTTGTCCCTGGTTAAAAAAAGAAGTTGAGTCCTCTGTTGCAAACTAAGGTGGTTATATGTTTAACTTCTGGAATGTTTTATGATGGGTTGTCAATTTTTAGGCAAAGTGTTTGCCTCTGCCTTTTCATAAAGACACTCTACTGATAGTAGGCTACCTGTCAGGAAGCTCTGCATGAATCATTTTTCCTCCAGCCTCACAGACAGCATAAATCCAATGAACAGAATAGCAAACTGCACAAGAAAACGTTATACTGATGCAGAGTTGCCAGGTAGGGACCAAAAAAAAGGTCTTTCATGCGGAACAGCAGGCAGTTCTGCATTAAATAAAAATAGCTCTGCTTTGTGATTTCTGATTGGCCGGTATGCCGGTATACGAGCCAATCAAAAATCGCACAGTGGAGCCTCTTTTGTTCAATGCGGAACAACCTGTTGTTCTGCATTGAGCAGAAGTGACTCCTCCTTGAGATATCTGAATGGCCCGTATGCTGGTGTATGAGCCAATCAAAACTCACAAAGCGGAGGCTGTTTTGCTGGGCTTTTAACCTGCAGTGTGGGACTCGGGATTGGGCTGCTGATCTTGGGACAGTCCTGCTCAAATAGAGATGTCTGGCAACCCTGTCTAATGTAGATGCAGTTTACAGTGGACAGCTGACTCATAATATCATCTCACTAAAAAGAGTTTTTGTCATTACAAAAACAAAAAAAAAAACACCCAGTACAAGTACTCAAAATAAGGAGAAATTATTGTAATCCTTTCACACAGAAAATGATCCTGAATACCCAAGGCAAAGTTGTCTGATGGGAGCCATCTTGAGATTCTTAAAGAGACAGAGAGAGAGAGACAGCTGACAGGAGAACTGGTAAGAGAATTAACTGTTCTTTATAACTAGTCTTAGGAGGATGAAGCCATTAAGGTTCATCACCGTGACTGGTACAGGGCATATCCTAGTGACAATTACATGAGTGGGATCCATACAGGGAATGGGCATTTTCACTCCATCAGCCTGACCTCGGCTATGGGGAAAATAAGGAATCATTGTTGAAAGAAAAAAAATTAGAACACTAGAAACCTCTGAGCAGAGTACACATAGGAGTGATTCACAACATGTTGGTCATGTCCAATGAATTAATACCGTTCTTAGATCGGGTAAATGGAAGATTATGGTATCTCAGTGGTAAAGATCTCAGTCTCAAACCATGGGCTGTGAGTTCCACCCTGACCTTTAATCATTGTCGTAATGAGTTTTGCATATTTTCCTTACATCTGTGTTTTTTCTCATAGTTCTACAGTCTTCTTCTTACCTTCCCCCCAAAATATGATTACTCTAAATTCTTTATGCATATTACATTTAGTCCTGTTCTTGAGGCCCAGGTCTCCCTATGCTTGAAGAAATGAAGCTAGTTAGTAACTAACTCTAAATAGCTATACATAAAATAGTACCAACATTTCTTAACGCTGTGTAACTTTACATTTCTTTATCATGACTGGACTTTTATAATGCATATTATGTTTTTGTTTTGACTGTATTACAAACTTGGGCTGAACCTGAAAAAAGTCAGCTGGATCAGCATTTGACCCAAGATAACAGATAAAATACAATACAAATGGATCTGAAAAGGATGGCAGATGTGGCCTCTGCTTCTTCTTTAGCAAGGCATTTGAACCACTATCACATAAAAAGGTTAAGGAACCCATTAGATAGATATAATATGGATCCTAGGAGAGTAGCACAGACAAAATGCAAACAAAACAGCAGGATACTGGAGGTTACAGTAAATGGAATATGCTCAAGTAAACAGATAGGAACCAGTCACACCTCTCTGAAAATAATGGGGGATAAAGGACCAAAAACAAGAACACATTTTAAATATTGCTCTTACAAATTCAGGTAGTTGCTAGAATAACAGGATTTGTTTTAGTATGCATTTTCTGAAGGATATAACATCTGAAACTTAAATCAGTAATTATTTAGTGAATTCAATCCTCAATAATTTGTCAGAACAAACACAAATGCTATAGAAATAGATCAGAAATAAGAAGCAAAAATCTAGACATTTTGCAAAAATCTGGACAGTTAAAAGAGGTATAACCAGTGGAATGCCACAAGGGTCAATCCTTTTCAGTATCATTCTAAGAAACTTTGAAAGGGCCCACAAGAAAAATTCTGCCTTTTTGCTGAAAACACATTGTTATACAATCGGCAAAGACAAAAGAATGTGCAGAATACATAACAAGAGACTTGAAACGTGCTATAGACAGCAGTAGCTAAAATTCAGCAAATATGAAATAAAAATAGTTATGTACTTATCATAACTTTCCAAAAAATGCTCGGTGCTGACTTGTTCCAACCAAAAAACAAAATCAAGCAAAGAAACAAAGAAGTCCTTGGTGGAAACACCGCTGTAAATCCAAAATAAGTTTATTCTCCAACAGAACACATAAAATGTAGAAAGATAAGCGCTTTCGGGTACTAGACCCTTCTTCAGATAAAAGTACAATAAAAGCATCATGAATTTAAATAAAAACCCACCAATAGAATATCAGTAAAATGCCCGCCTTTTCTTTAAAGTTGGTCTCATAGGTATGACATCATTCAAGCCAGGTGCCCTATGGGCCATTAGTTCAATGATCCACTTTGACTCTATTAACTCAGTGAGTTGTTTAATATCACCCCCTCTAGTGTTGAGTTTAACATTAGCAATTGCCCTAAACATGAAGTTGTGAGTAGGATTATGCTCTATGTGTCTAAAAAGAGCATTATGTACATCTTGATTCCTGATGGCAGAAAGATGTTGCAAAATCCTTACTTTGAACATGTTGTTAGTTTTCCCAACATAAAAGCAGCTGCAATATCCACAGTTGGCCAAATAGACTATGTCTTTAGTTCTACAAGTGGCCCTAGCTTTTATAAGGAAGGTTCTACCAGTAACAGGATCTACAAAAGTGACATCCTTATTAACATAGGTACAGGCTTTGCATGTTCCACAAGGTACACTTCCTACTTGAGTTTTGAGCATTGATTTAGTGACAGTGTTCTCAGCACATAAGATGTCTTTTAAGTTCTTATTTTTCCTGTATCCAAAAATGGGGTGTGAACCTACTATGTGCTTAATCTTATCATCACTGACTAAGACATTCCAATTTTTTCTAACTATCTCACTGATATTTTTAACATTACTACTATAAGTAAGCATGACCTTTTGTTTATTATTGTTACTACCCTTAGGTTCATACTAGGCTATCTGCCCGAGGGCATTTACAAGCCTAGCCCATAGTTTTGTGGCTTACGCCACCCCTTTAGTATGGGGAACTATACCCATTATTTTGCTGTGCCTCTGTCGAGCAGTGACACTGAGGTAATCCCTGGGGTATATCTGCGATCTCCCATCCATTGGTCAAGATTTCTCTTGAACAAGGCCAGCGAGGTGCTCTGCCTCACATATACCGGGATTTTATTCCACAGCATAGGGAGTCTTTGGGTGATGAATCTATCCCTCCAGCACGTCCTATTAATAGCCATGTCGAGGTTTAAGTCTCCCCCCCTTGTGGCTCTGACGGATCTAGATTTTTTGAGGTGAAGCATATTCATCAAATCTGGGTTTGACATGGCCTTGTATGTTAGGCAAAGGTCACCTCTGAGCAAGCGGTGGCGACTGAATATAGCTGTAGTTCTCTCAGTCGGGCAGCATAGGACAGATGTTTGAGACCCTTTATCCTTTTGGTGAGGAACTTTGTGGCCTCTCCAGCTGCTGCAAGTGTCGGGTCAGATACATTCGAATGGGGCATTGTACTCAATCATTGGTTTGATGAGTGATGAGTATAGGGAGACTATGACCTCCCTTGATCTAGATGAGAATCCCTTCATGATAAGGTAGGCAATGTAGAAGGTCTTCCTAACTACTTTAGCTACATGGGTGTCGAATGACAGACTACTATCAACCTGGGTCCCCAGGTCCCTGATAACTTCTTCGGTGCTCAGTGGATTGCCACCTATTTGGTAGCTAGGGGTAACCTTGTTTTTCCCGAAGGGTATGACTATGCATTTTTTGGCATTTAACTTTAGGCCATGGCTCTGGCACCAGTTATCCATTTCTGTGAGACCCTTCTGAAGGATATCTGTGTCAGATGTGTTTTCTACTATGGCGCCCAGTTTGCAGTCATCTGCAAACTTTGTCAGCCATAACCCTCCTGTGTTTGCTTGTACTTCGGAAAAGTAGATGCCAAACAAGAGTGGGCCCAGGACTGAGCCCTGTGGTACACCACTTGTGACAGGCTTTGAGTCTGACATGGCGCCAGCAACTCTGACCAGAGTCATCCTCACTGCGATGCAACCAGGGTTTATAATGATGTTTCCTCCTACTTTTGTTACTATCAATCACATCATTCACCATCTTGGCTTGATAGCCTCTCTCAAGAAAGAGGCCTTTTAGCCTATCCACCTCATATTCAAAAGTAGGCTCATCTGTACAAATCCTAGAGATCCTCCCCAACTGTCCCTGCACCACACTAGGCCTCTTTCTTGAGAGAGGCTATCAAGCCAAGATGGTGAATGATGTGATTGATAGTAACAAAAGTAGGAGGAAACATCGTTATAAACCCTGGTTGCATCGCAGTGAGGATGACTCTGGTACATCTCATAGTAAGGGTAGTAACAATAATAAACAAAAGGTCATGCTTACTTATAGTAGTAATGTTAAAGATATCAGTGAGATAGTTAGAAAAAATTGGAATGTCTTAGTCAGTGATGATAAGATTAAGCACATAGTAGGTTCACACCCCATTTTTGGATACAGGAAAAATAAGAACTTAAAATACATCTTATGTGCTGAGAACACTGTCACTAAATCAATGCTCAAAACTCAAGTAGGAAGTGTACCTTGTGGAACATGCAAAGCCTATACCTATGTTAATAAGGATGTCACTTTTGTAGATCCTGTTACTGGCAGAACCTTCCTTATAAAAGCTAGGGCCACTTGTAGAACTAAAGACATAGTCTATTTGGCCAACTGTGGATATTGCAGCTGCTTTTATGTTGGGAAAACTAACAACATGTTCAAAGTAAGGATTTTGCAACATCTTTCTGCCATCAGGAATCAAGATATACATAATGCTCTTTTTAGACACATAGAGCATAATCCTACTCACAACTTCATGTTTAGGGCAATTGCTAATGTTAAACTTAACACTAGAGGGGGTGATATTAAACAACTCACTGAGTTAATAGAGTCAAAGTGGATCATTGAACTAATGGCCCATAGGGCACCTGGCTTGAATGATGTCATACCTATGAGACCAACTTTAAAGAAAAGGCGGGCATTTTACTGATATTCTATTGGTGGGTTTTTATTTAAATTCATGATGCTTTTATTGTACTTTTATCTGAAGAAGGGTCTAGTACCCGAAAGCGCTTATCTTTCTACATTTTATGTGTTCTGTTGGAGAATAAACTTATTTTGGATTTACAGCGGTGTTTCCACCAAGGACTTCTTTGTTTCTTTACTTATCATAACTTGGAATCTGTACTATTCAGTGTCATTATTCATCACAAATAGGTCTTGGATCTGACCTCGGAGCTGAACTGGCAACTGAAGGACAGATCCAGAGCTCAAGCTCCTCTTCTTCCCTCAGATCGAGTTTACTGGGAGGAGAAAAAGGCAGCATAGACTGCCCATAATACCCAAAACCTCCTGAAAAGGAAACATCCCTCCACATCTACCAGATTTCCAGAAGGAAGGGGGGAGGAGGGCAGAATGTGATGAATAATGACACCAGATAGCACAGATTCCAAGTTGTCATTAGTCAACATGGATGGGTCAGAGTCCCCAGCTACTATGAACCCTAGGTGGCCTCAGGAAAGAATATGCCTGAGCACAGAGGAACCAAAGGAAGTCTTGTTCCTAGACAACAAATCCAACATATAGTGTGAAACAAAGGTGTAGGGGATTAGACCAAGTGGCAGCAGCACAAATGTCATCCAATGAAAGTTTAGCCAAGAAGACAGAAGACATAGACACATACCTCACAGAGTGAGCTTTAACTGGTCTGGAAAGTTCCATGTGCCTGCTATCACAAATGTAGGAAATACGGCTGGTGATCCATCATGAAATTGATACCTTGGTAGCTGCTAGACCATTTCTGCCCTGAGAGAAGGCTACAAAGAGCTGATCCAAGTTTCAAAATTCTTCAGTCCTCTTAAGATAAAAGTGTAGCTGTCTATGGACATCCAAACAATGTAACGTATATTCCCCCTTATTAGAATAACTATGGAAGAAAACTGGTAGCTGGATAGATTGGTTGAGATTAGCTTCCGAGAGACACCCTATCCCTGTGGAAGACCATAAAAGAAGGCTTAATGCTGAGAGCCTGCAACCTGGAAACTCTCTTGGCAGAAGTAATAGCCACCAAGAAGGCCATCTTCCAAGACAGAAACTTAAGATCACAAGATGCCACAGGCATCTAAAAAGGGCTTTTCTGTCAAAGATTGCAACACCAGAGTTAAATCCCATGGTGGGGAGGGATCTTTGATACGTGGTCTAAGGAGAAAGACCCCTTTGAGAAAGGCAACACACAGTCTGAAAGAAAAGGCGGGACCTTCATTCAAATGGAAATTAGAGATGGCTGCCAACTGGAGTTTAATCATGGAGAAACTAGCTTCTGCCTGAAAAAGAGAAGACAAGAAAGACAGAATATCAGG
The DNA here is from genome assembly GCF_019279795.1 of Protopterus annectens. Taxonomy (NCBI): domain Eukaryota; kingdom Metazoa; phylum Chordata; order Ceratodontiformes; family Protopteridae; genus Protopterus; species Protopterus annectens. Next base: position 385,192,902 of record NC_056734.1, on the reverse strand, counting down.
AATAGGGGCTGAAAAAGGGACTAGATTTCTTTGTCTGGCCAAAATCGAAAATCTTTTCCATTTACTAGAATATACCTTCTTGGTAGATGGCTTCTGAGAGGCTAAGATAACATTCTTCATCGGAGAGAGAAGCTTGGACTGGGAAAGTATCACTAGAATTGGGGGAACCATGCGGTTAGCTGAAGAGACTGGAGGTCGGGAAGAGGAAGCCCCCAAGGGTGGGATCCAATATCCAGAATATTTCAGATGAGACTGAAGCAGGGAGAACCACGCCTGACGAGGCCAAAAGGAGGCAATGAGGATGAGAGGAGTCTTCAGGTGACGGGCTTTCTGCAAAACTTTGGGAATGAGGGAAGTTGGTGGGTAAGTATATAGAAGTCCCTAACACCAATTGTGAATCAGAGTGTCCCTGGGGGACTGTCCCATCAGGGGGATCAGGACAAAGTAGTTGCTGCATTTGTGGTTGACTGGGGAGGGAAAAAGATTGCAGCAAGGTAGACCCCAAAGGTTGAATATCCGACATGTCACTGAAGAATTCGAGGACCACTTGTGAGGACTCAGGATAGATCTGCTCAGTTTGTTAGCCAACATGCTGGAAATGCTGAAAATGTGCACTGCAAGAAGAAAGTGCCTAGAAGACATACCCCATTCCCACACTCTCATGGCCTTCTCTGCACAGGGGGTAAGACCGTGTTCCCTCTTGCTTGCTGATGTACCAGACCACTGCCATGTTGCCTGTTTGAACTGCTAGAGTCCCGAGAGGGAGACATGCCTGAAAAGCTTGCAATGTTAGAAGAACTGCTCTCATCTCAAGGGCAGTTATGTGCAAATTGGTCTCTGTGGGGGACCAAGTGCCTTGAACCGTAATTCCCCAAAAATGCCCCCATCCCAACAAGGAGGCATCCGTGGTCACCGTGGCCTTGGGCTGGGGAAGACAAAAGGGTCTGCCTAGAATCAGATCCTGAGCTTGAAGCCACCATGCAAGGTGGCTTCTGCACACCTGAGGAATCCTGATGGTCATGAACATGGCATGAACCAGAGTGGACCACTGAACTGCGAGGGTCCACTGCACAATTTGCATGTGATATCTAGCAAGATGCACTAACTGGATGGCAACTGCCATCGAGCGTAGCACCTGCAATATTAAGTGAGCTGTGGGATGATCAAGAGTCAGCAAATGCTGGACTGGTCCTGAATGATTTGCACTCTGCGAAGAGGAAGTGCTGCAGTCTCTGACACCATGTCCGAAAGAACCCCGATGAACTCTTAAGTTCTGACATGGAGAAAGATAGGACTTTGACAGACTTATTATGATGCCAAAATCCTGAAAGAGATTGAGGGTGTAGTCTGTGTCCATTAACGGCTGATACCTTGTGAGGGCCGTGAGGAGCCAATTGTTCAGGTACGGAAAGACCTGGAATCCTTGGAGCCAGAGATGAGCTGCCACCACTGCCATACATTTGGTAAACACCTAGAAGGCTGTGGTGAGTCCAAAAGGCAGGGCTCTGAACTGATAATGCTTGCCCCTAACCGAAAGTGCAGGTATCCCCTAGAGTGTCTGTTGATTTTGATATGTTAGTATGCAACCTTGAGATACACTGAGCACATCCAGTCTTCCTTGCACAAAAGAGGAAGAATGGACTGAACAGTGACCATCTGGAACTTGGACTTCTTGACCAAAAGGTTCAGCTCTGAGGTCCAAAATGGGATGCATGTCCCCAGTCTTTTTAGGCACCAAAAAGAAGCAAGAATAAGTTCTGCACCCTCGCTGTTCTGTTGGGACCTCTTGGATGGCTCTTTTTAGAAGATCTTGGACCTGTAGATGGACCAACTCCCTTTGATGGGGTAGAACATCCAGGAGAGATATTTGAACTGGAGGGGACCAAAGAAAGGGAATGAGTTAAATTTTGGAAATAATCTTTAACACTCTATGATCTGAGGTGATACTTGCCCAGGCTAGTGGGTGAAGGGATAGTCGTCCACCAACTGCATCCAGGGCAGGACAGCCGAACAGTGCCTTAGGAGCACTGACTGGACTTCTCTGAGAAAGGTTTCCAGGAGCCCTGGTTATGCGGACCCTCTCTGCCTCTGGGGTGGCATCTCCCATTGAATCCCCTACCCCGGCCAGTAGAAAAGTATTCCTGTGGAATACCCTGGAAGGAGGACTGAGTGTTGCAGAAAAAAAAGTTTCTTACTACCACTGTGATTATTGGAGTAGAGAACGTGGTCCCCACCGTGGACAGCGTCTTCCCCTCCTGCTCACTGTGGGTCAATGTCTCATTGATGGAGGGACCAAACAAGGTCGACCCGTCAAAGTTAGTGAAAGACACCTTAAAGGGTTGCACAAACTCAAAGGTGAAGTCAAGCATGCCATCTAATGGCAATACCTGTGCCTGCCACTCAAGAGGTGACCTCCGCCGCACTAGAGATAACCCTCATAGAAGCATTAGCCAGGGAAGTTAGAGTAGATAGCTTTGGAGAGACCAATTTGAGACTCTCTGGAGCCAATATTTCTGATAGGGAGGTGGTGAGTTCTGACAACAAATCTCTTTGATGCTGGATAAAGTGTGCCATGTAGTTGGTTGTTCTCAGTCCGAATATAGCTGAGGCAAACACATGCTTTCCAAAGCGGTCAATCACCCGAGACTCCCTGTTCTGGGGATGGACCATGGAGCGCTGTTCAGCCATCTCCTTCTTAGTAGCTGTGGCCACCATGATGGCATCATCAGGAACACCCTTATTCCAAAAGGTCTTATCCTAGGGGGAGCTAAGAAATTTATCAGCCTTTTTGGGGATTGGTTCTACTATGTCCAGCTCCTTCCACGAGCTCATCGGGGGGGGGGGGGGGCACCCAGGTAGAAGACGGGCTTGTCCTGAAGGCCTTCAGGAACACGGATTCCTCTGAAGAGGAGGTGGGGGAAGACAAATTGCCTCTTTGTTTGACAATTTCAAGGATGTCCCCAAAGGACACTTCCTCTGACGGAAGTCTGGGGGACCTATCTCCCTCCTCAAAATCCATGTCCTCGTTGAGGAAAGTGCCTCCTCTTGTATGTCCTCTTCTGTGAAGGTTCCTCCATGGTGGGCTCTGGGGAGGACTTGGAAGAGTCAGGGACCCTCACTGTCCAAAATTGAGAGGGGCTGGGGAGGACCTAGAGATGAAGGAGAGGTAACCGGCCAGCTGGAGAAGGTCCTCTCTACTGCCTGAAAGGCTGACAGACAGGAAAAGGTCCCCCTCTCTTCTCCCATGGCTGCAGCCTCCAAGGAAGGAATGAGGGACCCCAATGCAGCACTGATGTCTCCAGACGACATCGGCCTGAGCTGTCCAGTGCAGAGGTCCCCCATGGGGAGGGAACAATCCAAAAATGCCAGGCCCAACCCTACCCCCCAGGAACCAGCACAGACCTTGAGAGGCACAGCAAGTTCTGAGGGCGGAGGAACAGAGCCCGTCAGGGACCCTGATGGTGTCAGGAAGGGAGGGATACCGGACACCATCAGCCCCTCTCAAGGAAAGCTCTGATCCATGTGATCCAAACCTGGATGGGTCAGATGAGGAGATTAAAGTCTGGCAGATGGAGAAGGACCTCTGGGCAACTGAGCCAGGGATGTTAAAAAGCCCAACTTGATTTGGGCCTTGAGGAAGCTCATCATCATCCTATCCATATCTGTGGGAAGCAAACTTCTGGAGGACCTGAACAATACAGAAGAATCTCCTGACCTTGTTGGATAACTTGTCAATGCCCTGAAGTCTCGAGAGGGAGACTGACTCTTATGCCTTGGAGCCAACTTCTAGACCTTGAGAGGGAACTGTCAATAATTATCGGATCCAAAGTTTTAGTTGGCGCCGTAGATGGATCCAACAGACAGGCTGGATTCAAAAGTGGTTGGCAGTGAGTTGGATCTGAGGGCCTACGAGGTGTTGAGGCCTCAGATCTGACAGGATGATCCAAGGCTCTCAGAGTGCAACAGCTCAGATCCGAAGCCAAAGAGGCTGGGCTTGGATCCGGGGATCTAAGATCTGACAGCATCTGCTTTTTTGAAAGGGAATCTTTACAGGAAAAGGATGAAGTCTTCCTTTTTGGATCAATAAACATCTTGAAGGGGGAGCTGGAAGCTAAAAGACCCCCTTTCACTAAACCCTTCAAAAGAAGTTTGTTCCTGTGATCCATGACAGGCCTGGGGTTGAATGTGGCACCAATACCATATTCAACCTCCAGGTGACTCTCTCCTAAGCAATAAACACACTCCTCGTGCGAGTCAGAATGGGGTATCTTCTGACCGCATGAGAAGCATCTCTTAAAGCCGGAAGGCTTTTCAGACATCTTTACCAGACAATCCAACTATCACACACACACACATGTACAAACACTCGCATACACTATGGGGAAAAAAGGGAGGTGGAAAACTGCAAGAATGATAAACTACCTTAACCGAAGGAAAATTAGTTAAGGAATGGACAGCTAAGGTTTACCCTAAACCCAAAAGCTACCGTAAGGACCCAGGAAAAATGGCAGGAACCCACGGAACAAAAAACTCCTACAGGGAGGGGAAGAAACCTAACTAAACTACTCTAAAGTATGACAGGGGAAAGAGAACACACTAATGCTACAAAATAATTAGAAAAAAAAAATAAAGAAAAAACTTATAAACACTTATCTGACAGAGTCGCTTGAGTTACAGGATATCACATCCTAAGGTTTCCACGGCAAACGAGATCCGAGGGTTGTAGGCCAGCAGGGGATTATGAGAAGGGGAGGAGCTTGAGATTTGGATCTGACCTTCAGTTGCCGGCTCGGATCTGAGGTCAGATCCAAGACCCATCTGTGATGAATAATGGCACGGATAGCATCAGATTAAATAATGCATCTAGGATGGACAAACAAGGGAACAGAGTGGAAATAGCAAATTTAGAGTCGCAGGGAGCTGGATTTTCATATCAAGCAGTATAACAATGCAGCAGGAGTGACCTAATGCAATACTAAAATGCAGTACAAATGGAAACATATTAATAAGCATTACATGCAGGAATTGCTAAGACCTCCTGTAGAATTCTGTGCACATTTCTAAAAAAAATCATTAATGTAAGGCTATAGAAAGAATAAAGGCGTATCAGACAGGGACAACAGGAATGGTTCAGAATTGCCTTCTGAAGCTACATAAAGAGAAAAAGAGACTTGGACAGATGACAATGTATATTCTTAAAGAAAGAAGGTAAACAAACAGGAATCAAACACGTATATTTTGAGTATGTCAAGGGAATCATTTTGTCTTTTATGTTTTTTTAATAAATAATTAAATGGAAGAACAGGTAGCATTGTGCAGTCTATGTTTTGCCAATATGCGCATTAAGGACATAGAATATGTTTTGACTCATTATGAAACAGAGCATCTATACAGACTCCATATCCAGATGTTGACATCCAAAGAGCAAATGGATGTTTTGCTGTTCATTCTGTAGTACTTTGATAAAATGGGAATTATAAACCTATTTTTGTTGACCAAAGTGTTTTATCAAAAACAGCACACAGATCATCAAACTGTTGGGGTAAGGAAGTTCTAACTTTTCTTCCAAGTTGTGCAGTCTTCTCAATATATTTACAAATGTGGGGATAGATGCAGAACTTGTTTCCATTACAGTCAATGATGTGCATTGGATGCTGTTTACTTTTGATGGTGTTGCCTCACAGCAAGAGGTTCACTGGTTCGATTCTTGGCTGGGGTGCCTTCTGTGTACAGTCTGCATGTCCCTGGGGTGCCTTCTGTGTACAGTCTGCATGTCCCTGTGTTCGTGTGGGTTTCTTCCCACATTCCAAAGACATGCAGTAGGTGGACTGGACAGCCAAATTGGTCATAGATGTGAGCGTGTGGTGTGGATGAACTACCACTGCAAGGCTAGCCACCCTGCGGTGTAAACCATGGATGTGAATGATTGTCACTGTTGAAGTGACACCCTGACCCTACATGCAAAAATGGGAAAAGAGGTTTTGGATGGATGGATGTTGTTGATTCACTGAATGCTGGTTCACAAACTGGGATTAACAATGTATGCCGAAATGACACCTATCATTTGTATTCTACCTCTCATGATTGCTAATTGCTGCCACCCAATAAGGCAAGTCTCTCTACACGATCCCAGCCATGTAGAACATCACTCATCATCTTCTTCATGCTCTACATGGTAAGTATGAATTTGCATATCTCAACTTTTACAAGTGTCCCTCCCCACCAAAATACTTTTCACAGGGCTGGAGAGTGCTGACTACAAAACTATCATGTTCATATCTCTGCTTGCCAGCCAAGCAAAGATGCCAGCTGACTCTGAACCAAAAGTTTTTTTTTTTTTTTGTAGCAAAACATATCTATAAGGGTTTTATGTGTGTAATCAATCAAGATGCGTTTTCCTATTGTACATGCCTTGTAATCTTTGACACTTGTATAACATTACATAATACTCTTGGAGCTTTTCTCCCCGGGCCTCTACTGAAAATGGACATATATCCAGTTAGACTAGCCCGGTCAACAAATGCAAAATAAAATAAATAAATACATTTTACCTGCTAGTGCCCCAGAGAAGCTTGAAGTGCAGCAACAAATAAAGTTCTGATTTGCAGTCCTGACGAAATGTCAAGTCAGACAGCAATCACTGAAATGGATGTTTTTTCCTCTGTGGCTGTCACTTGGCAAAAATAATAAAACAGCCACCTTATGTCACCATGTACAAGACGTTTTTCCTGTGTTGTCTAAAACCTAACTGGTTCTTCTGGTTAAAAAAAACAGAATGCCAAACTCCTTTCAAAAGAAAGCTGTTTCAAACTTTACATTGGAGAGGGCGTGTTCACTCCCATGTGACTATTTGCTATGATGGGAAAAAAAATCCAGGTGTAGCACCTCAGTGTATTTTTTCTTTTTAGCTGGGAGGGGATGGTGTGACAATTCTTATGGGAAATTGCTAAATGTCACAATCCCACAATGAACAACTCTGATTACAGGCTCACCTTGTGTTCAAAACTTCCACAACCTGTGTGCTTAAAATACAAAGGAAGTGTGTCAAACTATATAATGCTAATAGATACAAAAATGGATTAGCAAATTTCATTAAGCTTCATAAGCAGTACTTTCTAAGTAATATTACTTAGAAATGAGATCTTTGTAAACTTAAATTAAAAAAAATACTAAACATGACTTTAAAAATGTATTTTCTTTATATGATACATACAAAATAAAATTATGTAAAAGAACAAAATGCACTAAGCAGGTACAGGGCATTTATTTATTTATTTTATTTAACATTTGTTTACCTGGAAAGTCCAATTTGTAACAAAGCCAATTTTCAGCGGAGGCCTGGGGAGAAAAGCTGCAGACGCATTATAATGTGGGAGGAAACCCATACAAATGTGGGGAGGACATGCAGACTCTGCACAAAAGGCACCCTGGTTGAGATTCGAACCAGAGAACCTCTTGCTGTGAGGTGACAATGTTACCACTGTGCCGTCGAGAAATTAATTTCTAAGAGTTCTGAAGAAAGGTATCTAGCATTAAAAAATTCATTGTAATAAAGTATTCATATTTTAAACTGTCACCATGATGCAAGTATGAAACCCTCAAAAAAGTATGAGTATACATTTCTTGAACACGTCACTGCAACACTGAGTATGCAACAGACATTCCTTTACGTGGATGACTAGACCTTTCAATGAGCCACGGAACAGATAACATTGAATGGGCTCTCATCAGTAACTGTAATAACATGCACTAAGCTTTTGTAACCTATGAGTCAGTTGTATTAGTTTAGGGGAGTTGAAGGCGAAACCCCTGCATGGGGTGGGGTACAGAAAGCTTGTTTACACAAAAAATGTAGTAAATCACAGTCCTTTCAATTACAAATGCTGACTGAGGTTCACTTAAATGCAAATTAATTAAATGTACTAAATCTCTACAATGACAACCTACATTTTAAAAAGTTAGCAAAGAGGTATAGTTTTGAACCTAGAAGATACCAATGGGCAAAATATCCAGTTTCTTTCAGTATATTACTCAGGTCTCTTGTTCTTTCTGTGTACATTGAAACCTTCGCATAACCATTGTAATAACCCAGATGCTGCAACATTAATTCTTCACCCATTAATGTTAAAATGTTTATTCTCACAATGAGGCATCCACCCTCACATGGTAGTTTTTTTTATCATCTTCTTAGCTGTAGTCCTTCCCCTCTCCCCTCATAACATTTGTAAGTTGACCATAAATGCACCTCAATGTATGTTATGACAAGTGCAGTCAGATGTATCCCTGTTACGCATTCAGCCTCCTACTCCAGGAGGTCTCAGACAGCTCCCCCCTCTTCCTCCACCTCCATTTTGTCATCCATGTCATGAGTGTCCCCTGTTCACTGAATATAACCCCTTTATCTTTGCACTATGTATGCACGTCACTCATTCCTCCCCTCCCAGAACATGACATCTGCATAACAATTTTCTAACTTACCAAACTGTTTTACTGTGCTACATTAGTGAAGTTCTGTCATCAATCTCCACTTCAGTTTTACCACTACACTGCTTGCTATACTTGTTCAGTAGTCTATATACATATTCTCTCTAGGTCTGCCCTAGATAACCCTTTTGTCTCAGTGGTATTACAAAGAATAAATTAATGAATAAATGAATATAAAATGTAAAACAAAAAATTATGTCAAAAGGGATAAATAAGATTTAATAATGCATCATGCAAGTAAACTTTTTAAACCTGTTAATGACAGATTTCGGAATATGCTGTTGACAACTTCATGATCAGATGTGGTACAGGATCAGTGTGTAACAATGGCAGTGGTGGTGAAGGGTCAGAATTCAAAAGCATTTTAGGAAAACATGTAATATTATGACCTCATGGACTATTTTCAGAATGTAATAGATACTATTATGAAATGTGCTCATAGTGTACAATCTACATGCTTGTGAGACAGACAGTTTCAAAGTGTCATGATACTTCTGTTTGAATTATGGCATGGATACTGATTTTTGGTACAGTGTGAATATGCAAGTGCAGAGGACAACAAAATGCTCAGTACCAGAGGACTAAGTAGCAGTGGGATTCAAACCTTTGATATGCGATATATCTGCACTTATGGTGGGTTTATTTACTACAGTGGATCATATGGTGCTAGAATACAAGCTCATAAAATGCTTACATATTAAATCTGCCAGAATCTGCCATTTTAGAACATGACGGGAACATGGAGTTCAGAATAAACTTTGTTCCGTCACACAATGGAAGCATCTTCACTAGGTTACAAAATCCATTGACCTTTGCCCGATTCCCAGTCTGCTTTTGAGGCAGACATCGTCCCAATTACATTTTTATAGATTCATCAATTCAGAGTTTAGGAAGCAGTCACAGTCCATGGACCATAATCACTTTGACAATACCCACCCTCTTGGGACACCTCCTTCTGGCAACAGGGCAAAACAAGTCATGTTTGTAATCAATTTACAGTCGCTCATCCAATAATCAAGGTTTGTCTCAAACAATGTGAGGGTGTCACTCTGTTTTATATGTAAGGAAAAAGAAACTGCTGTGTACTAAAACTCTCTCTTAAGAGTGTTTTATTTATTCACTGATGAAAATTTATCCAGTCTTTAGTTTCAGAGTATATCAAGTCATTTATTTTGTGGAATTGCAGAAGATCAAGCAAGGTTAGGTCGTTAACAGCTCAGAATGAAAGATATAAATCACCCACAACTGTCTGTAAGAGACAGAGAACGGGGATAGGGCTGCACGCCTGTCTTGGTAGCTGAGGGTCTTTAGTCCAGTGAACTTTTTAATTAGGAACTTCTCTGGTCCTACTAGATGTGCGTTATGTTCTATAAGTGGATATGAGCAGGGCAGACTACAGAAGAATGATGGTTTCAATCAGCCTAAATGAGTACCATACAGTTGTGTTAGATACTCACAGTATATCTGTACATGTTTAAGTAGAACAGAACTGCACTACTGAATATTGGGAATTTTTGCCTGCAGGAATCCACGGTCAGCCTGAATGCCAGGGAAATTAACCAACCTCCATCCAGTGGATGCCTCCCTACCAGACAGTGAAATTCTCTGGTATTCAGGCCAACCTCAGGCTCCTGCAAGCAGGAATTCCCAAGACTCGATTACTAATTGGGCTAGAAGTAAAGATTTCATGATTACTGTTGTTACATGGTGGTCAGGATAGGCAGTTGTCTATGAAGGTGCCACGATTATATGATGACCACATCATTCTGGAGAAGGGTGATGTGTACACTACAAGCTGCTGTTGAGATTTGTTTAGCAAAGGTGACAATGCTACACTTCTTTGCATTTAATTTAAGGCCATTTCCTATACACTATTATTTGTATGGCTAAACCTTTGTTGTAATAACATGATACTGGATACTGAGCAACCAACTACACCCAGCTTGCAGTCATATGCAAATTTAGGAAACTACTTTTGTAGGTTACTGGCTTGGAGATCTGACAAGTACACAGCCCCAGTACTGAAACTGGAGGAATGCTACTGGTGACCAAGTTTTGTTTCTGAGGTGGCACCTGCTACTTAAACTACATTTGTTCTGCCTGAAGCACTGTTTGCTATCCACCTTACAACATAAGGGTCTATATTAAGTTTCTTTACAACTCCAACATAGGGAATAATGTGAAAGGCCTTGGCCAAATCCAGGTATGCTGTATGAACTGCATGACCACTATCTACATCTTCAGCGAGTTTGTTGAGGTTGTTTATTAAATTAAGCAGACAATCTCCCTTTGTCAAACACAATGAAGGCATTTTATCTTTCAGAGACCTTTAACTTCATGTATTTTGAACATGAGCACACACACAGTTATAGAAAAGAAAACAACCCACTATAAGACATTTTTTATTAGCTTCATGCATTATGCATGCATTTTCGTTTTTAACAAATTTCATTCCAACATCACATAAATTGCTCAATTTACCTTCCTTTAAATTTCACATCTCCTCCTGAACGTTATTCTGTATGTATTGTTACAGCAAATTTCATTAATTTGTATGTAGTTCACTCCTTCTGTTTTCCAAATATAGGTTCATAGGTTGGTACTAGGCTATCAGCCCTAGGGCCTATACAAGCCTAGCCATAACAATTCCCTGGCTATTTCTTCCCACATTATTTACTTTCCTGGACCCCTGGGGTGAATTTCCTTTCTCCCATCCAATCGTCAAGGTTCCTCTTGAAGAGGTCCAAAGAGGCACTCTGCTTGACATGTATGGGCAATCTATTCCAGAGTCTGGGGAGTCTCTGGGTCAGGAACCTATCCCTCCAGCATGTTTTGTTTATTGTGATGACAAGGTTTAGATCCCTGGAGCGTGTAGCTCTCAGGGATTGGGATTTCTTTAAGTGTAGCATGTCCAACAGCTCTGGGTTTGACATGGCCTTGTATGTTAAGCAGAGCTCGCCTCTGAGTAGACGATATGCGACAGAGTATAGCTGGAGTTTTTTAAGGCGGTCAGCGTAGGGCATCTGCTTTAGGCCTGTGATTCTTTTAGTGAGGTATTTCTGCAGCCTTTCCAGTTGTTGCAGATGTCTTGAGAGGTACATACCAAATGGGGCATTGTATTCTATAATGGGTCTAATGAGGGATGAGTACAGTGGGACAATGACCTCCTTTTTTCTGGATGAAAAGCCCTTCGTGATGAGGTGTGCCACATAGAAGGATTTCCTGACTGTTGTGGCGATGTGGTTATCGAAGGTGAGACCACTGTCCACCTGTGTCCCTAAGTCTCTTATCACACTTTCTGTGTTTAGTGTACTGCCACCTATATGGTAATTCATGTATACATGTTTTTTCCCAAAGGGGATAAAAATACATTTCTTGGCATTGAGCTTGAGCCCATGGCTCTGGCACCAAGCATCTGTTTCTGTAAGACCCTTTTGTAGAATATCCACATCATTTGGGGATTCAATAATGGCTCCCAGTTTGCAGTCATCTGCAAACTTTGTTAGCCAGAGTCCCTTAGTGTTGACCTGTACTTCAGAGAAGTAGATGCCAAACAAGAGCGGCCCCAGGACTGAACCCTGAGGTACTCCACTTGTCACTTGTCTGGAGCTGGATTTGGAGTCTGCTACTTTTACAGTGTGGGTTCTATCAGTAAGCCATTTAGCAACCCATTGGGTGACATAGGGATTAATGCCCAACTTAGTAAGTTTATCTATGATTCCAGAGTGGGGGGATGGTGTCAAAGGCCTTGGCAAGGTCTAGATAGACTGTGTGGACCACCTTACCCTTGTCCATGGCTCTGGAGACTGATTCAAAGTCATCAATCAGGTTCAGAAGACAAGATCGGCCCTTCACAAACCCAAACTGGGTGGGGTCCAGTGTTTGAAGGTTGCCAATGTCTTTGTTTATAAGTTCCATGATAATACGCTCCATGGCCTTGCAGATAAGGCTTATCAGACTGTGGGACGGTAGTTTCCGGGATCCAATTGGATCCCCCCTTGTGGATTGGAATAACTGTAGCTCTGCGCCACTCAGTAGGCACAAAACCTGAGGTGAGGCTATGATTAAACATGAGACTTAGGTGAGGTGCCAGTTCATATTGTAGTTCATGTAGTACACAGCCCGGGATGTCATCTGGTCCCATGGATGCTGTATTCTTGGCTTTAGAGAGTGCGTTTTGTACCTGTGTGGCCGTTATTACTGGAATTTGGCAATCTTCCGGTATTGAGATGGGCCATTTAGGGGGTGAGAGGGGGGTGAAGTTGGCACTGAATCGATCTGCCAGGATATTGGCAATATCCTTCAGATCAGTATATTTAATGCCATTCTGTTTTAGCTCAGAGCAGATCTGAGCATTGCCGTTTAGATTCTTGACATAGTTATAGAATGCTTTGTGGTTGTCTTTGGAATCTTTGGCAATTTTATTTTCGTAACTAGCTTTGGAGGATTTTATGAGGCATCTCAATTTCTTACTGAGGCTAGTAAGGGAGTTTTTTGCATCCTGGGATTTTCCTCTTTTCTGCAAAAGTTTTTCCTTTTGTTGTAAAGTTTGTTTATGGCAGGGGACCACCAGATTGGCTTCCTTTTTTTGGATGAGAGCATTTTGGTTCTATTTGGAATGGCACGATTCATGCATGAGTGGATGTGCTCGTACAGTGCCTTAGTGTAGGATTCATTTACAATTTTCAAAACTTCAGTTATGGTTGGCTTAGACTGTGAGTTCCATTTTCTAGTAATTGCTTTTTTGGCAGCCAATAGCATTAAATTTAGCAAGGCCTTACTATGTCTAGGGAATTCAGATCCTATATTCTAGTTTGAAAGACAACAGGACTACGGTGGTGGTGCTGCGGTAGCGTTGTCGCCTCATAGTAAGACGTCCTGTTCGATTCTCAGCTAAAGCGTCTTCTGTGTGGAGACATGCGTGAATGGGCGTACCTTCATTGAAGGTTATGCATCAGAGCTGGCAACTCGGCACATAAAAATCTACTGCCAATCATTAGCGGATCGAAGTTCTGCTGTGGCGACCCCTAACCGGGAAAAACCGAAAGATACAACATCCTAGTTCAAAAGACTGATTTCCTTAGTTACAGTCTTTCGCTTCCCCAACATTTCTGACAAAGTACAACCTACTTTAGATTTTTGTCTCAACACTTCATAAGCTTTCCTTCTTATCTCTAACCTGTCTCATTGTTTTCCTGATGAGAAGTATGCATTTCTGAAACAAAATAAGGATGTTATGCTGACTGGGGAAAGAATTGTGATTATGTAACTAAGCTGTATGAAAAGCACGTCATGTCTCCTTTGCTGGCGCATTTTAACTGTGGATTACAGGGTGCAGAAGGTCATGTTTTTAAGGTTAGAATATGTAGAAACTAGAGGATTTTTGTCTTTCAGATGGAATGCTTATTTACCTTAACCAAATGAGCTCCTCAACACGTGGTGTATTAGGGCGAGCCTGTTGACCAGTTAGCACCTTCCATTTTTGGCACGTCACTTATATTTTGCAGGTGAATCTGTGCACCACCCCTCACCTACCCTTATCTTCCTAAGGGCAGACTATGATAATGAAATGAATGCAGATGACAGCAGTATAGAGCACAAGTAACTGTCAGGACCTAATGTGAGCCTAAAGTAAAATATCACTCATTTAAAGTTTTCTGACCAACATTCTGCTAGGTTTGCACTTTAACTTGGGAAGTACAAGGAATGCCTATGTAACAGGGCTGGAAACAGAGTTAGTTACTAAAATGAAAATGTATGATGATATAACATCTATTTCTGATGAAATGCCCTCTCCTTCTTAAAAATAATGTAAACACACCTAAAAAAAAAACATAATTTCCATGGGTCACATACATTAGTGATGCAGTTTTATGAAAAGCAGATCTTTATTGTTAAATTTCAGATGAAGGTTCAGCTTGAGTTGCAAAGTATTAGCCACAATTCAGAGAACCAATCCTCAAAAATATTTAAATCAAGACCATCAATACTGCAGTGCTAAAACATTTTAATCCCTCTTACCGTCCATGTTGCAGATTTGGCTGTACTTGACTGCTGAAATGACACATCGAAGCTGTGTGGACCAGGGTAGTCTGTGTTGGAAGGAATGGCAGGAGATGGGGAGAGTGCATCAAATGTTGAGCTGGGCTGAGCATAAGGTGAAGGTGCCGTGACACTGTTCTGTGCGTGGTCAGTGTTGTAGGGGCTGCTGGAAGATGTGCCATTCTGAATTTGCTGGTCCATGCTATTTAGAAGCCCCAGATTTGTGTACTGTGGCTAGAAAAGGAAAAACAACAGAGGAAGAGACAATCAAATATCTTGAAATTATACAGTTATATATAACACAAATGTACCCTGTCATAGTAAATATGATTAACCCTTCTGCAACAAGAAAATAAAGCTAACATATAGCAATAAGCTTATCACTTTCCACAAAAGCTACTAGTTTAAAATTCCTACCAGGAACATTTATAAACTAGAAATGTGTTATTAAGAGATAAAAGGCCAAATGACCGAGTGCAACTCTAGCTACATAAATCCATAAACGTAATTTACTGAATACTGTGAAACAAGACTAGGTATCCTAGCATGAAAACAGCAGAAGCAGCTAAAGTAACCTCCTGTTAGAACAACCGATAGTGCCACCACATAGTCCTTTCTCATACCACTAGCAGACATGTGGTCTTTTCTTACAAACGGGTTTCAGGCTGGTTGCAGAGATAAGTCATTGCATTAATTAAAACATATAAATATGCACACAATTAAATTTTTTTTTATCTTAGCACCTCTTGGTTCAAAAATTAGGAACAAAGTTGAAAAATGATCAGAAACAAAGGGCACAGTTAGGAACACTTCTAAAATTCATGCATTATTTATTTAGAAAACTGACAGGATAAAAGGATTTTTATTAATGTGCATTCTACAAAAGATGCATAGTGTGACTAACAATTACATCATTAAAAGACAGTCATTCCCACTGTTTTGTCACCAAGTCTGAAATTTTATGACAAAATCAGCGAACCTTTCAAGCAAAACTGGAATAGCCAAAGAGGTATGTTTATATAATCTTCATATTAAATTCATAAATGCGCGCATCATTTAAGTCATATTATACCCAATGTTTCATTTTATGTTGTTTGCCCTTCAATATTGGAGTATTATTCAGCCTATGTACAAAATGGTGGCTCCCCAAATGGTGTCCAGAACCGCCAATAAAGCATTTCAGACAGGGTAACATTTAGTATAAACTGCATTAATTAACCCAGCAGTGACTGTAATGACAGCACAACTTTGGTACTTCAGGCCTCAGAGTACAGCTTCAGCCTTAATGCCAAAAGACACAAGTCTTGTTACCACATCACTGATCACTAGGCCAATCTGACCTCACACACACACACACACACACACACACAGTTGTTCTACAACACTCTAAATACTGGTATCAACTGCAAAAAGGCAGGTTTCCATGACAGGCAGCCTTTAAAGTCAGTTCAAGAAGGTTATTTCCACTGCTCCAATGTCTTCCAGCTCCCTTTATACCTAGTTGCAATAAGCTGCTGAATTAACTTGCTCTCATTTGTTCTCACTACATTCATAATGCCCCATGTCCTATCACCCATGAATCAGGATATTCTAGGACTATTTTCTCAAAGGAGGACATAATTTAGTTTCAGTTTCTTTAATTCTCATCAGTCATTCAAATGGAAGAGTCAAGAAGAGCATCTATTCAAGTTTATCATTACAGCTGCCTTAGTGCCTTTCAACTGTGCCTTGCACAACACCTGCCATCCCCCAATGATGGGAATGGGAAAATGAGACCTATATGCTCTTATTCACAACTCTTGTTGAGGCAGCTATTCGAAAGCTACAGGCCTACCAAGCTCCTTTCAGCACTTTCTTTTACTAATTAAATGGGCATGGAGTACACTAAGGTCATTGGAAACAAGCCATTACAAATCCACTGCATCACATGCATCATTTAGTTTCTAGCAATACTTGCAGGTTCTGCTAGGTCATCAAAGGAGCAGGGACTTATATTTCCTTCTGCACCCATACAGTTGCACTTCCTTTACTTTATCCTACCTACCGTAATCAAACCTGTAACACTTGTCTTAGGCGATTTTTGAACTAAGGCTATCAGCAGGAGTTACTGCCACCAAACAACTATAGGTTCTCTGTTTTGATTCTTTGCTAGACTGCTTTCTGTGCAGATTCCCTGTATTAATGTGTATTTTCTTTGGGTGCTCAGGTTTCCTTCTAATTTCCAAAAACAATTAGTAATTGATATGGCATGCTGCAGACTGTCCAAAAGTATGCATCTGACACATAAGTGAGGCAGTGTGCATTCTATGGTACACCAGTGCCCTGTCTAGAACACATTTCAATGTCATACATCCGCTTCTGACACATAAGTGAGGCAGTGTGCATTCTATGGTACACCAGTGCCCTGTCTAGAACACATTTCAATGTCATACGTCCACTTCTGACACATAAGTGAGGCAGTGTGCATTCTATGGTACACCAGTGCCCTGTCTAGAACACATTTCAATGTCATACATCCACTTCTGACACATAAGTGAGGCAGTGTGCATTCTATGGTACACCAGTGCCCTGTCTAGAACACATTTCAATGTCATACATCCGCTTCTGACACATAAGTGAGGCAGTGTGCATTCTATGGTACACCAGTGCCCTGTCTAGAACACATTTCAATGTCATACGTCCACTTCTGACACATAAGTGAGGCAGTGTGCATTCTATGGTACACCAGTGCCCTGTCTAGAACACATTTCAATGTCATACATCCACTTCTGACACATAAGTGAGGCAGTGTGCATTCTATGGTACACCAGTGCCCTGTCTAGAACACATTTCAATGTCATACATCCACTTCTGACACATAAGTGAGGCAGTGTGCATTCTACGGTACACCAGTGCCCGGTCTAGAACACATTTCAATGTCATACATCCACTTTTGACACATAAGTGAGGCAGTGTGCATTCTATGGTGCACCAGTGCCCTGTCTAGAACATATTTCAATGTCATATATCCACTCCCTCTTGGGATAAGCTCCATCTTACTACTACTTTTTCTTTCGGCTGTTCCCGTTAGGGGTCACCACAGTGGATCATCTTTTTCCATTTCTTCCTGTCCTCTGCATCTTGCTCTGTCACACCAACAACCTACATGCCCCCTCTCTCACCACATCCATAAACCTTATCTTAGGCCTTCCTCTTTTCCTGTTACCTGGGAGCACAATCCTTAGCATCCTTTTCCCAATATACCCAACATCCCTCCACAACACATGTCCAAACCAACGCAATCTTGCCCCTTTGGCAATGTCTCTAAACTGCCCAACCTGGGCTGAGCCACTAATATACTTATTCCTAATCCTGTCCACCCTCGTCACACCCAGTGCAAATCTTAACATCTTTAACTCTGCCACGTCCAGCTCTCACTCCTGCCTTTTTTTGTCAATGCCATTGTCTTCAACCCATATAACATAGCTGGTCTCACTACCTTCTTGTAGACTTTCCCTTTCACTCTTACTGGTACTCGTCTGTCACAAATCACTCCTGACACACTTCTCCACCTACTCCACCCTGCCTGTACTCTCTTCTTCACCTCTCTTCCACACTCACCACTACTCTGAACTGTTGATCCCAAGTATTTAAACTCATCCACCTTTGCCAACTCTACTCTTTGCATCCTCAGCATTTTGCTATCTTCCCTCTCATTCATGGACATATATTCTTAGTCCTGCTGACCCTCATTCCTGTCCTCTCTAGAGCATATATCCACCTCTCCAGGGTGTCCTCAATCTGTTCCCTACTCTCACTACAGATCACAATGTCATCTGAAAACATCATAGTCTATGGGCACTCCTGGCTGATTTCGTCTGCCAACCTGTCCATCACCACTGCAAACAAGAAAGGGCTCAGAGGTGATCCTTGATGTAATTCCACCTCCACCTTAAACGCATCCGTCACTCCCACCGCAGACCTCACCATTGTCACACTACCCTTATACATATCCTGTACCACTCTTACATACTTCTCTGCTGCTCCCGACTTCCTTATACAATACCACAACTTCTCTCTAGGCACCCTGCCATATGCTTTCTCTAAGTCCACAAAGACACAATGCAACTCCTTCTGACTTTCTCTATACTTCTCCATCAACACACTCAGAGCAAACATCACATCTGAAGTGCTCTTTTCTGGCATTAAGCCATACTACTGCTCACTAATCATCACCTCCCTTCTTAACCTAGCTTCCACTACTCTTTCCCATAACTTCATGCTATGACTGATCAGTTTTATCCCTATAGCTCTGCATATCACCCTTATCTTAAAAATTGGTACCAAAACACTGTTAGTCCACTCCTCAGGCATCTTCTCACTTTCCAAGATTTCATTAAACTATCTGGTTAAAAACTCCATTGCCATTTCTCCTAAACACCTCAATGCCTCCACAGGTATGTCATCTGGACCAACAACCTTTCCATTCTTCATACCTATCCTTACTTCCTTCTTGCTAATCCTTTGCACTTCCTGATTCACTATCCCCATATCATCCAACTTTCTCTCTCTCTCTTATACTCTCCATTCATCAGCCCCTCAAAGTACTCTTTCCATGTGATCAACACACTCTCCTCGCTAGTGAGTATATTTCCCTCATTATCCTTTATCACCCTTACCTGCTGCACATCTTTCCTAGCTCAATCCCTTTGTCTATCCAATTGGTACAGGTCTATATACCTATAAAGATACAGCAGTTTATAAAAATGAATGGTTTAATGAATGAATTGCTGGGAATGTGGACAGAAACCTCTTATCCCCACTTCATCTACTACTGGACTGATCGAGTTTCTGGATTACTGGCTAGTTCTTCTTTGTTGCTACATCAGTAAAAAGTAACTTCATATACCCAACACCACACAGCAGGACAATTCCAGTCTCCAACAAGTTTGTGTATAACAATAGGGGTAAATCCTTACCCCATCATCTTTGGGTACATCATCTCTGTGCTTGGTTGCTTCCAATTATCATATTCTTTTGTATAACTCATCTGGATTCCCTCAGATGCTGCCATTATATTTTTAAGTTGCGTCTTTTCTTCCTTTGATTGTTAGGTTAGGATGTGTGTTGTTTGAGGGTCTTCATTTGTCCCACACCCTTAGCTCATTAACAATACAGCTCCAGCTCTGCTAGCTCCAGGTGTAATATTTTATTTCTGATGCCACACCATTTATTTCATTTTATTACCTGCAGCTCTTACTGACTCCCGTCACTTCTTGTTTACCCCACTTTGAGGTTATTTTCCCTGTAACCGGTTATATACCAAGTGCCTATCATCCTCAAAGTTTCCAACACCTGCCATTTGCTTAAGGAAGGAAACCATTTTTTCCCCGATTTTTATACTTCCTAGCCTGTTGGAAAAATGGATTGTCCTGTCTAGTCCTTTTTATCTCAGCATAGTGTTCTACTGCCAAATGCATGTCATTCCAACTACCATTTCAAGTCCTGTTTCAGGTGTTTATCCATTGAAATTAATGAGAAACATGTGCCAATAAGGACAAGATGCTTATAGCTGCGGTGTTCACTTAGGAAGCAGTCCTGATCCCAATTCCAAAATAAAGGATATCATTATTACTGCCCTCCACATGGCATTCATATCCCAGCTGCAGCACTGCCTAAACAAGCTGTTTATTTGGCACTGTTATCTTAGTCTGGGCATCAGGATACTCAGCTGGTTTTCCAGTTTGACTCTGGAGAAATGCATTTCTGGTATCAAGGTACTAATGATGTTGCATTCTTTATACCTAACAGTAATGTTATCCTGTTGTCATAGTTATACTGTATAATCGCAAAGGCTGCAACACCTGCTTTACATCTCTACTGACAGAAATTGTAACATAACACTATCAATGTTCACCCAAAACCCGGACCACACCACAAAAGGAGGGGGTGTATCCATATTCATCAAGGATACCCACACCTCCAGGTTGGCGGCAACGCACGAAGCATCGGAAACCATCCAGGTGCAATTAACCATAGGCAAAACTGCTCTACAATTTGTAGCATGCTACAGGCCACCCTCTCAAACTCAGGAACCCCACACAGCCTTCCTGAAGACACTGGAGGGTATAAATGTATCTCCAAACACCATTATATTGGGTGACTTCAACTACCCAAATATAGACTGGGAACATTACTCAAGCCCCAACTTTCTAGCCCAAAGGTTCCTGGAGTTCATAAATTCAAATGCCATGGAACAACTAGTCACCGTTCCCACAAGAGGAGAAAATATACTAGATCTCATCATCACAAACATGGGGACAAAATGCTCCACGCCGGAAGTATATCCCTCATTGGTGAGATCAGATCACAAACTTATCTCACTGGAAATCCACATCCCGCCCCCACCCCAAACAAAAAAGACCACAGTGAAGAACTTCTCTAAAGCAAACTTCACACTACTCAAGACTGGTGTGGTATCCTTCAAGGCCCCCAAACCAGTGGAAACCACAATGCAAGCTGCGGAAGCTCTTACAAATGCCTTCTACGAACACCTCCAGGACTGCATGGATCAGGCAATCCCTAATAAAACCAAGACTCTTTCCACCAGGGGCAAGCGTCCAGTCTGGTGGACCCCGGCCATAAACAAACTTTACAATAAGAGGAGAAAGCTGTTACATGGTAGAGCAAAATCCATAAAAGAGAAGACACCCTTGATCATTATTAGTAAAAAAAATACGAGCACTCATAAAATCATCCAAGGCCAACTTTGAGAAAAAATTGCAATAGATTCAAAAGACAATCATAAGGCCTTCTTCAGCTATGTTAGAAATCTGGGTGGGAACTCCCAGATATGCGCAGAATTAGTCCAAAATGATACAAAAATCACTGAACCCACAGACACTGCCAACATACTGGCAGACAGGTTCAGTGCAAACTTCACCCTCCTCTCCCTCCCAAAAGGAGAGATAACTATCCCAGCGGAGTGTAGCCTCCCAGACATCTCAAATGCGCAGGTGAAAGCTGCTCTCTCTAAAGCTAAAAACACGGCATCAATGGGACCGGATGGTGTCCCCGGCTGTGTGCTACACGAACTCAACGAGGAACTAAACCCGCATATAAGGCAGCTGTTTAATCTTAGCCTTACCACAGGATACGTGTCCAAGGAGTGGCGTATGGCAACTGTGGTCCCACTCCACAAAGGCGGTGCCTCTACGGACCCTGGTAATTACCGCCCCATAAGCTTAACAAGCCTGGTCTGCAAAGCTATGGAGAGGATCATAATGGAACTCATAAACAAAGACATAGGGGACTTGCAGACATTGGACCCGACCCAGTTTGGCTTTGTCAAGGGCAGATCATGCCTTTTGAACTTGGTCGACTTCTTCGAAACAGTCACCAAGGCCATTGATGAGGGAAAGGCAGTCCATACAGCCTACGTTGACCTTGCAAAAGCTTTCGACACAATACCCCACTCGGGTATTATAGAGAAACTTACCAGCTTAAATGTAAACCCATATGTCACAAGATGGGTTGCAAACTGGCTAAAGGACAGAACCCACAGGGTTAGAGTTGCTGGCGCCATGTCAGACTCCAAGCCGGTCACAAGTGGTGTCCCACAGGGCTCAGTCCTTGGCCCCCTGTTGTTCGGCATCTACTTCTCAGAAGTACAGGCAAACATAGGAGGACTATGGCTGACAAAGTTTGCAGATGACTGCAAACTGGGCGCCATAGTGGAAAGTACATCAGACACAGATATCCTTCAGAGGGGTCTCACAGAAACTGAAAACTGGTGCCAGAGCCATGGCCTGAAGTTAAATGCCAAAAAATGTATAGTCATACCCTTCGGGAAAAACAAGGTAACCCCAAGCTACCATATAGGTGGCAATCCATTAAGCACAGAAGAGGTTATCAGGGACCTGGGGACCCAGGTTGACAGTGGCCTTTCTTTTGACACTCACATTGCTAAAGTGGTTAGAAAGACCTTCTACATTGCCCACCTGATCATGAAGGGATTCACATCCAGCTCAAGTGAGGTCATTGTTCCCCTGTACTCTTCACTTATCAGACCAATGATCGAGTACAATGCCCCAATCGGGATGTATCTCACCCGACACCTGCAGCAATTGGAGAGACCCCAAAAGTTCCTCACCAAAAGGATAAAGGGACTCCAAAATCTGTCATATGCTGCCAGACTGAAGAAACTCCAGATCTATTCAGTCGCATACCACCTGCTCAGAGGTGACCTGTGCCTGACATACAAGGCCATGTCCAACCCGGAATTAATGGACATGCTCCACCTCAAAAAATCCAAATCTACCAGATCCACTAGAGCAAGCGACTTAAACCTTAGCACGGATATAAATAGGACATGCTGGAGGGATAGCTTTGTCACCCAGAGACTCCCTATGCTGTGGAATAAAATCCCGGTCCATGTGAGGCAGAGCACCTCGCTGACTCTGTTCAAGAGAAATCTTGACCGGTGGATGGGAAATCGTAGGTTTACCCCGGGAATCATCTCTGTGTCACTGCTGGACAGAGGCACAACAAACTAATGGGCACAGTATTTTTTAACATAAGGGGTGGCGTAAGCCACAAAACTTTGGGCTAGGCTTATAAATGCCTTAGGGCAGATAGACTAGTATAAACCTATGAACCTAAATCAAGCTAAAACTAAGTCAGTGTCCGGATTGTCAGGACAACGTAATGCGCAAATAGTGATATTTAACAGGTCTGCAAGATGTATACTGTGTATCAACTATTCATAGACTGCTTTTAATGCAGCTACACCAATTAACCATCCAAGAAGTGAACATTTAAAGCTGAGTTTTTTTTTTTTTTTAACACACACTGCACATTAAGTACATAACCCTTACTTAAACACTATTACTTTGAACATTAGCAGGAACACAGCAGTAGATGCAAGCTCAAATCAATAAACATGTACACAGAACTAACCGCTATTAAACTGCTAAGCAACATGGGGCTTGATGCTGTTTCAAATATTTCTATGTATGTCCCTCTCTCCAACTGCCTCTACAATGGCAATGTAAGGCATCACTGAACACCATTTACATGAAGTGCATAAAGCGTTTGACATGTACATTTGTAAAACCTGTGCATCATTTTTTCTTCATATTAACTGTACTTCTCCTTTAAACCATACATTTTAATACAGTGACACACACTCGCAAACCAGGTTGCAGCATCTCTGTGTTATGAAAACATATTTGCATTTCCTCATTTGAGCCTACATTTTCATAGGCTAGATATCGCTTCAAGATGTGCAAGTCTGATCTTGTTTCTTCAGCCCAAAACACAGTGTTTGCATTTCCATAAGACAGACATCATTATTTCTGTACCCGCAACACTAAGTCAGGCCGCACATGCTAATGGAATAGACAAAAATCTATTTTTAACATATTTTTTAACTAGGAGCACAGATCACTGGCAAAGCCTAGTCATCTAATAAACAAATAAGACCAGCTAAGTAAAACTAAAACAAATACATTACTGCACATTCTCAGACAAACACTTTCAATTTCATTTCAAATGAGAGGCCATAATATCTTAAATAGTTGAATTTTCCTATGATGTTCTGGTAAGAAACTCTTGCAAAAAAAAAAATGTTATGCGGTCCACCTGTACCGTGAGCTGCCCTGCTGTACCACTCTGGCTCTGTGTAAAAATTATAATTTCTCTGGTGTTTAAACTCTCTTTAATTTTGTGCCCATTTCTGATTCCTCACATCGCCACAATCCTCAAAGCATTTATTATAAAATTAATTTACCTACCACTGCAGCACAGGACTGTGTAAGCCGAAACTCTGAACCAAATGAAGGAATACTGCCAAACTTAATAAAGTAAGAATGCTGCCCTTAACATAAATTTGACAATGAACTAATACAGCCCCACAATTTTTAAAATACATCATCCCATGTGCTGAATCAGAACTCTGAGGTAAAACTGCTGCAAAAATATTAATATCCAACAAGAAACATAATATAACATCCTCTGGATTTTCCTTCCATCCATCCATCTGTACTTGCTTTCATCCATTTTAGCAAGTGGAACTGGATGAAAACAAATGCTAGCAAGTCATCTGCCAGTCCTACGTGGGATGTCTACCCACTACAGGAAAAATACACAGACAAACCTACAGTCATGTGCAGGCCTAAGGACAGTGATGGCTTTTCAAATAACCTGCCAGCATGTCTTTCAACTTTGGAAGGAAACCAAAAACTCTAGTGGAAACTTCCACAGACATGCGATCTCTACAAATAAGGTACTTCAGCTGCGAGTCATACCTCTCAACCTCTTAGTGCAAGAAATCTGGACAAAGCCTAACAAAATGTGGGAACAAAGGCCCAAAATAAGGAAAGATTTGAAATATCATTCTTATATACTTAGAAAGTTGTTAATAATGTTTGTGTTAACATAAATTTTCTGAAGGATTTGAAGTCTGAAACGCAAATGTGTGTCATTTAGTGACTTCAATCCTCATATCATCTCAGTGATTTGCCAAAAAAACACAGATTTCATGAGGAACAGACCAAAAATATGAGGCAATATTCTGCGCAGTTGAGAGGTATGCTGAGAGTTGAACTGGAGTAGTTGAAGCAATGAGGCAGTATCTACTCTGGATTTTCATCAAAACTTTTTCTTTTTTTTAATAAGAAAACTTTTTTTGGAAAGCTGCCATGTATTACTCCAGCCCAACACGTTTTCACTTCTAAAAGTTTATTCTAGAGGTATATGATTAAGCACATTACTGAAGCTTTTTTCTATTAGGACGGACATTCAAAACAAGACTTTGAGGAAAATTCTGCATGAAAAAGGCACAGACAAAACATGGCCACCTAAACATTCTGTCCACAGCAGCCCCACATAGTAAGAACTTAAAGTTACCTCAAAATTCCTTACATTCAGCATTTTATGTCATATTGTTAGCTTTTTTTTTTTTTTTTTTTAAGTGCAGCAAACTCTCTCCTTACTTGAGCACCTTGGGCTGGAAAAGCTGTTAAAGCATAGTTGGCAAAAGCCAAATCCCTAACTTACAGCGATGTTTTTTGGTTACAGTCAGTCAAGCTTTGCCATTTTTCTCAGTCTTCATTAAAGCAAACAAAGACAGGAGCCTTGCAGTGGCCAGTTCAACAGCCTGCCTTGTGTCTCTTTTCAGAACATAAACCTCAGCATAAAACATGCATCGACAACCGTGTATTGTAGGAGAGGAAAGGGCAATGGGGATGGTGTTCCTCTTTCAGTATTTTCTCCGATTTGAGGACCAACATAAAAGTAACGCTAACTGACTTGCAAGGACAGCTTGATAACAGCCAGTAGGCTACTGAATACTGTTGGACAGTGTTACGTACAAAATGCTCTCAGCAAAACAAATGAACGAGTCTGACACAGTGTACTGGCCAGGGGTACTGCAGACTAAACAAGCAAGTCTGTCACTATGACTGCATGCAGCACTGGAAGCAATAAACAAACCAGAATGCAGAAAAAAATTGACAAAGGGAGGAACATTGCAATTTCATTCTCAATTCTTGAAGCAGCTATGGAAAAAAAAGAAAGGCTTCATGCTTGGTCTGCGCTTTAGAGCTGTTGCAGAGGATAGAGATGCTGCTGCATATCCATATCATTTTTTTTCACTGCAATAAATATAAGCAATGATGGTGTCTATTTATGAGCAAAACATGGAACATGTGGTTGATTCTACCCTGAAGTAGGACCAAACTTCCAATAGAAGTGCAATGGTGGAGGCAGTGGTGTGTTTTTAGGTTGGCGGCTCTGCACCATTCTATTAACCTGGCTCTTGATGGTTGAAGTTGGTCTGAAAGTTAGACTGCAGAAATACATTTGTTTCACTGGTTTTAACACCAGAGTGACCATGATGGCCTAAAGCATTTTGAACAACATGAATTTTTCCTGGTTCAGGTTGCAAGAATTGTTTATATTTGTTTAGTGAAGTTAGATCTTTATTGGGTTTTGACCAAGGCTGATCTGTACAACTCTCCTTTTGAAAACAAGAGCCTACGTCATACACTGTAGATTGCCTCTCACTTTTCTATTTGTCCTTCCTTTCTACTTCCACTGCAAACACAGTGCTCAAGTATTTATTTAGGATGTTTGTTTTACTGTAAAGATACATCTTCACACCATGTACATCTTGCAAAGTGCTATATATTTGCACAGGCAAAACAAGCAGATTTCAAGTGTAAGATAAGGCCTCATACCCATACCTCTCAACCTCTTAAAACAAAAAATCTGGACAAAGCCTAAAATGATGGGGGGACAAATAGGGGCAGATTTTAAGTATTGCTCTTACAAACTCAGAAAGTTGATAGAATAATAGGTTTTGCATTAGCGTGAATTTTCTGAAGGATGTGGAGTACCTAAACTCAAATGTTTGTTATTATTTAATGACTTCAATCCTCAGCTATTTGCCAGAAAAGTACAGATTTTAGGATGAACACACCAAGAATATGAGGCAGAAATCTGGACATTCTGCACAAATCTGTACAGTTGAGCAGCATGCAAATATAGAGGCTTGCATATACTGCTGCCTGTGCTACAACCAGGAAGAAAACAAGTATCCTGAACTGTGTAACTTACTCCAATCCAGCTCATCTGGTTATTCAATACTAAACTAAATCAGTCTCTAATTTACTGCACTTTCGAAGCATTTACTTTGTTAAAGGCATATTTGGGTTGTAAATGAGCTGATTATTTATCAGCAAGTATTGTGCTTGACTACACATGCTTCCTTCCCTCACAGGATGAGCTTAAAAGCTTCACCTGTCACAAATGAACAACAATGGCTATATCTGGTTCCATAGCACAGACAGATACATCCCTGGCTGTCACCCAGATGACCTAGAATTGATTAATGAAATAGTTTCTGAAGGAGCTGTCTGGGGACGCTGGACATGAACAGCCAACTTCTGCCATCATAGGCAGTGTGACCTGTCACACCACGGCACCAAGAAAACCTCAGGTCATCAGCAAGCAGTATTACTGGCTGAGATGTGCATACTTAGCAAACAGTACACTGCCTGCCTATAGTCAGGGTTCCACTTGTGCATGAGTGAGGATGCGGTACTGTGATACTATTATGGGAATAACTGCCAATCTGGAATGTTTTATAATTCTGCTATTATAAAGGTGCACTAAAAATCATGACGACAGGAAATTACACTTTCTTGGAATCTCATCTCCTGCAATTACACTTTTTTTTTAAACAACCATAAATTAATGTTGACTCTGTGGTATAGGGAGATAAAGCCCAGACTATGAACCACACATCCTAATGCCAAGCAGTTGTCTGGGTACTGGAGAAGCCAACAAGGCAGGAAACAGGCACTTGTCCAAAACCTACCTTGAAATAAAGGAGGCAGTGCAACTGTGGACTGCTGGCACCTACTGAAGGTGTAGGTTGGACTGCTGGCACCTACTGAAGGTGTAGGTTAGACTGCTGGCACCTACTGAAGGTGTAGGTTGGACTGCTGGCACCTACTGAAGCTGTAGGTGCATGACAAGTAATGCTTTGGGCTGGGCAGGTGTGCTTGATGCTGCCAAATAATTAATTTGTAGCCTTCATGGAACACATCAGTAGAAGCATGCACACATTAGGAGGAAGCTCGTGAAAGCCCTTAAGGTGACAAACCTGCAAACTTCAGCCACCATGGGCAAGCCACATAGTAAATGCCCCAATCTCTGGATCTTTAATGACATAGCTAACATGGCAAGGGACTGGGTAGAATCCTGGCTTACAGGCAGTTTGGGTCCTCCTTTAAATGTGGGTGGTCCTTCAGTCTGGAGGTGAGGCTAGAGCATCAGGCCATTTTGATGAGGAAGTACCATGACTGTAGTGCTGAAGGAAAGAAGATACAGGTGAAGAGCCTAAGAAACCTCCATGGTCACCTTAATGATTACCCACTCCTGTTAGCCCCCCCCCCCGGCTGACTGCATCTGAGAGGCTGTTGTACATGTACTCATCACATAGTCTCATTAAATCTACACCACCAAAATCCACACATATTAACACAAAAACTTTCGCGGACGCTCTCAATAATAATCTGTCTAAGCAACAGAGCCCTCCAAAGCAGAAATGCAAGCAACCTCCATCCCCACAACACAACACAAATGACACATAGCCCACAAACAAAGTGTGCCACTCAACCACAGCCAATAAGGCAAAACAACGTACCCAACACACCAGTCATACGTGACTCTATAGTCAGGCACACTGATGTCCCACTCATCAGACTAAACAAGGAAAAGGTTACTGTCAGCTGCCTGTCGGGTGCCAGGATCCGCCACATAACCCACGCACTCAGGTCACTCCACAACAAGTACAAATATGACTCTGTCATTGTCCATGTTGGTGTGAATGACCTGAGACGTACCTCCCTGGACTACATGAAAAGAGACATGGAAGAGCTGTCCGATCTTGTAGCCCAGGCAGGTATGACCCTAGCCCTGAGTAGCATTCTGCCATCGCCCAGAATGATACCGCAGTACAAAGACAAAATGACTGACTTCAACAATTGGCTAGGCTTCTGGTGTCATTCTAAGGGGATCCAGTATCTGTCTGCTTGGGATGACATGGTCGCCAGACCACGATGCTTTGCCACAGATGACCTGCACCTGTCGGCCCTGGGATTCTGGATACTGGCTAAGGCTCTTACCTTTGTGCCTTTTTTAGGCAAGGTTCAAATAACAAATTCACCACCATAACAGGAACAGGCAAGCAAAAACTGAGGGTAATGCTACTTAATGCTAGAAGTCTAAATCTCAAAATGCACTCACTCGAGGCACTCCTTAAAATGGAGAACATTGATAACTGTGCAGTGACTGAGACCTGGTTCAAGGCTCCAGAGAGCACCCCTGCACTACCAGGCTATAACTCATACCACACTTTTCGGCCATGTAACCTGGACTGAAACACCAAAAGCGGAGGTGTGTCCATATTCATTAAGGATATCCATACTTCTAGGCTAGTTGCTCAGCATAATGCATCCAAGGTTATCCAAGTGCAACTAACTCTGGGCAAAACTGCAATCCAAATTGTAACTGGCTACAGATCCCCCACCATGCCCCAGGATTCCCACTCCTCTTTTCTTGATGTACTGGAAAATATTAGGGTTCAACTAAACACCCTAATAATGGGCACCCTAATAATGGGCGACTTCAACTACCCCACCATTAACTGGGAAAACTACTCGTGTACCAACTCCTTAGCTCAACACTTTCTGGAATTCATAAACTCCAATGCCCTGGATCAACTTATCCACACCCCCACCATGGGCAACAATATCCTAGACCTAGTCATTACCAACATGAGTGACCGGTGTTCCACACCTGAAGTCAACTCCACTGTCCGATCCGACCATAAGCTATTCACCCTTGATATCCACATCCCACCCCCACCCCCCATTAAGGAAACCACAGTAAAAAATTTCTCCAAAGCCAACTTCATGCTTCTTAAAACAGAAGTGGTGAACTTCATGACACCCATGCAGATGGACAATACAGTTACAACTGCAGAATCCTACACAAATGCACTCGTGTGCCATCCCAAACAGAGCCAAGACGCTATCCTCCAAAAAAAGGAAGCCAATCTGATGGTCCCCTGCCATTAACAAACTGTACAACAGAAGGAAGAAACTGTTGCAAAAGAGTAAAATCCCATGAGTGGAGGAGCTCCCTGGTCAGCCTCAGTAAGAAGCTGAGATCTCTTATAAGATCCTCCAAAGCTAGCCATGAAAACAAAATTGTCACTAATTCCAAGGACAACCACAAAGCATTCTATAGCTATGACAACAATCTCAATGGCAATACCCAGATCTGCTCTGAGTTACAGCACAAAGGCAAGAAAATTACAGAACCAACTGATATTGCCAACATCCTGGCAGATAGGTTCAGTGCTAACGTTACCCCCCTCTCACCCCCTAAAGGGCCCGTATCTATACAGGAAGAATGTAGAGTCCCTGTAATCACAACTACGCAGGTAAAAGCTGCACTCTCTAAAGCTAAAAACACAGCATCCATGGGACCGGACAACATCCCAGGCTGCATTTTACATGAACTTCAGAACGAACTGGCTCCTCACTTAAGCACCATGTTCAATAATAGCCTCGCATCAGGCTTTGTGCCCATTGAATGGCGTACAGCAACAGTTATCCCACTCCAGAAAGGGGGAGCCACCACTGATCCCGGGAACTATCGAGCTATTAGCCTGATGAGCCTGGTCTGCAAGGCCATGGAACGTATCATCATGGAACTCATAAACAAAGACATTGGTAACCTCCAAACTCTGGATCCCACCCAGTTCGGGTTTGTGAAAGGCAGATCATGCCTCCTGAACGTGATTGACTTCTTTGAGGCCGTCACCAAAGCCGTAGATGAGGGTAAGGTGGTTCACACAGCCTATCTGGACCTCGCCAAGGCTTTCGACACCATCCACCATTCTGGAATTATAGCTAAACTCACTAAAACTAGGTATAAATCCCTACTTCACAAGATGAGTTGCCAAATGGCTCACTGACAGAACCCACATTGTAAAAGTTGCAGACTCCAAATCTGACCTCAAAGCAGTGACAAGTGGAGTACCACAGGGTTCCGTCCTGGGACCTCTCCTGTTTGGTATCTACTTCTCTGAAGTACAGGCCAACACAGAAGGCCTCTGGCTAACGACATTCGCAGATGACTGCAAACTAGGAGCCATAGTCAAGTCCCCAAATGATGTGGACATCCTACAGAAGGGCCTTGCTGAGACAGATGCCTGGTGTCAGAGCCATGGCCTCAAGCTCAATGCCAAAAAGTGCAGTGCCATCCCCTTTGGTAAAAACTCTGTACCCATGAGCTACCACATAAGGCAGCAATCTACTTAACACTGAATGCGTGATAAGAGACCTTGGGACCCAGGTGGACAGTAGTCTCTCCTTTGATAGTCACATCACCACAGTAGTCAAGAAGTCCTTCTATGTGGTACACCTCATCATAAAAGGGTTCTCATCCAGGAAAAAAAGAGGTCATTGTTCCCCTCTACTCGACACTCATTAGACCCATTATAGAGTACAACTGCCCTTTTGGAATGTACCTCACACGACATCTGCAGTAGCTGGAAAGGCCACAGAAGTACCTCACAAAGAGGATTACTGGCCTCAAACAAATGCCCTACACTGACCACCTCAAAAAACTCCAGCTTTACTCCGTAGCATATCGCCTACTCCGAGGTGATCTCTGCCTAACATATAAAGCTATGTCAAACCTAGAGCTGTTGGACATGCTACAGCTAAAGAAATCCCAATCCCTCCGAGCTACACGCTCTAGGGACCTAAACCTTGTCACCACAATAAACAGGACATGCTGGAGGGATAGATTCCTGTCCCAGAGACTTCCCATACTCTGGAACAAGCTACCCATCTATGACAAGCAAAGTTCTTCATTAGCACTCTTCAAGAAAAATATTGATGAGTGGATGGGAAATAGGAAATACACCCCGGGGATCACTTCTGTGTCTCTGCTCGACAGTGGCACAGGAAAATAACTTTCTTGGGTGGAGTAAGCCAGGGAACCTTGTTGGCTAGGCTTATGTAGGCCCTTGGGCCGATAGTCTAGTACCTACCTATGAACCTATGGTCAAGACCTATGTGATGGGGGCTGATGGCTGGCCACTGTGGACAGAAAAAAGCACACAGGAAAAAAATAACCATAAGTCTGGGTCTCTGACAATACAGAAATGTCACTTTCATCTGGAAAAGCATCCCTTAAACACCTATGTCACTGCAAGAGATTAGATGGTCCACCATCCTGTGTCATGGATGATGAATGTCTTTTACTTGCTGGTAACAGGTAGTTAAACAGAACAAGCTTACTGATTCCTATCAGTAAAAAGTAAGGTGAACCACAAACAGTGGTATATACTACATCAAATGTGATCTAATAAGAGACTACTTCAAAGGGCTGGTGAAGTCATAGACGGTGTGTGGATATGTTTCCCAGGAAAGCTGGGCAACAACTGGAGCTGCCAGCCTAATGCAATAGTCAGCACTGTAACCACTACTTGCTTTAAAAACTGATGTCATGTTTACAAAGGAGAATTTTGTCTGGGAAGGGTGTGATGGCCAAGGGGTATCTGGGGAGGGGTTCTGACAGCACACTGTTTACTAAAGTAACAAAGAAACTACTCTTCTGAAGTCAATTTAGGCACGTCACAAGATGTCCACATTTTATAATAATTATTTGCTTACAAACAGTAGGGTTAAAAACTTTGTTATAAAGACACAAGCAGCTTGACAATTGCAGGGGGCAGAGTTAAGGACAGAAATTAACACCAATATTGGGAGGGTGGCCTAACGGTTAAGGTGTTTGCCTTACAAACACAAGGTGCAGGGTTTGAGTCTCACAAGGGATAATTGGCTAAGCTAAAAATGGCTAGCAAGGGCAGTTAGCTTAGTACTAATCTATGAACCTATAAACCATAAAGACCATCTGGACAACAGCATACATGCAAGAATGCTTCATACAACCTGACAATTGGTGAGGAGGATCAATAGACAGAATAACACCAAAAACTAAGTGAGACCACGAGAACATTCTGACTGTCAACAGTGTGAATGCAGAACTACCAAAAGCAGCTAGACAACTTGAGGTAGGGGGAGGCGTCAACAGACAGAAACATTAAATAAAACCATTATGGATATCAGAGGTGTGACTGCAGAAATACTCAAGTAGGTCCTGCATTACTATTCCGAGACAGGAAGATTAAGCAGAAGCTTACTACATGCTGTGATGCTGATTGATGTGGTAAAACAAAACAGTCTGCAAGGCAAGCTGTCTGTTTTGTACCCAATAAGAAACAGACTTATTTACATTGCATCTCATCACAACACAATGGATCAACAGCTCTACAAAATTGGCTATAAATGTTACAAAACAACTTAACTGCATTAATTAGTGCTTTTGTTTTGTTTGTTATAGCACAAGCAACATAGAGGGCAGCAGTGTTCTGTAATGAAAGTGTGGACAATCAGAAGGTAGTGTTCCCAAGCAAATTAATGTCTGCATAAAAAGCGACTGCCAAACCTGTCTAAAGTTAGTCAACATTTATTCAAGGAGGGGACTGCTTGGATATTAGATGTCATAAGTGTGGGGGATAGGTGTAAGGCAAGGGACAGATAAGCTGGAGGTACTAACAAGAAAAGTGTATTCCAACTTGGGCATTAGCAGGTTTAGCCCAACAGCCCTTCTGGCTTCACATGTCAGAAGATTATTAATCACGTAACACATGTTCACCTCTTTCAGTTGCACATTAATACAAAATTCTACACC
The DNA here is from genome assembly GCF_019279795.1 of Protopterus annectens. Taxonomy (NCBI): domain Eukaryota; kingdom Metazoa; phylum Chordata; order Ceratodontiformes; family Protopteridae; genus Protopterus; species Protopterus annectens. The sequence goes on along the minus strand of NC_056734.1, from coordinate 385,159,056 downwards.
ATGTGCTGGATCCAAACATATCTAGGCTACCTTTGCTGCTACCCAAGTGTATGGAATTATTAACAGGCTGCAGTATGTTGAGAATCTTCTACGCAGCCATTGGGGTGTACCTGTGCTTTACTAACAGGCGTCCAGTGCACTGACTGGTAAGTCCCTTTTGCAGGTACTTCTACATCGCATTTCTTCTAGCATACTGCAGTAGGACAAAGGTGTCAATTCCACAGCCAGGCCATTAAAGTGGGGCCTGACCTCAAGTCATGGAGAATACAAGTGAAACTATTCACATATCTGAAGTAACCTAGGCCTTAGTTTACATTTAAAGTGCGTTACTAAGATTGCAACTACAGAATGTCTCCAATACCCATGCTATCATGCTTAGGAATAAGCAGGAAATTACTAATTATCTCAGATGGCCTTTTAAATCCACAAACAGCAGTCTGATGAGTAAACTCTTCTACATATTCGTGTACACCAAGTCGGTGATACAGTAACTGCTTTTTACCCCTTCTGAAGCTGGACTGGCTCTGAAACAAGAGCTCATATGTCTTGGCATACTTAGCAAGCTAGGCATATTATATTTTTCTATTAATATGGAAGAGGTAACAGCTGTAGAAACAGGAAATAATCCTGAGATGAGCAAGGAATATATATTTTATGCAGAGGGTGTTTGAACTCCTGTTCTATGGTTGCTAGAGCAGGGTCACTTACTGGATTTCCTTCTGATCCAGACCACACCTCTTCTTCTTGGCTGCCTCCTTTAGGATGGCTGTTATCTAGGGGCATTTATTCCCTTTAAGCCTCCCTCTTGATTCTTAGTTGAAAGAATTTATCTTGAAGAGGAAGAGTCACGTGCACCAATCACACTGTCTTCATTTACAGCCTCACTCAAATCACTGTTTCATGTTCAGTAAGCAACACAAGTTGTAAGTGATCAGGAAAAGACTGTCCAAACATGTAAAATGGTTACATTTTAATTTGGTTAAAAAAAACACTGGGTAATGTCTGGGTATTAATAACGGACTCAACTTTTCTTCACCAGTAAGACCTGTTGGCAAGGGTCATACTCCGCAAAATGTACTGGCAGAACTAGGCCAGTCACTTCAAGGATTAGCTATGTGTGATTATTCAGAGATGTGTTTCATGAGCATCTTCATGTGACTGCACCTCCAACTTATTGACTTATCACATATAAGGATCTTTGGAGTTTAAAGTAAACTAGGACTGCATAAACAAACCTTCCAGTACCAGAGGAACCTCACATCAAACATTTCCTTTTTACGATTGTCTCATCACCATCTTGAGTTTGCTTTTGTGGGTATAGTTGTCATGTCTTTACAAAATATGCCAATAGTATATACATTAAATTCTAGCACATCTCAATGCATAAAATATTTTTTGAAAGTTTAAAAGACGGCGTATTTATCAAGGTTTATGGCTATATAATTTCTTAAATTGATTTTTTCAGAATTTCTGGTTGGATAAATGCTGCTTTCGCTTATGGACTTTATTTTTTCCAGTAGCAAACCAAGGTATACTGCCCAGAAACATGCACTGATTGGGGCTGGTAAATTACATTTGTAGGGGAGAAGGCACAGGAAACTGGCATAAATTCCAGTTACTTACTTTATTTTTTTGGCCAATAGCCATTAATATGTGCTCTACATTTTCCACTGGCTTGGAGCACTTAATTAGCAATTAATTAGTCTATAATGTAGTCACTTGCTACAGACTTTCTGAGGCAACCTTAGTTTCTTCAGTCTCTTAAAATAAATAATTCAGTCAAGATAAATTATCAGTTACTCTAAGATGGCTTCAATTTGTCTTCAAGATCACATAGTCACAAACAGTTCTAAGCCAGTATCAGTTTCTCACCTCAGAAATTAAGTCACAACCAACAGTTCCATGGTACCTCAATTAGTCCCCCCCCCAATCACTTAAATGCCTTTAACTGTTAATTGTTGTTCTTACTGTAGCTTCCCAAAGTGTCCCAAACGCACTGCACAGCATTAGCTACAGCTTCTTACTTAGCAAAAACACGGAGATTAAGAGAAGAAAATCCCTGAATGTGCGCTGTCAGCGTAAAGCCAGAATTATCACCACCCTCTGCCTATAGAAAGCTGTCAGTGTATAAATGCTACTCTAAACTGAGTGCTGAATTCGGATACAAGCCCTCAGGCTCAGCAACTGTTAAAGCACTTTTCATTTGCAGAAGTGTTGCTGCTTTCAAAGAGGTTTTTAAATTCAGTGAGGTAGATTATGAGTTGAAACAAGTTGTTTTATTCCATTATGGATTACCGCAAAATAAAAAGCCACCCTTTTACATCATGTCCGGGGTGGGGAGTGTCACAGATGCAAGTTGTATTATTTTCATTTGACAAAAGTATCTTATTACCACTTAATTTTAGGCATTCATATTAACTACTCAGCACATATGACCATGTTTCAGTGCATACTATTACTTAACAGGATGATTGCAAATCTCAGTTATATTACTGTCATACTAATCTAGGAAAATATATTTTATAAACATACCCAGTTAAAGAAGTCCTGAAATCTGACGTCATGCTTACTGACAGTGTGAAGTGATGAAAATTAATGAAATTAAATGGACTTTACTTGCTGGGCCCTTCAGTACGACCAACCATACCTTACCCCAAAATAGGTCCAAGCCATGTGGGAACAGTTTATCACCGGACCTGAGAAAGTTCATGAACCATAAACTTTTCAAGAAGAAAGTTAAAATCTGCTTGCAATGGTCACATATAACAATGGCAGAGTCTAACCATTCCACCCATGCATGCTATTTTAACTGTTTGGCATGGCATCCATTTCTGAACCTGTGCACTTTTACACACCCTGGCTGGGCAATACTATACAGTACAGCACAGGAAACTTTTCTAAGCAGGGAAATAATGTGGCAGTGGCTGCAGCAACAAGACAGGTGAACTTCACTGCACCTTTTTGGGCAAGTGGACTAGAGAGAAGAGAGGAGGTACCTTGGGTGCTTTCTCATTCTACATCTAAATTCCCAGGAGGAGAACTGGAAATTGCAGAAGTGATAAAAAGTTTTATTGCATTTATCACATGAAACATGAATCACTGTTCACTGTATGAAATATGCAGGCAAGGATAAACACAGAATTCACATGCACTGCATAACAAGGGATCCCAAAGACCTGGGGTTCATAGGTATGCTGCACACAGCAATGACAGGGTCCGCTGTCCAATACTGTGCGCATTCTTAAAGACAGACATGGCTGATGAGGTCCAACTGGAAACCAGGCTAATCAGATAAGCTTGGAATCAGAGTACAACAGGTATCTTAGCCTAGACTGTGTACTCAAGTATGCAGAACAGAAAGTTGAGGATGGCGGCACGGGTACATAGAGTCTTTTCTGACTTGGTGATAAGGGAAATGGAAGGTCAGAATATTGAGAAAAGGCATGAATGCAAGTTTATGTGCAAGAGATGGAAGTAGACAACATGGAGAAATATTTTCATGAAGAGTGTTACAACACTCTGACCAACTGGACAGTGAACTTCAATGGAACGTTGTTAAGGCAGGTCCAAACACGAATAATATACTGGGTTTTGGGGGGGAACTACAGAGAGGCTGGGTGCACAGACTGAACAGCTTTCTAGCAAACTCTCATGCACTACATGAAAGCACTGTAATGATCTAGCAGCTGACCTCTCTCTGATCATAACATTTGCCAGTACAACACAGAGTAAAACTGCAGATATTTTCCTCAGTGATATATTTTTTTTAAAGTTCTGCTCTACCTTGGCAACTGATTATACTCACAGATGCTCGACTGATTAAATTCTGAACAGAGGGGTGGACAGCTCTACTAACAATTTGTTCCCTTACAAGCAAGGGGCAAACACTCAAGAGTTGTGCCACCAGCCACATAAGGGATCAGGGCTTTTGCTTACTGCCTTATATTCCTCCCTACTTATACACATAGATAACTGAGGGGTGGCAAGCAAAGGGTCAGTGTGAGGGATGCCATCTACTTTTGTGAGTTATGTAACCCACAAAGGCCCAAGCAGCTTCTGACAACAAGCATAGATAACTGAGGGGTGGCAAGCAAAGGGTCAGTGTGAGGGATGCCATCTACTTTTGTGAGTTATGTAACCCACAAAGGCCCAAGCAGCTTCTGACAACAAGCCTCTCTGTGTGTTTTTCAGTCTCCAACGTGGAATTTAATACAAAGTGTGCACCCTGGGCAAACCCACCCCAAATCACCTCCCTCTCCTTCTCCATGCCAGCTCTTTCAGTGCTAGACCTTTAATAAACCCAGGTCGCCTGGGCTGTAGTCAGGGCTTTATGCCTCATCACAAAGCAGTTGTTTTTTTCTCAGTGATACTTAAAGGGTGTCTAGTAACAGCTGACATTCTGATACATACACAAGACTGACTTTCAATTCTGCCACAAATAAAAAAAGTGCAAACCCAACATTTTTTTCTTCCTTCAAGTTTACATTCTATAGTAGAACTTAGATTGTAAGTATGTGATACGATGAGCCAATTAATGCAATTTAAAGTCTGCTGAAGTAGTAAATTACTTGCTAAAGGCTAATCAGAAAATGATACTTCAGTGATGCAACACACGAATGAAGTATCTGCCTACTGCAAACAAATTTCCAGTACGTCATTATAATTTTACTAATATCTAATTCCACATCAGAAAACCTTAAAAAAATATATATATTTTCACTTAACTTACTGATGCACGGGTTTAGCAGAACATACGTTCAGAAATATTCTGGAGCTAGCCTTCCTTAATATTTAGAAATTAATGACTGTAACTGGGAAGGCAGGGAATCTAATGTCTTCATGTGTCTCTCACCACCGTTGACTGCTGCCTGCCTATATACTAACACCAGCATATCCCTTTCATTTCATTTTTACCACTCGCATTCCACAGCTAGACAGTGTATCCCTGTCTGCTCTTTCAATAACTCATAATCCCTCTGCACTTATCCTCGTGCTGACTAGCGCAGCTGCTGTCTGACCAGCCTCCCCCAACAATCCATCACAGCCCAACCCCCACACAGGCAGGTGCTACGCAGTCCAGGTGACAGCAATAAAAAAAGACACACCTATCAGGGTTAAAGCTTTCAGCTATCCAGGGTTGGGGCCTGTCTGAGAGTTGGCACTTTGAAAAGGCTGTTTTTGTTGCATAAAGATAAGGGACGTCTTTGGGGCACAAGAGTTGCTTATGTTGTCAGAAGATAAAGCTTTCCCAGGCACATGCCTCCTTACAACTACAACATTACTGTCCCAAACACATTTTTCATTTTAGACACTTTATTATGCAAGGAAGCAAAAACATACAAGCACTCAATGGGGGCCAGAAAGTAACAGCTGGTGCAGGTGACTGTAATGGAGGCCACAAAAATTGTGCCTAGGATCAAACAGCAGGAGTTCAACATAGTTATTCTACAACTGCCTAATGCATATTCAGTTGATCCAATAGTAAACAATTGCTTTTATAATTATCTTTTTGTTACAGTTAAAGTGATGGGAAAAAGTTACATTTGTAGAAAGGAAGTATTTCACAAGAGATTCATATCCTTCGCAACATGCATATGCATACTAGCACACATTCTAAGTGTATAAGTGCAGTATTTAAATTTTGTCCCTAGTTTTTGGGTATTCACCCCCCTTATTATTATTAATATTGAATATTAAGAATAGGATCCCTCTACAAGGCCAAACCTTTCCGAACCCCTTTTGCTAGGTGTGCTATTGCCCGAACACATCTTCTCTCCACTCTCCTTTATGCCTCACCAGTATTTGCAAACCTCTCTAAAGCTAACCTAAGCAAACTATCTTCCTGTTACTATCATATAGCTAGATTTGCCATTGGTATGGCATACAGGACGCATCACTGCAAAAACCTAACTGAACTTGATTGGCTGGAATAGCCTTCCCTTCTAAAGCTTAACCAGCTCACAGTAGCTCACAAAATATTCAACCATCTGGACAATACCCTGAGCATTAGGAGCATTATTAGCCCACATAATGCTATCAGGCCACTTCATTCGTCCAACAAGCTATCAGTCCGAACCCTAAAATCCAATAATACAGCAGGTGATTCCCTGTTTGCTAACTCAGTGGGTAAAATTTGGAACCTTCTTCCTGCAAACCTTACCTAACAGTTATCTCTTCTGTTTAAAAAAGGCCTCAAAAAACATTTAAGAGCTAACTGGCTCTTGTCCATGCCTAAACCCTGATTAACTCAATCCAACATTTTGGTCTTTATTTAGCCAGTAGAGTATCAGCAAGCAGATACTCCACTCATCTGATGTGTCATATCTTAATGTACAGTTACGCAAGCAGAGTTTATCATTTCTCTCTACGGTAGATTCCCTAATGTGCTTTAAATTTGCGAAATGATCCAACTCATATTTTTTTCACTCTAACATTTAGCATATGTCTGTGTGTTCCTACTGTGGTGAACTATCTGATTTATTGTATTTATAAGCTTTGCTCTCTTGGAATATAATTGTACTATTACTATTATTATTATTATTATTATTATTATTATTGTGGAGCTTACCTCCCCGGGCCTCCGCTGAAAATGGACATGTATCCAGTTGGACTATCCCGGTCAACAAATGTAAAATAAATAAATAAAAATAGATATAAATATGAATACTGAAATTGTTTATACAGAGTTGTGGCAGTTAGTATTGCTCCCCATTACAGCCTGGGTCTATGGTTCAATTTCTAGCAAGGGTACCTTTTATGCTATGTCTGCATGTGCTCCCTGTGTCTGAGTAGCATTTCCCTAGGATCTCTGGTTTCCTTCCACATTTCAAAGACATGCAAACAGTTGTACAATCAAACCTTTAAATAAGATGCATGTGTGTCTTCATTTCTTTGCCCTGTGTTTGATTCAACTTTCTACCCATAACTGGTTTTCTACTTTACAGTCAGTGAGTGATGGGCCAAGTTCACAACTCAGAAGAGAATACAGTGGACATACCTGTCAACCCTCTTGGAGCAAGAAATCTGGACAAAGCCTACAATAATGGGGGGACAAAGGCCAAAAAAATAGGGACACATATTAAATACTGCACTTATACACTTAGAATGTGTGCTAGTATGCATGTTATGAAGGATATGAAGTCAGAAACTCAAACATACATGTCATTATTTAGTGGCTTCAATCTGCAGTGATTTGCCAGAAAAACACATTTTATGAGGAACAGATCAAAAATATGAGACAAAAATCTGGACATTCTGTGAAAATCTGGGCATTTGAGAGCTATGACAGTGGGTACTGGAAAATGAATAAAAATAATTTATTAAAATGCAACAAGTTTACTTAACAGACGTTTGAGATGATGTCTGGTGTCAGTGCAGTGCAAACTATTTTTGTCAAGTCAGCTGTCCAAATATCACTGACAAAACATTCTTTGTCAGTAGTTGTCAAAATGACTCCTGTGTTAAGCTCAGTTAAGAGCTTTGGATATAGGAATATTAGAACTGTTACAATCATATATTTTAGCTCAATCTCATATCTACAATATGACTTTGGGCTTTCTTGAGTTAACTGATCCAAACACGATATATTTTAGCATTGCACTCCCTATCACTCTATTCCTGAATATTTGGATAACAGAATGCTGATAATGGTCACCAGAAGTACAGAATCCCTACATGAAATGGGCAGTTTAAATGGCCAGAGTAGATGGAGTAGGCAGATGGGCAAGTCAGGCAACCAAGAAAAGCTTACAACTCCACTTTTTGATTCATTGATTAGTAATGAGCCAAGACACTGAGGAATGCGTGTGTGTGTGTGTGTGTGTGTGTGGGGGGGGGGGTGCAGTATTTAGATACCAGTGAAGCTGAGAAGATGCAATTCTGTCTGGCAGTTATTTATGTATTTATTAATTCAATCATTTGATCACATTCAAATTTCTGAGGTAAGTTACAGTAATTGATGGTCACGTGTGTGTGTGTGTGTGTGTGTGTGTGTGTGTGTATATATATATGCACACACACACACACACAGACATACACACATGTATACGTATATAAAATGCACATACACACACACGTGTGTGTGTAGATACGTATAACATATTTATGAATGCATGTGTTGTGGACATTTACTTTTTTTTATTTTTACATTTGTTTACTGGGAAAGTCCAACGGAGATGAGACCCATTTTCAGTGGAGGCCCGGACAGAAAACCTCCACATATAGAGATTATACAAAAACTTATACAAGAAATTATACAAAACTTATAAAAGAAATTATACAAAAAAATATATACAAGACATACAGTACACCAGAAATTACATTCTATGCTATTATAGCTGACAGTTCTATTATACATCCGATATTACTTCTTGTTGTAGTGTAGACATTGTATTTTCTCAAAGTAAGCTGGGGAAGGGTTTGTAGGGGGGAAATTGGATAGAGAAAGATGAGGTTAGAGATTATCTAGACATGAGAGACAGCATAGATTATGAGGTGACATGAATGTGCTAAACTGTTCCCGATTTCTAAGACGGTTTCTGATTTTGTTTCATACTTTCATATGTCACTCATAAGCATTTTTTCTAGCAATCTATGAGGATAGTATTCACTAAATAATGACAAACATCTGACTTTTAGACTTAGAAGCCATCACTGAATCAAAAGTTTTTTTTTTTTAAAAAACAAACACCTCAAAGAATATAGAACCCTAGCTGCTCTGGTAGTGTACAGGGATGAAGCCCAACTACCGCTCAGCCAACCCAGGTTCGATTAGTGTTAATGGTGACTGATGAAGCAGCAGGGAGGGATGTCCTGTGGGGATAGTGCTTTCTAATGGCTGTCCCCAAAGGGGAGTTGAGGTCCAAAAATAGGAGTTGCACTTGGATGCATCCAGTGTGGATAGGGGTGGGGAAAGGGAAATGTGGGTAAGGCACTCTTAAGATCCACAACTGGCCCCAGCAACACCGGAGGAAGTGCATAGGAGGTTTAGGAGAATGCTAGTGCATGGGGAAGTATCAATAAGGTCAGAGGGGACCAAAAATAAATAAATAACTTAAAAATAAAGAGAATCGAGACTTCTGAGGACCTAGTGGCCTCCAGCTTAATTCAATTACTTCCTCCACACTTATTACAATGGAGTCTGTTAAAAGCTAAAAAGTAAGAAAAAGCATGAGAAAAAAATGACAAGAAAGAAGTGATCTATTTGGATGGTGTGGGGTCAAATTGGGGAGGGGGGGCTTGGGAAGTGCAGATTGGACTAGTGTGCAAACAGAAGGGAATAGTCCTCTGTCTAGGGCTTCATTTCACCCAAGGCTGACCTTGGTGACTGCAGTCAGGCATCTGAGGTGTATCTGGTCCAAAAATTGGCTATAATAAGTGAACACTGAGGCAGACTGTCAAGAAAGTGACTGATACTACCTGTTGCTTTACTGCAGGGTTTTGATCATTGACCTGCCGTAACAGATCACCATACCATTAAAATTAGCATCAACCATTCATTTGCTGCAGCCCCCCACTCACACATTGTTTTGAAGTCCCCAAGTGCCACTGATCCAAATACTGCACTGAGTGCTTTTTAACACTACATGCTGTCTCACAGCTTTGCATGCAGTTGGTCATTTCTTACCTCATTACTCATATTTTCAAACATCAAAAGTTACATGGTATCAGAAGCTATCACTAAAAATAATGTCTTTCATTTAGGTATGGCACAGATCCAGAACTTCTCTTTATTCCTAAATGCCAGCAGTACATCTGAGAAATCTAAAAATCAGACCCATAAGTCTGACTAGTCTCATATACAAGGGCATGGAAAGAATCATCTCAGATCTGATAAACAATGACACAGGAAGGCTAGAGATACTGGACCCTACCCAGTTTAGGTTTGTCAAAGGTAGGTCATGCCTGCTTAACCCGACAGACTTACTTCAGAAGGTCATTAAAGCTAGGGACAAGGGCAAAACAGTGCACACTGCCTACCTCGACCTGGCCAAGGTGTCTGACATAATACCTCACATGAGCACTGTAGAGAAACTTATAAAATTAGGCAGAAGCTCATATGTTACTTGATAGACAGCCAGCTGATGGAACACAAGAAGTTAGGATACAGGAATCCATCTCCACAAAGAGGCCAGTCACTAGCTGACTCCCACAGGGATCGGTGCTGGGACATTTTTGGTATCTACTTCTCTAAAGTCAAGGAAAATATCAAGGGCCTCTGGCTGATCAAGTCTGCAGATACCTGCAAACCAGGAACTGTCATCGAATCTCCTAAAGACACAGATACCCTTCAAGAGAGCCTGACACAGACATACAACAATTACCAGAGTCAATAGACCTAGTGGTCAGAGATCAATGAATGTATGTAAACAGTAACCTGATCTTTGACCACCATGCATCTACTGTGGTGAGAAAATCATTAATCTATATGCACAACTTATATGTAAGAGCATGGCCTCCGGTTCCGAAGTCGTCATTGTTCCACTGTACTCGCCTCTCATCCAACTAGTCAAGGAGTACAGTGTGCCCATTAGCATGTACCTAGGCACTTGAAACATATTGAGACACCACAGATGTTTCTCATGAAAAAAATACAGGGAGTAAAACAACAAGTCCTATGTGGACAATCCAGTCCTTTTGCTCTGCCTCATACAGACTGCTTCACAGCAATCTATGCCTACTCAACATGACATCCTCTGATGCCACACTGATGGATTTGTTGCATATCTACAAATCAAATAACATTAGAAATTCCCATTCGAAGAACCTACACCTCATCTGCAACATAAACAGGACACATTGGAGGGATAGGTATATGCCTCAAAGATTACCCCTTCTCTGGAACAGGCTTCCCATCCATGCAAAACAAAGCTCATCCATACCCATATTCGAAAGTAACTCACCCAATGGATGGGAAGTCACAAATTTATCCCTGCTTTGGCATCAATGTAACTAAAGGAGAGGTGCAGCCTGTGAATGCTTGATGTATACAAGCCTATATAATAACTTGTAAAGTTCCTTGGGGTACTGACATGTCAGCAATATTTTTGTAATTTGAGGTAAGCTTGCCTAAGTTTAAAATCCCTCTTGGGTCAAAAGAATTGTAAGCACCTATGAACCTATAAAAAGATACAGAGGCACAGAGTGGTATACTTCTGCATGTTGCATGGAAAGATTCTAACTCTAGAGACTGCAATGCTGAACTGACAAGTTAAGAATTTCAGTGATTTAGCACAGATGATTACTCAGCAAAGGTCTGGTACAAGCTGAATGCACCAAGTCATTAGTCCGCATGTACTTAAAACACTGTACTAAGAGAAACAGTAGAAGTAGTGCAGAAACATCCAGGTTCAAGTAGGTTGTGGCGAATTATCACCACCAAGGTATTTCTGGTGTTCAGAAATTGCCACGCATAGAAAAGGTATACGTTTTACAAAATGAGTAATGAAAAGATCTGTAAATGTGTTTTTGTTTGCCTAGTACTTAACTATGAAAATAAACAGCTGCATACACAATTCTGCTGCTTTTAATTCCTCAGTTCAGAATCATACTGCAAAATGTTAAGTTGTGTACTGGAAAAAAAAAAAAAAAAAGAGTATGTTACAACAAGTAGGCAAATAAATTACTCCCTTCCAGTAATTAATAGTATTAAAAAAACATAAGAATCAATCTTATTTAGTTACTTCCCCAAATGAAATACTTCAGAATATCAACGGAAGCTGAAGCTAGGATGTGGGTGCTGCGTAAACAAAGATAACTCAAAAGGGCCCTTACACCTAAACCAGTAGGTAAGAACACAAAGCAGAGATAAAAAAGGAACAAAAAAGTCATCCAGCAAGTTCCGTTACATTATTCTTAAGAAAACATTATGCAGTCCAAACATTCTCTAGAACAAACATTTAGTCTCCACCCACATACTCACAATTATGTTAACCATCACTAAAATAAAAGAACTTTCAACAAATCTTGAAATAATAACCAAGGCAGATGAGGGAAAACTTTCTGATGTTTCAAAGTAGTACTGTACAACTGCCTATTTCTACATGTTCAGAGCAGTAATAATATGCTTAAGGTTAAGGAAAAAGTAAGGCTCAGACACAACTACAGGAATTCTGCCTATCAGTGGAAACACAAAGAAGAAACATGAGGACATTAAGGCATATGTTAAAGAACAATGGTTGGCTAGAAAAATACTTTTTTGTGTCTTTTGGCTTTTCCCGGTTAGGGGCCGCCACAGCAGAATTCCGGTCCGTTAATGATTGGCAGTAGATTTTTATGTGCCGAGTTGCCGGCCCTGACGCACAACCTTCAACGAAGGTATGCCCATTCACGCATGTCTCCCAACAGAAGACGGTCTAGCTGAGAATCGAACAGGACAACGTCTTACTGTGGGGTAACAACGCTACCGCAGCACCACCACCGCAGTACAAAATCTCAAAATAAAAGTATACCAGAAGTCGCAAAGGAATGGGATATGAAGTCAGAATACAAATGGAATGAATATACACTAACAATGTTTTACTGTCGATACTACCACAGAACACAGTCAATGTTCAGTGCTGAGGAAAACAAGCGCATCTTCCCTGATGCGAACAGCTGTAGATTGATACTCTGGCAGGGTCACACACAGAACTAAAGTCAAATCCTACCCCTTTTTTAGTTTTATAATCCAATGTATGGTGTATCATCATGAATATAAATAACTGGTACCACTCTATTCCCATCACAGTGAACAAAAACTAGGAATAGTCAGGAGAGCTACCTATTAACAATACAGTAAAATCCCTGTTATCCAGGGCTCAAGCAACAGGGCACTCTCAAGCAACTGGCATTTGATTGGCCCGTATGCCGGCATAAGAGCCAATCAAAAATCCCAAACAGAAGCCTCTTCTGTTCAATGTGGAACAGCCCGCTGTTCCGCATTGAACAGAAAAGGCTCATTTGCCGGCATATAAGCCAATTAAAAATCCCAAAGGGAAGCCTCTTCTGTTCAATGCAGAACAGCGGACTGTTCTGCATTTAACAGAAAAGGCTCTGCTTTACCATTTTTGATTTGCTCGTATGTCAGTACACGAGCCAATCAAAAATCACCAAGCATATCTCAAGCAACTGGAACATACACTTAACCGTCATCTATCAATCCCCACAGGTGCGGGTTAAGTGTGACTTTGCTGTATGTAAATATGTGATGCAAGAGCATCAGCCTGGAGAACTAGTACAATCATAGTTCTCAACATTCCAGAATCAGAATGTGGAACATTACCTCTCATAATGTGGAGCAAATGGGCAAAATATGGAACACATAGCTCTCAACATTCCAGTTCTGGAATGTGGAACACTTTTTCCCATAATTGACAGCAAATGGGCAAAATGTGGAACAAATAGCTCTCAACATTCCAGTTCTGGAATGTGGAACAATACCTCTTATAATGTGGAACAAATGGGCAAAATGTGGTAAACGTGACTATCAACATACCACAAACTTCAACTAGGGCATTCACAATGTTTAAAAAGGGTTATTTTATATTTATAAAAAGAAAAGTTATTTTGACTAATTAATATGATTCATTATTATATACCAGGGATATTAGTTAAAAAAAAATTCTCAACACTGTTTGACATACTATGGATGTGGAATAATTTAAGTCTGCAAATAAGGAACGGTCCTCAAAATGAGATACCCTTGACAGGCGAGTATGAATCCTTAGTGGGGGGGGGGGGGCTTGCTGCTACTTAAAGAAATCCAAAAACAGCAAACCTTTAAATCAACACAAAGACAGGCTCTTCACTTGACAGTTAAAAGGGGGATACATTTGTAATGGGCAAGATGAAGATACTCAGAAGTTGGACATGCAAAAGCCAGGTCAAACGTAGCAATAGCATTACCAGTCCTGTAAGCCTTAAGAGGTGATTAAGAAACGAAGCACAGAAAGGGACATCAGCAGGTGGGCAAACAGCAAACTCCAAATGAACAAGAGTGTGGAAGGTGAGATGGAGCCAGTACCTAAATGACACGACAGAGAGGGGGAGAGAAAAATCATTAGGTAAGCCCAGGTCAGATAGCTCGCATAAAGCAGAGGCTCTAGTCATGGCCATTGAATGTCAGCTGAAAAGAAGTCAGAGAAATGAGACCAGAGCAGCTTCAACAGCTAAAATAATTAGCTGTAAAAGATATCTCAGCATAAGTGCTTTTTGGGGTAGACAATATAATTCCACCAGGTGCCCAACTGATCCAGGAGGTGAACAATAATGTCAGACCACCTTGTAAAGGGACTTCTGAAAGTATTTCTAACAATACAAATAAGTGATTTTTTTTTTTTTGACTGAAGACCAGTCTTGTCATGGAACATTGCAACACTGCAGGGATGAAGGCACAGTGAGCATACAGGATGGACAGTAAGAGAACATATGCTCATCTGTACTCTGCAAAGGAAACAACAGTGCTGGGTGAAATACAGCAGAATTGATCATTAACTTTGTGGGGGGGGGGGGGGCTGCCTGCACTTGAGTCAAAACAGAATGACTGATCCAATAAGCAAATCACACATGGCAGAGAGAAGCCATCAAGGTTCTTATAGGATACAATATGCAGTAGCCATCACTGGGAAACAAACTGCCGACTATATGGGTGCCTCCTCACTATTAGAGGGCTAAGTGATATCCAACTGACCTTGCCCTCTAGTACACTGTTGGATATTAACATTTTTCATGTAATCCTAGAACCTGGGGGCTAAGATCCACATATGTGATGTTCTGCAAATGGTGCATGAAACTGAAGCAAGCTGTTCTGCTTCACAGAAAGAGTATCCAGTTCTTTAAAAAAATCTCTGTGCAGGTGGAGGGGAACAAATAAGGTACAAACTTTAAAATACAACAGCATATTAACACTTACTTAAATATGTGGCTAAATATCATTGGTGTATCACTTTAATAAAACATAAAAATAACACTTATACTAGCTGTAAACAAGACAAAAACCATTAATCTGATGCACATTTCTTTTGAATATATCCTTTAATGTCATGGAGCCTTATTTTAGTATATGAAATTAATAACAGGTTAATGGTTTTAATGATGGCTTTGTTTTCATATTATGTAATATATATAAAACTGCTGGTTTTGGTAATAAATTGTATTCCTGTGTGAAACAAATACGCAATGATGTATATGTGAAGCACACAATTTAGGATCAAGCAATTAAAGCTTGTAATTTTGTCTGTATTATTGTTGCAAGAAGTATGTGTGTTATGTGGGCACCTCTGCTACCGATAATATAAAGGTGGGGCTTATGAACAGGGATGCATCGTTTATGCTTAGCTAATAGCCATTAATTAATTTTTTTCCTACGAGCAGTAACAACCATAGTAATAGTAATATTACTGCAAACACCTATAAGTGGCACATAAAACTTTAGTAGAAATTTAAAAAAAAAAAATGTGGACTGTAAAACGTGACAGTTTTAGTGGGATTGTTAATGTTTCCCTGAGGTAAGAGAACACTAGAAACTGCTTTGCATATAGACGCTTTTTATTTTTTTAATTATACAACTTAAAGATAGAGGGACTGCGGTGGTGGTGCTGCTGTAGCGTCGCCTCACAGTAAGACGTCCTGTTCGATTCGCAGCTAGAGCGTCTTCTGTGTGGAGACATGCATGAATGGGTGTACCTTCGATGAAGGTTGTGCGTTAGGGCTGGCAACTCGGCGCATAAAAATCTACTGCCAATCATTAGCAGACCGGAGTTCTGCTGTGGCAACCCCTAACTGGGAAAAGCCGAAAGACACAAGAACAACTTAAAGATAGAGGTTTTGGATTTCCTCCGGTCACTCTCAGTTTGACCAGTAATAATAAACTATAAGGATGTATACGTGGGTGTTTGAATGTGCGTGTGCTCTGTGACAGAACAGAATCACATCCAGGGGTGGTTGTTGCCTTGTGCTTGGTGTTTGCAGAGACTGGTTCCAACTCCCATGACCACAACACCATATATCAGTCTTAAATTTTATCCAATCAGTCTCCACATTTCAGGATTCAGCAATGTGGGCCCAGAGATTTTAAATGGTTACCAAACAATTCATGTACGGTCATTGCTAAGAGTTCTACAATAAATAAGATCCGAGCTTCAATTCTGAACTTGTTTTTAACTTTTTGTAACAGTTCAAGACTGCTTTTTTTTTAATGTTATTGCAGCTATATTAATCATTCAGTTTACATGATACATTAACTTTGGGACGCTCTCCTGTTACAGGAATAATTTGTAAACAGGCTATAACTGAAAAAAAAAAAAAAAAAACATTTTAATGTTAAAAATATAAAAGAAAAAAAGCTTCTTCTAAAAAATATTTTTAAACAGTTTCTGTTTCAAATTACTCATGATGCACCAGCAACAATTGCCTTCTAATAATTAAGCACAAGAGAAATGCATACCTGTGTTTAGTCTGTTTCAGCATCTTAAGTCTCCGGCCTTCATTTGTCTGGAATCCTATACCCCCTAATCCAAACAGCACAAAGGTGCATCTTAAAAGTCAGTTTTCAGATACAAAAACAACACAGCACCACAGCTATTTGTGCCTTGTATCAAAAGAAAGCTGACACTGTTCTAAGCAGGGCTGGGCGTGGCTTATCTGAGCATGTTAGTCTTTTAACCTGCAATACAATTTAAAATATTAATATGTCCTTATGAATAAAAAAAAATCCCCCAGTAGAAGCAGCCAGTGGCATATCCCCAGATGCCCATAGATTTCATACCAGCCCTAGCCTTAGGACAGAATAGTCCAGAGACTTTAGGAGTTGTTGGTAGATCTGGCAATAAACAGATGTGGGGGTGTACTGGGGTAAACTGGAAAGGGAAGTAACTGGCACATCCAATATAGCAGCTATGATAACCTAGAGACTACATAATCCCTTCAGAACTCTAGGTGTTTTGCTTGACTACCATTTAAACTTTCAGTACCACACTTACGCAGTAATGGCCAAAATTAAAGTACTCTTCTGGTCAACAAAAGACTTCCCACTTTTTCTCACTGGACAGCAGATCTGTAACTGGTCAAGACATATTCCATGCACAACCAAGCCCTCTACATCACCATCACAGCATCAAAAAAGAGCCTTTTATCATTACAAGCATTAACAACTGAATCTGCAGGTTTACTGCCCTATCCCCACAAGGAGATATCACTGCCCAACTTTAGCTAAAGGAAAATAGCAACCTGCAAAACAAAGATCCCATCTACAGCAGTGACCCTTCGTTTTCAAATAGTTAAATCTAGAGACCTTTCCTTTCCTAGCTGACTGCCTAAGACTCACAGCCTAGGGTCATCAGTGTAGATCAATCCTCCCCTCAGCAACCTCACTTCAAACTGCACAGACAAAAAAAAACATGGCTTCTCTTGCACTACCCTCAAACTTTGGGAATCTTTCCCCTCCTCACACCCTTAAAAGAATTCCATCATACATGGAGTTCAGATCAGAATTTAAAATGCATATTTTAAAAAACACAAATTGCATCTTCTCCCATTCCCCAAATATTAATTGACCACTGCTTTTCCAAACCCCATCCACATTGTCACTTCTTTTATACTCATTACATTTAACATTCCCAACATAGGCTCTGTAGTATCCTTTCATCCCTTCCCAGTCTCCTAGTGCCCTGTTTACATTGTACATACTGTAAATACTGCATGGACAGCCTCTCCAGAACAGTATTTTAACCACTGCATTATACTACACTGTTCTAGTCTGTTCATCCAGTCACTGTGAATGTACTATTAAAAGAGATTCTTTAGCCTGTCTGTACTAAACAATTACAATCTTTTATGAAATGAACATACCACTAAAACCATTTCTTTATTTTTTTTCGATTCTAAAGCAATTATACTATTCATGAAACTTCTTTTAAGTTTATTTCTCTTTCTCTGTTTGTATGATTGTACATCCTCTCATCAGAAGTGCAAATGTTCAGTGATATTTACCTTCGTACTGTTCTGTGCTTGCCAAGTATTCAGATGTTTTGTACTCTGTCTAATTAGATTAGTGTTTTACCACAGAAAACAAACAAAAAATGTAAAAACAAAAAATGTAATTAATTATGCATAATTACACTAATAGAAACTACTACCTGCTGTTATTTGGCCATAAACATTTGCAGTATTCACCTTCTTCTTCTTTTGGCTTTTTTCCTGGTTAGGGGTCGCCACAGCGGGTCACCTGTCTGCTCATGACTGGCAGCGGAGTTTTACAATGTCGAGTTGCCAGCCCGGCTCCCAACCTTCCACAGAAGGCACACACACGCAAGCACTCACACCTATGGCCAATTTAAAGTGTCCAATCCACCTACAGCATGACTTTGGGATGTGGGAGGAAACCGGAGCACCCAGAGGAAATCCATGCGACCACAGGGAGGACATGCAGACTCCGCACAGAAGGCACCCCCAGCCAAAGATCAAACCGGAGAACCTCTTGCTGTGAGGCTGCAACGCTAACCGCTGCACCACCACGACCGCCCTATTTTACTAAAAAAAACAAAAAGTTTAAGATTGGTTGGAAACCTAAAAAAAGGTGTGTTCATTCTTCAGAATGGAAACTGCATTTCTGCTGATACATTTGGTACATTACAACTGTTTCTGGCCAAAATTCTGTTCCCATGCTTCTAGGACACTACTTTTTTTTCTTTTTGCCCCACTTTCACATGCTCCACACTGTCATTCAAAGGACATAATTTCAGTAGTGACTGTTGTGTGAGACTGTCCATGCCAGATGAATCACATGGGAAGCAGTAGGACAGGTAAGTCTTGAGAAACAGCCTGGATAGAAAAACAGACTTCCAAGCTGCGCATGCACATATTATATTTTGGCAAACTCTGTAACATCACACCTTCGTTTACATTCAGGTACTAAAAGTGAGTGACTACAGTGGCAATTAACAAACATTTAGAATTCAGTGCCACGCCTCTCCTATTCCTTTTTTTTTTTTTTTTGGAAAAAAAAAAATCAGAATATCCTAACATAGGATGTCCAGATACACTCAGAATTTGCTTCACTGCTCAGTAACTCTCCCTCGGTCTCTCCCTCAAGCATGTAGAAGCAACCCACCAGTGACAAGTCAACACACACACACACATTTTTTTTGTGTGACTGACAAGTGTAAACATACATTTGAATGACAAAAGGAAACTACAGATGTTCAGACATTTTGTTTTATCTTATCAGATGTAAATTTGAAACATTTTCCAACTATGGGAGACTACATGATTCATTTCTACACCCAGACGATCTCAAGGAAGTGAGTAATATTTGGGAGCTCACACCTAAATGAATCACTTAACTATTTTGTAACTTCCCAGTAACTAGAAAGCTTTTATATTTTGGTTATTGGGTACTGAAATTTTGCTGTGACTACACCAAACTCCCAAGTCCTTAACAACCGCATGGAATCACTCATTATACAGCTGAATGGAAGAATACCAAATTTTGATACTTCTATTATGAAAGATGAATGCATGAGTGACCAAAACACTTTCCATTATTGCTGCCAAAAATCTAATCAGTATTTATTATTTCTATAATATCATTTCTCTTATTTGGATTGTAATAAAATGTCTTACAGCAAACACTTACATTTGCTACTGTTTTGATATTTGCTTCTGGCTTAGGAGTTCACTGAAAGTGTCCTCTGGGCAGACCATGCATTCATTTAAATGGAAACATATATAATGTAAATTAGATCATATCAATGACAACTATACACACTGTATTTTTAAAGTGTTTTGTCAGGGTATAGTACTTTGTCATGCAATCTGGTGAGTTAAATGCTGCAATACATTTTGCACAAATCTACTCATATTTATTTGGGTTGTGTTTTTAATAAAGAGATTCACAACTTTTTAAGCTCTTTGTTAAAACCAAGGCCCAAATAAATTTAGTGTTTCCATGCATGACTTCATGAAAGGTGGATTTCCATAGACTTTAATGGTTGTTTCTCTGCACAAGTGCAGTTTGCATACATTAAAGTCTATGGACGCCTCTCACATTTCCCCTAAACTGAGATTACTGAGGTTAAAGATCAGCGTTAAACCCCGGTGTCACTAGCGTGGGGAAAACAAATTTTTCTAAGTGGTATCTTCTAGTGATTATATAGTATAATTGCAAGACAACAACACTTCTCAAACAACACTCTGGCTAGGCTTATAAATGCCCTAGGGCAGATAGCCTAGTACGAAACTATGAACCTATGTCACTAAAGCCAGTCTCAACATCCAAATCCTCTGTGACAAGTGCACCCATATAATCCAATTGGATCCGTATCAATCATTTTGATTTTTTTGAGTATGGCTTTGTTATTGTCAATCTGAAAGGCTACATTGTACAACAGGAAAGATTACACTTCTTTAGGGAGTATGATGGGCTTTTTTAGGGAGGAAATTAGCTTTTCTCCGTTTTTAACAACTTTTCAGCAGAGAATAAATTGTTTGCAACATGCCTTCATACCTCTCAACCTCTTAGCGCAAGAAATATGGACAGTGCTTAAACTAATGGGCGGATGGGGCAAAGGCCCAAAAATAAGGTCAGATTTTAAATATTGCTCATATAAACTTGGAAAGTTGCTGGAATAACAGGATTCGTATTAGCACACATTTTCCAAAGGAAATGAAGTCCAAAACTCAAATTTATGTCATTATTTCGTAACTTCAATCCTCAGTGATTTGCCAGAAAACCATAAATTTTATGAGGAACAGACCAAAAATATGATGCAACAATCTGGACATTCTGAGAAAATCTGGACAGTTGAGAGCTATGCATGCCTTATGTGAAAGTGTTGTTTCCAGGAACATACCAACATATTTAAATGTCTCCATGGTTGCTAGCTAGCTGCAACACATGATGTGACAGCTTAGCTTCATTCATCTGTCATGTTCTAGCTGAAATGCTGAAAATCATGGCCTTAACTGTGTTCTCTTCATTGTTAACTGCTACATTTTAACCTAGGAGGACAGCAAACAGATATCATGTTCCAGATTTGCTTTACATTTGGGGATGGGTCATCTGCGTAATACTGAAAGGCTCTGACTCAAAAGTACGGTACACAACAGAAGTCCAAGAAGGGACCCCTGAAGAAACTATCACAGCATTTAAAAGGAATTGAATATTAAGTAGTTTATATACCTCTACAGCCCTGCTGTTAGAGCAGCTATTTTGCCATTTTATACTGGATGACCCTTTGGTAAGAACTTTAGTTTAGCAGGAGGTATTGGACATTAGAGGTGGTGACACAGACACTGTCTGAATGTAGCGAGGTTTGGTTGGGTGCCTGCATGCATTCTAATTTAAAAAGTAATGTTAAGTTCAGCAATGTGTTAAAGACAGAACGTTTAAGAATGTAACACTGCAAATACTTTACTAATCATTTAACTGATACTTCCTTTATAAAACAAAGGTCTTGCTTTACTTCAACTTACAACTTCTACTTACAACAAAGGTCTTGTTTTATCACATTATAACTTTTGCATTTTTTACTTGGACTTTCACTGAACCCATAGTTTATTCTGAAGTTTAATGGATTTAGTACCATTACTCATTAGTACTGAGAAGTGGATTTTATGCACAAGCAGTCAATCTGATGAAGTCTCGGCAAATTTATACAGGAGTTGAAGGTTCTAAACTGACTATAATTTTAGCATTTTGTTAATAAAAAATCAGATTCTACCACAGCAGAAACTGTTTCTTTGGTCTTTCCAGCATTTTGCTTTGGTGGGCTGTTTCTTTTGGCAAGTTCTGGTTTATACTGACCCTTGGGCACATTGTGGATTTTGTGGTATTATGAGGATACAGCAAGGCAGTCTGACGTAATTTTCTTTCTCATTACAGCTTTTGTGTGGAAAAGAACTAGAAAGAGGCAATGGGGTGTGACACATTATAGGACAGTAGTAGAGTTTGGAGCCTGAAAAGAAAATTCTACTCAAGGAGCAGTACAAAAGCTTGAGCAACAGACCTGAAGGTTGCTGGAGGTAGACCTCTTCAATTTCAGATTTTTTTTTTTAATGTTTCAGTAAGACTGAATATATAAAAGTACAACAGACACATATTCAGCTTTGCTTGGACTTTGCCATAAGCAAAGCTTACCCCCCCCAAAATACAGCATCTGTTGATGCCAAAACAGGGCCGAATATGATACGTGACCATACTACAATGTTTGCTATAAAGTGGAGTAATTAAAAATCATATCCCAAAGGGGAGGAGACTTTTCTGATTTTTCTACAGAATGTGTCTGTAAGTCTATGACCAGCTCTACAGTTTTAGTTTGACTGGGTTTAAACTGAGAGAGACAATATGAAATAATAATTCTTCTTCCTTCGGCTTTTCCCGGTTAGGGGTCGCTGCAGCAGATCACCTGTCTGCTCATGATTGGCAGTGGAGTTTTACGGTGTTGAGTTGCCAGCCCAGCGCCCAACCTTCCACAGAAGGCACACACATGCATGCACTCACACCTATGGCCATTAAACTCTTTAAAAGGAATCAATGTGATTAAGTAAGGTTCTAGACAAGCAAATTTCACTACTAATTGCTTTAAAGGTCACACGCATTTTAAGACAGACATACATAACATGCTATTTCACAAATGCACAAAATATGAATAAATTAACATTGTATATTTCAAAAATTTGGCAAACATCACTGTTCAAGAACTGTAGCTATTCCCAGTTTAAAAGATTTTTAACTTCTGCGAAAATCTCTTATGAGTGTTGTGCAGTTTTCACTGACTTGTCTTCCTGACCTGGAGAATTGTTAGTAGAGATCATAGTGGAACATATGTAGCTGTGGTTCTAAGGCCAGAATTACAGCCAGACCATAAACTCACTGCATCCCTCCTGAGTGAGTCACAGAGCAGAACCACATATTCTCCACTCCTAAAGTACCTCTTACTGATGTGGCTACACAACAAAGGGTGAATTAAAAAAATAAGTGAAAGAAGCATGTTTACTGCTAAACTAGATGGGGTAACAAGGCACATAAATGTGCACAGTGCTAATCAGGATACTGCCTGCTTAGCTGTTGGATGACATGGCACAGCACATAAGGTGGTATGTAGATATGGGTACACCACTGCTTTACTATTCCGGACCCAATCCAAATGTAAGACCACGGGGTTACGTAATGCCGCTACTGCTGTCAACAGCTTCAAGTAAACAGCACAGTGCATACCTTTTTGAATCCAGCATCTAGAAATACAAAAGCATCAAAAGACACCGAAGGAGCACTCCCTCACCTAAACATGCAACTCCAATGTAACACGTAGCATCATATCGTAGTTCAGTGGGTGACAGTGACGCCTGTGTCACAATCTTTAGAATGGTGAGCACAGTGTTGTTGCCTTTCAACTACAACTGAAGGTGGCTCTCTAATCAGAGATGCTTCAAGACCAAGGCAACTCCCAAGAATTCCAAAACAATCTGGAACACTTTCCTTAAGGTACACCTGTCTCTTCCAGTCCTGACTTTGAATATTCCACACAAACAGCAGCCTTCAAGGATAAAAATTCTTGCAGTCTTTGTCACAAAAAAATTCTGCCACAATATCTTCCTTTCATCTAAAACTATTTACTATTCATTATGTGCATTCGTTCCTAAAACAGGTGCCGACATAAGGTTCAACATCAGCTGATAACTTGATATGGAACTGTTCTATTTTTTTTAATTTTGACCCATGACACCCCCCCCAATGCAGCTCTCCACCACTTACAGAAAGAAATCTGGACAAAACTTAAAATAATGTAGGGACAAAGGCCTCAAAATAGGGACAAATTTTTAATATTGCTCTAATAAACTGAGAAAGTTGCTAGAATGACAGGATGTGTGTTAGAATGCATTTTCTGGAGAATATAATGTCTGAAACTCAAATGTATGTCATTACTTAGTGACTTCATCCTCAATGATACGACAGAAAAGTACAAATTTTATGAGGAACAGACCAAAAATATGAGGTGAAAATCTAGACAGTTGAGAGGTATACAATCCCATTGCAATCTTGTTTAAATGCAGTATTATGGAAAGATACATAAAAAGCTATGTCTCCACTCAGTAAAGGTAGTTTATCTATAAATTTATCCAACTTCTAATCTAAAGCAATACTTTTTAATTAAAATCTTATCTATCCTCCTGACCTATAACAATACTTTCTCCATTAGCATAGCAAAACGCCTTGAAAATTAGGAAACAATTAACATTATTTTGCTTTGTTAAAAACTAGTTGCACTCATAACAGCATGCCCCCCCCAAATAAATTGAATCAATACAGTATCTCCATAGGATATTGACACTATCTGGGCTGAAGTAAGCAACTGAGAGGGAGTAGCAACCATATTCTTATATCTGTCAAAATTGTTTGAATTAAGCCAAATAACCATTGCTTACTGCTTCCAGAAAAATTGCATTAGGCCTTAACTCACAGACTGGTTCACTAGCTATCAGTCAGCTAGGAAACGAATAGTAAAATGGAGCAACAGTTTCTTTTCATTACAGTCCATACTGCTTTACCTCCAAAGTTTAGTGTTAACACCTCTTCTAGTCTTTTCTTCTGTTAAAAAGTATGCATACTTGTAATCTTGAATTGTTGGCTTAATAAAGTTATTTTGTGATCATCACCAGAATCACTTATATCTCTTTATCCTACATCTCACAAAAGTGTTACTCTTTCATACTATTTTTAACTCAAAATGGATGAAAGTTGCACCCAGTTATAAAATATTAGATGGCTTAACCCTTGTCAAGATCTACTCACACAATGGCAGAGAGCTAGAAGTTGTTTAATGAAGTATAAAATACAGAGGTATCGGTCTTAAATAAGATTTTAAATGAGACTGCCAGACACAAAAGTAGATTATTAGAATCCTCTGTAAAGCAAAACAGCATTATCAACTATAACTGCATCACTTTCACCTAAACTTCCATAAAGTTAAATTCTGTTCGCTAGCTCAGTACACTGTCCTCTGTGAAACGGTGAAGTACATACTTTGAGAACATAACATTTATGACTTGTTCATCATTTAAAGTTCCCCTCTACTCTGTGCTAGAAAACTGAAAGTCGCCCACACACATTTTTTGTGATGTTAACTAATTTTGTCTCACCCACTCTAAAGCTGCTGCTGCTGCATTTAACAGTAATAAAGCAATTTTTCTGATCAGTAGCTATATTTTTATCTCTTCACCCTTTCTCCAAACAGGATCCCCTTTCTCTAGCAAGTAGACATCCTGTCCTCCTTATATCAACCTCCTCTGCCTTATATTTCCTTCACTCTCATTTATTTTGTATTATCTCTGTTTCTGTGCTGCCAGTATCAGTCAGAACTTCAAAACACGATTTCTTGTCTTGGTCCCTCTCCTTTCTACTTCCTCTCCTTGTTGTTTCTTTCTTGGTCCCTCTCCTTGTTGTTTCTTTCCTGGGCCCTCTCCTTTCTACTTCCTCTCATTGTTTCCTTCCTGGTCCCTCTCCTTTCTACTTCCTCTTGTTGTTTCTTTCTTGGTCCCTCTCCCTTCTACTTCCTCTCCTTGTTTCTTTCCTGGTCCCCCTCCTTTCGGTTTCCTCTCCTTGTTGTTTCTTCCCTTCTTTGCTTCCACTTTACTCTTCTTCATACAGTAATCTCACTCTAATCTACTTCCTTACTCCCTTTGGGGTATTTTTGCACTTCTGTTATTACTCATGTCAAACTGACTATATACGTATAGATGCACCTTTTCTGAGGAGTCTGCATGTCCTCTCTCTGTTGGCATGGGTTTCCTCTGGGTGCTCCAGTTTCCTCCCGCACTCCAAAGACATGCAGTAGATAGACTGGATACTCTAAATTGACCATAGGTGTGCATGTGCGGTGTGGAAGAATTAAAACAGCAGGGCTAGCCACTTGGCAGTGTAAACCTTGGCTCTAGATGTTTGTCACTGTTGAAGTGACACCCTGACCCTAATGCAAAAATGGGAAAAGGGGTTGTGAATGGATGAATATAACGCTATACAATACTGTTCTGTTCAGAACAACTTATTTCTGCTGGAGCTGAGGTATAATTATGCAACATTATCATAGTCTGCTCTTCAAAGACATTTATTCCTCGGCGACTGTTATAGCACAGAGGCTTACATCTTTTGGAGGGACTGCTTTTAGGAATGTGAAAGTGTGATTCTCCACAGTGCTCACAGTAGCCAGAACGGTCTCCATTTTGTTGTAGCTTGAGGGTTTTGAATAAACTAGCAGTAATATTGGTAGTATATTATGATATGGTAAGCCTACCTACACCTGATTCTATACCTTTCATTCTTGTTTACTTATTATTTTTTAAGTCACCTAAGAAACAGTAAATGTCTGTAGTGAAAACACTCCTGGCTATGTAGGTCACGAAAGTGCTACTTTACAGAAAGTTTTCTCACATGCAGACCTGAAAAAATGTGACATCAAATCTGACATTGTGACTACCAATTGGACAAATTGAAATCTCATAATGCACTTAAGCAATCGTTAATACAGACGGATTGGTTTCCACTGCAGAAGCAAAACTGAGCTGATCTGAAATAATGGTTACAATTTAAGTTAAAGGTCAAATGCAAATTAGTACGGAAGTTAAGTTCATTCCTCTGAATGCTTATTTCTGCCACAAGTTTTTTAACATGTTTTCTATGGCCCAACCTTGTGAAGAAAAGTTAAGAACACTTTACGACTGAAACATGTACAAGTGAAAATCTTAAAGGATAGTTCTGTTCATTTTAGAGAACTGCTCTGGTGGCTTTGACATCTACCTATATAGCTAAGACAAGGGAACTGGGTGCACATATATGCTTTTTTTCCCACAAGTATGAGTTTGGGTATGGGGAAACAATATGTGGTAGGTCAATTAGGAAGCTTTTATTAATGCTAAAAATTGCACTTCTTGGTTATTTACAAAAGAACATTTATTTCTAAGACAGACATAGAAGCATGGTTGGCAGCTTAGCTCAGAAGGGTATGGCTAGAACTGCTAACAAGCTTCCTCCTGCAGTCTTGGGTTTGAGTCCCTCAATTTCCTCTTGAAGATGTGTGATTCTGAGCAAGTAAGTTAGTTAGGTGGTCCTCGTGGGCTGCCCGGGAAAACAGACATTTGTGTCCAAACAGCTTATGCAATTTCACTACACAAAAATATGTCAGTCACTGCCTTTGGTGGCACTTGGGACTAAGAATCTCAAAATATAATTCATTTGTCGATTTTATTTTATTATTTATTAGCATTTGTTTACTGAGATATGCCAACTTGGTCAGGAAGGTAACCCTCTTTTGAGCAGACACCCTGGGAGAAAAGCTCAACCGCATACATCAATATGAAAAAAAAAAAAAAGCAAAGTACACAAGAGGCAAAAGTTCCAATAATCTAGCAGGTTAGTGTATTAATACAAAATAAGTTTATGATCAAACAGTGGCAATGGGAGTTAATCTTCCAGGTTACAATAACGTATTTTGATAGTCACAATTACATACGCAAAGCAAACTCATGATACTTCAGTTTCAAAACTCAAGTCACATTCATGTATGACTGCGTAGCATTACCAGAACACGAAAGGGAAAATAGCTACAGAGTAATGCAGAATAAAAATGCGGGTAGTAGTAAAGATTACTTTTCAGGTAACAGATATTGGAGTTGAGCGTAAGTTAGGAAAGAAGAGTCTCAGTCTAGAGGAGTTACACTAAGTGGAGTTCGGAAAGGGAAAGAAAGAAAAATGTAGTGGGAAAACTGGGGAAAATGGCAAGATAGCTGGTGAGGAGACAAAAGGAGGAGCAGAGTAAATTAGGCAGAAGCATTTGACTATGGAGTATCGGTAATAGATGAACATGGGGAAAAAAGAGAAATAGAATGGAGGAAGGCCTACCATATGGCAAATATTGTTGTTATAAACTGTCATATGACGGAGGAAGGAAAAGGGAGGAAAATCTGTCTAGAAATTAAAGACAGTATAGGGTTAGCCTGGCTAAGAATAAAAGCAGGGCCAAATGTCCAGTAAGTGTTGCTTGAGTTTACCGTCATTTGTCTTAGTAGTGGTAAGGAGTTCTAGATATACCGGGGTACATAGAATCACCACATAAATCATTAGATGGGGTTATACTGAGAAGTACTTTGCTAGTGGATCAAATCTATCTATCTGGGGAGTAATATCCAGGAATACTGCTTAGAATTGGGAACTGGTTAATAAATGTGAGAAGGATAAGTTAGTGGGGTAGTTCTAGCCAAGAAAGTTTTTTTTTTTTTTTAACAGAAAAACAGTAATGTGCTTTAGAAGGCAAGATGATGAAAAACTTTGCAACTTGATTATAACATTGCTTAAGGAGGTTGGGTTGTGAGGCTTGTAGGTTAATCACTACATAAGTTGCATAAA
Organism: Protopterus annectens; assembly: GCF_019279795.1. Classification (NCBI taxonomy): domain Eukaryota; kingdom Metazoa; phylum Chordata; order Ceratodontiformes; family Protopteridae; genus Protopterus; species Protopterus annectens. The sequence continues at coordinate 385,130,681 of NC_056734.1, read as the reverse complement.
AGAGTGCAGGAAGGCAAACTCTTCTTCTAGAGTTCAAATTTTAGTTGTTCATCTACAGTGACTCATACTGGATATTAGTTCAATTTTTGTGCTATCTGAGGGGGTTGGAGTGAGGAATGTTTTTTGGTTAGAGAGATGTATGGGGTTAAATAGGATTACTTTAGATTTTTGGGGGGGAATCGGGAAGACTTGGAGAGCCAAGCTTCAATGGAGATGAGCTTTGAAAACTAATCCAAGAATTCCTCATTGAGGCTTTTTGCCATGTAGATGAATGCTAAGTCATCTGCATACTGCACAATGGTGGCATGTTTTCTGGCTGTGTGTAGATCATTAAAGAATACGTTAAAGAGAAAGGATCCATGGGGTACTCCTACAGAAAGATGGATAAAGTATTTTCCCAATTTACAGCCTGCAATCTACTGGACAGGTAGCATTTTGCCAAGAAAGTGATTATGTATTCAATTCCAGTAAGACAAGTTTTCAAATCAGCCTAGTGTGGGAGACAGTGTCATCTGCGTTTGGCAGGTAAAGAACTATTGCAGATGTCAGGTTGCCTGTATTTCTGCTGTAGTTTATATTGCTAATAAAACTTCAGAAGGGCTGTGGTGGTACTACTTCATGGGTGGAAAAACATTTTGTGTGGTGGACTGTATGCTGTTGTCCATGATGCATTTGAGAGGATGGAATTGAATACATTTTCCAAGCACCTATAGTTGGAGTAGTCAGTAAATGTTTCCATCTTTATGGAGTGGCAGGATGTACAGGACATGTATATGGTCTTCTTCTAAGGGTCAGTTAATTAGAATACATATACAATATGCTATGACATCTGTTGCTGTTTTGATGTATGCTTAAGATAAGTTATCATGTGCTAGGGTGGTAAGTTTTAGTATGAGGAGGAATTTTCTGGCAGTGAAGGTGGGAACAAAAGAAAAGAAGAAAGAGTTGCTATTGTAAGATGAGCTGGAGATACTGGTAATGTTGTGGAGTTGGACTTTATTTTTATAGTGAGATAAATGTATCTCTGGAATATGTGTTGACTTGTTTTACTATACTAATTTGTAAGCACAAGAGATTTGAGAGGGAAACACTGCAGTGAGTGGTAGGGAAAGATTTTGTAAATCTATTAAAACTATACTTGTAGTCACAACAGATGCTTTCCTTATTTCATTGGCACACACATGTGGGTTTAACATCTGCTAATCTCACTACTGGGCCAACTGATACAAGGAAATTATGCCCCCCCCCACCAAGAGAAAATAAATACATAAAGGTTTCACTTGTATAAGGAAATGGGACCCAGCGTGGTGTGAAGACAAATTACCTCTTTTAAGATACAAGGATGCATATCTTTCCCTTACTACCATGGCAATTGTTTTTCAATTTGTCTTCTACACCACAAATTCCTACAACTAGACTGCGGTGGTGGTGCTGCGGTAGTGTCGTCGCCTCACAGTAAGACGTTGTCCTGTTCGATTCTCAGCTAGAGCGTCTTCTGTGTGGAAACATGCGTGAATGGGCATACCTTTATTGAAGGTTGTGCGTCAGAGCTGGCAACTTGGCACATAAAAATCTACTGCCAATCATTAGCGGATCGGAGTTCCGCTGTGGTGACCCCTAACCGGGAAAAGCCGAAAGACACAACAACAACAACCACAAATTCCTACAACTCTCATCAAGGTTCAGAGTTCTGCTTGCCTTTTATTACAGGGATTCTGAAAAGACGCCCTTACCACCCGTCACATCAGTTGTTTTGTTTCCATGACAACCAAAACAATAAAACAAATACATCTAGAAACAATAAAGTACATTTGCCATCACTCACCAATTTATTTGGTTCTTTACTCACTCAGAGGTCTCATTAAAGTTAAATATAGGCTAACCCCCACCCCACCTATGTGCCCCACCTTCCCATCTCATGTTTCTTACTAATTGCTGAAGAAATTAAGGTATCAGAAATACTTATCTAAGACTCTGTAACCCCATCATCAACCCTTAGGGACACTAAATCTGCTTTCAAAAACATCAGTCTCAACACTAATTAAACAGCACATAAAACTGCACCTTTTTGGTAGGCTTTAACTTTCCCGTCAGTCAGTTTAGCAGAAGAAGGTTTCTTGTAGTAAAATGTCCAAAACTTCTGGTGGGAAAGTTTCATAATTCTTTTTCTCCTCAGGCAAAAGACAGAGCTCTGCACACTGCTTACTTATACCAGACTTCCATCACAGTGGCACATGCAGCCACACTTGTTTTCAGCCGGTTCTCAGACTGTGAGAAAATGCAGTTCTGGCATCCTCCTCATGGGCGAGTGTCTTAAAGTATTCTGTTTCACAGTACAGCTAATGGCAATATTTCAATCATTTTTAAGCCCGGGATATTCTAAATACAGGATTATTAGGAAATATTCTGCAAAGTACTTTGCACTACGACTGCAGATACAGGGCAGTATTTATGTCAGGTGACTATCAAGCCAAATCTCCCAATAATACTTTATAGATGACTTTAAACACATGAATGATGTAAAACAGTACAATCAATGTCACCAGCAAAATAAATTAATAAAATTAATGCCTGCTCATAGAAAATGAGTATAAAAACCACAACAAATCTGAGAACCTCTTTAACACAACAGAACCACTAAGTGCAAACTGCCCCTTGTACAGCAGGCACAGATTACAAGACCCTGCAGACAAGTGCAGAAGGAAAAGACCGAAATAAGGGACATCTGCATAGCTGCAGGAGAAGACATTTTCAAAAAAAGGCTTAAATTGGGCATGATAGGCAAACTTCATCTTTGGTATTCATTTTTGTTCACCAGGTAGGTGCACTGTATAATATCATATCCATTTTTGTTTTGCTTTTTGTCATAAAAGCCATTATTCAAATTGAATCATCCTTTTAGGATCCTAATGCACCAAAGAAAAGAATTATCTCAACAGACAGATGAGCTATCACAGTTAAATCCAACTTAATTTTAAACATTACCCTTCAAAAAGTAATTAATCTGTATAGAGGTTTTACATAGGGTATGGTCAGCTACATCTACGGCTTATGGTATATATTTCCAAAAAACTCAAGTGCGGATGAAGCAGTGAAGTCATGGTAACACATATTTATTCAGGCTCTCTCAAAGATGCTTTACAATTATGACAGTGCAAGTCTGATGCTGGCAAACCAACATCTGGCCACTGCATAGATGCATCTGGGCCACTATGTACATATGCAAAAATATTCAAGGAAATAAAAACTGTTGGAATACACAAGACATAATGCTATTTTGTGAAAAACTGTTGATAATGTGCTTCCCTGTTTGGCATACAAGTAAACGTTCTATTTTACAGAGTCTAGCTTTCACAATTCTAAAAACTGCATACCAGGTGCAAGCAACAGCTTACTGAAACTTAATGACCAGCAAATCTTGTCAGCAAAATAAAACCCTCAAAGGATCTGGAAAATTCGAGATGGGGAACGAGTCCTGTTTAAATGGAATGCAAAGCTGCAAGAACATACAGATCTTTAAAAACCAGAAGTCACCACAACGCATAAAACTGATTACTTGACTTTGTCAAGGATACAAAAATGGACGTTTTGGAAATAAAAGTCCTCTTAGGACGAATTTCAGTGACCTATTTTGTCATGAGTAAAGATTCTCTTTATAAAGATGGCTGGTATAAACAAAACTATGCCACAGTCAATGAGGTGTCATCTACAGAGATAGCATTTCCACAACTCTATTGTTAAACTCGTTTAGGATATCATGTTTGATTTTTGCAGAAAAATGCTGTAATTAGCATTCTAGTAATAAATCTGACTTAATGTGACAGTGCACTGCTTAGAAGGCACATCTCAAATTGCCACTTTGGAGCATTTACTTAAGATGGATGTTATGCTGTTAAGAGTAGTTCAGTTTTTAAAGTTTTCCGTCTTACACTTTGCTGTGAATAAAACTGACAGCTATGTTTCGCCTCAGTTCCAAAAACTGCATCACAATGAAACAGCTGTCACTAGCTCTCACTAGTTTCCTGACCTAGTAATTATAGATTAGTAAAGAAATACAAAATACACAAAAGTAACATCAACTCATGTTAATGGCCAAAAATACAAGATACAAATTACTTCATTAAGTGGTTTGTTAGATTATACTTAATAGATATCCAATAAGTGTGGCAAAAATATCTTTCAGAAAATGTGAGACAGTTTTGTGGTCAACAGAACACTGCAAATGTTCCATTTGGCTATATGACACAAGATATGATGGCATACACTGGTCCTAACTGTATGGGTAAGGAAGTCTCATACTGCCATAAACATGTCGAACACTAGGAAAGTCTTGAACTGAAAACACAATGTGTTTACAGGGAAGTAAAAATAGGAGGCAAAAGCCTTTCCAAACAACACTGACCTCTACATCCAAAATGCTTCTATACCCTTCCCAAACCTTCCCCAGACATATATTTTTCAAGTCCACAGGCAGTAAGTTGCACACACAGCTAGTGCTGTAATGGCACATTCACTCCTAACTTTGTTGCAACTTGTTCTGTCTTCAGCTGTATACCACATGTAAAGTTAATACAGGAAACATGATTATATTATCACATATGTAGAGCAGTACCAGCTGAGTGATTGTCAAACACTGCTCAGAGTTGCGAATTGTATGTGGAAGGTATAAAGGTAGCTCGGTCCTTATTCTTATAACGATAGTGAGGCGGTCAATCACTGCTGTCTCCAATTAAGATTATGTTATTGAATTCACACTCAACTGCAAATGAGTTCTTAAAAAAAAGAAAAAGCAGCAACACCGACACTCAGAAAATGCAAGTGTGTATGTTGTGTGTGTGCACTCACATATGTGTATGCATTTTATCTATTTCTTTGTTTCCTCTTCTACTGACTTCATTTGGTCAAGGCCTCATCTAATACCCACAGTTATCAATGTGTTCCCCAGTATGACAACAACTTCACCCCACAGACACAAGACAAGTAGTTACAACAGTTCAGGAAGCATCAGTACTAAAAATGTCTTTCTTGCACTATCCAAAGTGTTTATGTTTTTCTTTGCACAATTTTTTCAAGTCCAAGTTCTTTTATTCTACTTTTTTCATACCATTCTCTATAACTTTTCCACTGAAAGTCTCCAGAACTGTAGTAATATTCCATTGCCATAACTGTTCATAGGTTGGTACTAGGCTATCGACCCTAGAGCCTATACAAGCCTAGCCATAGCAATTCCCTGGCTATTTCTTCCCACTCTATTTACTTCCCTGGACCCCTGTCTAGCAGGGCGACTGACATGATCCCCGAGGTGAATTTCCTTTCTCCCATCCAATCCAATGTTTTATTTTCCAGTACTATAATCATATACCCCCCACACCCAATCATTTGCTGTTTAGGCTTTACTGAGTTCAGCCTTCTACTACTACAGTTACTCATTACTCTACTACAATCTATCACTCACTTTCCCCTGCTTATTTACACTTCTATCTTACCTCTCTCTCTCTCTCTTGCTTTTCTATGTTCAGTCACGCATATTGTGCAGCTAGTGCCAACTCAGTCTTCATCCCTTTCGATTATATTTTGTCTGTTCTTATCAGCTTGTCAACAATAAATCAGGGTGTGTGTATGTATATACATATATATATATATATTAGATACAGCTTCTCATTTTATTACACTATTTTTATATTTGCAACATGGAATTTGCTTACATGTTCATTTACTGCAAAACTGATTCCATCTAAACACACACACACACACACACACACACACACACACACACACACACACACACACACACATTGCACAATTCACTTGTTTACAAGATTTGGTTATGATTTCAATGTTTATTTCCCTTCAGTTTTAACTGCTTCTGTTATACGCAGATTTTTGAATTTGATTTTATTTATGTCCAAGCCTAGACTGCTTGCATGTGTACTGTAGAATGTTATTTCTGATCGTTTTGAAGGTTCTTTTGTCAGGCCTCCAATATAAATAGGTAATGCTCAGCCGGGCTTTCCCAGGTAGTCAAAATACATGAAGACTATTCCTTTTTTTCCTTTTTAACAGAAACTTTAGTTTCATGTATGTATTAAAAATTGCCAGCCTTCAAGATCACAGGAAGGCTTGGAAACAGTTAATCAAGAGAACACAAATACAAGATGACAGGCCATGACACTAGAAGCAATATAGGAAGAAGCAAAAAAGGTGTAGAATGGGGACAGAGCAAGCAAGACTATGAAGTAGATTAAAATCCTGGAGAAGGGAATATTTAATATGAGGAAGGTGGCTTAAAAATATGGAAACTCTCTGAAGCAAAAGGGGAGGCGAGGAGGTAAACAGAAACGTATCTGGAAAATCCTAAAATGGATTAAAAGAACAGCTGGTGAAAGAAATTCAGGGGTGGGTGGCAGAAGTGATATAAAGTCCGGAATTAGGTAAATGCCATGGAAGTGATGGGTTCACTTAGGGAAGTCTATTAGCAGTAGACAGTGACACTGGAAGAAAAGGAGTACAAGGAGAGTGTTACTAAATTATTCATAGTTTACTCTTGAAATACTAAATAATAAGCTTGGAAATGGCAAACAAGTTTGGGATCAGGCCTAGGAATAAACCTCTCGGAATAAGAAAGCATTAATACCGATCTAATTTTACGTCTAGCATCTGTGCGGAAATCTTATGTGAGAATCCTGAAGAATACACTAAAGAGTATGGTGCACGAACTTATTCACAGGCTCAAGTAGGGTTCTGTCCTGTAAGGGAAGCAATTGATGCAAAAAGTTGATGTTTCTAAATCAACACACCTCAAAGAGGAGAACTTGGCAGTGGTTAATAGGGCTGAATACACAACAGAAATACTACAGCACGAGGCTGGACCTTCTCCTGGCAATTCTACAAAGATTTTATTTTCCACCTGTATGAGTAGAATGGTGCTGACAGGATCTTTCTGATGTATAAAGACACACAGTACAGATGACTACTGTCCCAGTATTGGCCAAACTGTTTTAAAAAATCACTGATATCCAAATAAGACTAGAAAGGCAGACATATGGAATGAAGCTGAAGAGAAAAATGCAAAACATAAGCCTATATACTGGCAATATTCTTTTAATGTAGTCAAATTTGGAATATTCTATGCAGGCAGCACAGAAAATCAAGAGGATGTTTGGAAGCTCATGACACCATGCTTATAATTTGAAGAGTAAACATATATGTTTGGTTACTTTAGGTGCAAACTGAAAGGCCTATGGTAGAAAAAGGTGTAGGTGGAAATAAAGTATCAGAGAAAAGACCCACACAGGATGTGCAATATATTTTTTGTTCTGAATAATGGTGAATAAAGAGAAAGTTGATCTGGTCGAAGACTACCGTGGCAAAAAAATGTACTTTTTTTTTGATAATATCATAATAGAATAGAAGATAGTTGACAAACTAACAGACCACCAACAATGCAAACAGCTCAGAACACTGGTAACCAATCAAAATCACACATTCCGGGTAGCCTGGCTGGATTTTGACTGGTTACCAGTGTTGTGACAGACTAACATACACAGTCAGGCAACTGTATGTCAGACAGGAAGAGTAGATTATAACGCATGGCAAAGTATTAATTATGAAAATGTTAACAGGGGATAAGTTGGCAGGAATGCATGTGCACATAATGTGGTAAAGTAGGCAGAACAAGAGGCAAGGAAACCCGACCCCAAAGAAAAAGAAGGGAGATTTAAGATGGTGCTGAATAATTGACAATTTTTAAAGCAAGATTAATATACAGGAGGGAAAAAGAAACAGAGTAACCATGAATGGATTTAAGACAGATGGACTACAGGAAACTGGGAGTTGAAAGGAAGGAGGCAGAGATGTGCTCTTGAAGCAAATGATAAGGTGTTGCCAGAAGTGGGTTAGTTCTGAGCTAAACGAGGAGGTGGTGCCAGAGTAATGTATTCAAATGTGTGGAAGTCTGTGATGAAAGGATTTCTTGGCGTCAGGGACTTTTAAATACTGAGAGATGAAAGTGATATACTTGACAACCCCCCTTTTTATATAGAAAGGACAGCTATGTCTTCCTAAAGGAATTATAAAGCACTACGGCATAATACAGAAACCTGTAACATTCTGAAAAACATAGGGGGCTGATGATACCAGATGAATAGGAAAGTAAGAAGGGAATATGAAGTTACTAGGGGAGTAGCAATGGACCATGTGGATGTACATGTGTTAAGCAGATTTAGTTACATGCTTATGGGATGGAGAGAGTGAGTGATATATACAGGATGCAGTGTAATTGGGATGGGGGGAGCTGAGGGAAAGGAACAATGTTTAAACTCATCAAAATACATAACTGGGAGGCAGTGTTCCTTCACAAAAGTGGGCTATGACCGACTGGTACATAGGGAGGAAGTTATTTTGAAAAATAAATAAGCTGATGGCCAAACTACGGTGGAAGGAAAGTGGATGCTGGAGGGATTGTGGAGAGGTGAAGGATAATCAAACAGATATGATACACTCATGTTACAGGCTGGCAGCATTCCTGGAGGATGAAGTGTCTACATTTGGGAAGTATACAGAAAGGAAAGCCCTACTTTGGTATTGTTCAGGGCAGGACTGCTGAGTGATAGGTTTTTGACAGTATTTATGATTTTGGTGTATACAAACTAACTGCAAGGAATGAAAGGCATAAACTTGCCAGTAATTCTAGAGTGATTAATGAAATTGGTGCGGGAATATGAAAGAGAGACGTGTGGAATTGGGGGGGGGGCTAAGAAGATGTATATGAAGAATAGGGGATTAACAGGAAACAGAAAAAATTGCAATACAGCAGAAAAGTGGAAAACAAAGCAGAGAAACTTTGGAGCTATGCTGAGTGGGGTTTGGAGGGTGGAAACAGGAGTATGTTACTTATTATTTTAAAAGTTCTACAAGATGTAGAAAGACAGTATATGGAAGCCCTGTGAAAGAAAATTAAGATCATTTAACTGTTTAATGTGAAATAGGTTCATAGGTAGGTACTAGACTGTCTGACCGAAGACATTTATAAGCCTAGCCGGAATGTGTTGGCTTTCGTCGCCCCCTTAGATTAGTTCCCTGTGCCTCTGTCCAGCAGAGCCACTGTACTGATCCCCGGGGTAAACTTTCTGTTTCCCATCCACTCGTCAAGGTTTCTCTTGAAGAGTGTTAGTGAGGAGCTCTGCCTAATGTAGACTGGAATCTTGTTCCAAAGCATGGGAAGTCTCTGGGACAGGAATCTATACCTCCAGCATGTCCTATTTATTGCTGTGGTGAGGTTTAGATCCCTAGACCGTGTGGCTCGAGGGGATAAGGTTTTCTTTAGGTGGAGCAGGTCCATCAATTCTGGGTTGGACATGGCCTTGTATGTCAGGCAGAGATCACCTCTGAGTAGGCAGTATGCAACCGAGTACAGCTGGAGTTTCTTCAGTTGAGCTGCATAGGGCATCTGTTTGAGGCCAGTGATCTTCTTGGTGAGGTACTTCTGTGGTCTTTCCAGCTGTTGTGGGTATCTTGTAAGGTGCATCCCAAATGGGGTGTTGTACTCTATGATGGGTCTGATGAGTGATAAGTAGAGGGGCACAATGACCTCTTTTGATCTGGATGCGAACCCTTTTGTGATTAGGTGGGCCACATAGAAGGATTTTCTAACCACTTTGGCAATGTGATTATCAAAGGAGAGATTACTATCTACTTGGGTCTCCAGATCCCTTATTAAGTTTTCCGTATTTAGGGGACTACCACCTATGTGGTAGTTTGTGGGTACTTTGTTTTTTCCAAAAGGGATGACTATGCACTTTTTGGCATTTAGCTTGAGGCCATGATTTTGACACCAGGTATCCGTCTCAGTGCGACCCTTTTGAAGGATGTCTATGTCAGCCGGAGAGTCAATTATAGCCCCTAGTTTGCAGTAGTCTGTGAACTTGGTCAGCCATAGTCCTCCTGTGCTTGCCTGTACCTCTGAGAAGTATATTTCGAACAGGAGGGGCCCTAGGACTGAGCCCTGGGGAACGCCACTTGTAACCAGTTTAGAGTCGGGCCTAGCTCCCGCAACTCTCGCCATGTGGGTTCTGTCCATGAGCCAGCTGGCAACCCATCTTGTGACGTAGGGGTTTATGTTCAGGCTGGTGAGCTTGTCTGTAATACCAGAATGGGGAATGGTGTTGAAGGCCTTTGCGAGGTCTGGGTAGGCTGTGTGTACCACCTTTCCCTCGTCTATAGCCTTGGTAACTGTCTCAAAGAAGTACACCAGGTTTAGGAGGCATGATCTGCCCTTAACAAAGCTGAACTGGGTAGGGTCCAGTGTTTGAAGGTTCCCAATGTCTCTGTTAATGAGATCCATGATGATGCAATCCATAACCTTGCAGACCAAGCTAGTCAGGCTTACAGGGCGAAAGCTCCCGGGGCCTTTCGTGGCTCCACCTTTGTGGAGCGGAATAACCATTGCTGTGTGCCACTCTATGAGTACGTAGCCAGTGGAGAGGCTGAGTTTGAACAGTGTATTTAGGTGAGGGGTTAGTTCGTATTTGAGCTCGTGTAGGATGCAGCCTGGGACACTGTCCGGTCCCATTGATGCTGTGTTTTTGGCTTTGGAGATGGATGTTTTAACCTGGGTGTCTGTGATTTCAGGGGCTCTACATTCTTCTGGTATGGTTATGGGCCCTACTGGGGGTGGGAGGGGGGGTGAAGTTTGCACTGAACCTGTCTGCCAGGATGTTGGGCGATATCGGTAGGTTCAGTGTATTTGGTGCCATTCTGCACGAACTCTGAGCAGATCTGACCATTGCCACTTAGATTCTTGACATAGCTAAAGAATGCCTTGTGGTTATCTTTGGAGTCCTTGGCAATTTTTCTTTCAAAGCTCACCTTGGATGATTTTAGGAGGGATCGTAGTTTCTTGCTGATACTGATCAGGGATGTCTTCCCTTCTTGGGATTTTACTCTTTTCTGTACTAGTTTCCTCCTTCTACTGTATAGCTTAGCTTGTTTATGGCAGGGGTCCACCAGACTGGTTTCCTTTTCTTGGAGGAGTGAGTCTTGGTTTTGCTTAGGATAGCATGATCCATGCATTCTTGTAGGTGCCCATAGAATGCATTAGTAAAGGATTTTGCAGCTTGGACAGCGTTATCCTTTAGCATGGGGGCTTTGAAACTTTCTACCTTGGTCTTAACATGAAGGTTGCTTTTGAAAAGTTTTTCATGGTGGTTTCCTTGTCCGGGGGTGGGTGCAGAATGTGGATATCCAAAGTGATTTGTTTATGGTCAGATCTAACCAGCGAGGGGTTGACCTCCAGTGTGGAACACCAGTCGCCCATGTTGGTGATGACCAGGCCCAAAATGTTGTCACCCCTGGTGTGAGTGTTGTCCAGTTGATCCAGGGCATTTGAGTTTATAAATTCTAGGAAATGTTGGGCAAGGGAGTTAGTACTTGAGTAGTTCTCCCAGTTAATGTTTGGGTAATTGAAATCACCCAATATTAGGGTGTTTGGTAGGACCTTTATGCCTCCCAGTGTTTCTAGAAATGTGGAATGGGGGCCCTGGGACATGGTGGGTGATCTGTAGCAAGCTACAATTTGAATTGCAGTTTTGCCTGTTGTTAGTTGCACGTGGATGATCTCTGAAGCATCGTGCTGTGCCACTAACCTGGAGGTGTGGGTATTTCGGTTCGGGTTCTGTGGCTGAAATGTATAGTATGAGTTGTAGCCTGGTATTGCTGGGGTGTTCTCTGAAGCCTTAAACCAGGTTTATGTTACTGCACATTTACCGATTTTCTCCATATTGAGGAGTGCCTCGAGTGTGGGCATTTTGAGGTTTAGACTTCTGACACCGAGTAGCATTACCCTCAGTTTTTTGTTACTTGTGCTATTTACGGTGGTGGATTTGTCTTTTGAGCCATGCCTAAAAAAAGGGACTATGGGAGTGGCAAGAGCCTTGGCCAGTATTAGAAAGCCTAAGGGTGACAGGTGCAAGCCATCTCTAGCAAAGCAGCGTGGCTTGTCGAGCATGTCATCCCAGGCAGACAGACACTGGATCCCCTTTGAATGACAACAGAAACTTAGCCAATTGTTGAAATTGATAATTCTTTCTTTATACCATGGTATCATTCTTGGTGAGGGCAGGAAGCTACTCAGGGTCAGGGTCATACCGGTCTGGGCTACGTGATCAGACAGCTCTTCCATGTCTCTTTTCATATAGTCCAGGAAGGTATGGCTCAGGTCATTCACACCAACATGGACAACGACAGAGTCGTATTTATACTTGTTCTGGAGTGACCTGAGTGTTTGTGTTATGTGGCGGATCCTGGTACCCGACAGGCAGCTAACAGTAACCTTCTCCTTATTCAGCCTAGTGAGTGGGACACGTCAGTGTGCCTGACTACAGAGTCACCTATTTCTAGTATGTTGGGTATGTTATTTTGCCTTAAAGGCTGTGATTGCGTGGCATACTGGTTTTGTGAAGTATGTGTTTCATGGTTTGTGTTGGGGGGGGTGGAGGTTGCTTAGATGTCTGCTTTGGAGGTCTCTGTTGCTTTTGCAGACTTTTATTTAGAGCCTCCGAGTATGTTTTTGTGTATTTACGTGTGTTTTTTGCCAGTGCTGGTTTAGTGCTGGTCTATGTAAGACTGGTGGTGTGATGCAAGTATTTCCCTTCTCCTCTTGACTGTCTGATCCAGTCTTGTGTTGAGAGAGCTTAGCCTCCAGTTTGGCTGTATAATTGCATCTCTCGCATGTATTACTGGTTGGTGGTAGGAGGAGGGGTTGTCTGTGTACATGAAGCAGTTGTAACATTGCCTCAAAATGCCAAGATTCACCAGTTGGACTGGAGAGTACACCTGAAACTGCCCTTTGGACCTGCCTGGATAGGTACAGTGAACTGTTTTACTGAATGGCTGGTAAGGTCGAATAGAGAGCCATGTCCTTCTCTACAGTATATGGGGTCTAGTGCTAGGGTTTTATAAGTGCTTGCTATGAGTTTTGAGCAAGTGCCGGACTGAGAAATGAATGGCTTGAGTGCTTAAGTTGAACGTTTGTCTAGTTTCAAGGGAAAAATTGAATAGGAGACTTTGTGGAACCGGGAATAGTTATACCCTAGCTAACTGGTGCTGCCCGGCGCGCAAAACTGGGCGAATGCGTTTTTTATAGCAGGGAAATGAAAGAGATAGAAATTAGCCCAAAATGACCAATAAGCTACTCATTTCTGGGCTGAAACCACTCCTCCAGGGACAGATTGGCTGCTCAAAGCTCCCCTCTCTCACAGGTGAACAGAGAAACTTCCTTCTATCCAAGTAAGGTATGGGCAAACACTTCCCTATCACAGTGCAGGTGGGTCTCAAATACTGGTGATCTTTTTTTAGCATCTTTATTAAATCGCAGTTTAAGAAGTGACAGATACACATACATTAACAGAAAGGAAAACAAACTGTAGTGCATTTTCCCAATTTTCATGCAATATATACATGTACGTTTTCAACAATTAACGTTCACTTCAGCATTACATTACTTGCTCATTTCCTTCCCTTAGACTTGCTCCTCATGCATTGTTCCCACGATTTCCATTTATTTCTAAGTAATTTGCCCTTTCCTTTTTCTAAAAATTTCTCTTCCAGTTCATATTATTTTCTTTACAATATTCAGTACTTCAATTACAACTGATCCTTGAGACAGAAGTACACTGCAAACACTGTTAGCTCATTAGATGGATCCTGAGATAAGAATTGTAAGTCTGGGGCAAAGTTTTTGACAACCATTAAGACTTTCTGCTTCAATATTTTATTGAAATTTTAATATATAAAAATAATACAATTCGACGATATACAACTCAAAACTTTCAACAGGCCATTACATTTATGCTCTTAATAGAAACCAGAACTTCCCAATTTATCTAATCTTCAAGAATGGAGAGTGGGCAGAACATTTTGGGTATAGTCTTCTCTGGCCCTCCCCAAACACTGCCACACTCCTGAACTCTGTGGCTAATGCAAAGGTATAATGGGCTCATAACGTTCCTGAAGATGCTATGCTACAGATTTTCCCTACATCCACTCTACTGATCTGAAAAATGTGAACAGTTTTAAATAATTTGCTCAACCATAATGGTCTGAAAAGGCATATATGATGTATAATTTACAATGTGCAGATCCAAAGTGGTAGAAATATGCTTTCTTCTATGAAACTTACTTATAGCTCTAATTCTTTGCAAAAGCCAATAGTGGCCAAATGCTTGTGTTTCGTGGACCTACGCTGAGGTAAAGAGAAGAAAATGTAATCTGGTTTGGGATACACTGTAGGAAACAAAATACACTCAAGGGATTGTGGGTACCAATGTTCGGTGTTGTTAGGAACAGGAACTGAATAAAAAGGTTTCCTGGCTGCAAACACGGCATTCAAAATTATAGACTTCAAAGGAGGAATAATTTGGGGATGTACATTTTACTGCCAAATATGAGTGCTGACAATATTCTGGGGGGGGGGCAGAAAGAGCAAGACCCACTTTAAGCCAGACTTGAGAAGCCTGAGCACTTAAAATGTCCCCTAGGAGATGAGTTAGTGGAAGAGGAGGCCTAATTATCTTCTCAGTCTTCAACAAAGGAAGTCTTATTTGCACAGCTATGAAAGCAGCCAAGGAATGAAAATAAGAAGATTGTCACCTCTAATTAACATATGTAGACCAACAATTTATGTTTCTCCATTAACATATGTAGACCAACAATTTATGTTTCTCCATTAACATATGTAGACCAACAATTTATGTTTCTCCATTAACATATGTAGACCAACAATTTATGTTTCTCCATTAACATATGTAGACCAACAATTTATGTTTCTCCATTAACATATGTAGACCAACAATTTATGTTTCTCCATTAACATATGTAGACCAACAATTTATGTTTCTCCATTAACATATGTAGATCAACAATTTATGTTTCTCCATTAACATATGTAGACCAACAATTTATGTTTCTCCATTAACATATGTAGACCAACAATTTATGTTTCTCCATTAACATATGTAGACCAACAATTTATGTTTCTCCATTAACATATGTAGACCAACAATTTATGTTTCTCCATTAACATATGTACACCAACAATTTATGTTTCTCCATTAACATATGTACACCAACAATTTGTGTTTCTCCATTAACATATGTAGACCAACAATTTATGTTTCTCCATTAACATATGTAGACCAACAATTTATGTTTCTCCATTAACATATGTAGACCAACAATTTATGTTTCTCCATTAACATAAATACACCAACAATTTATGTTTCTCCATTAACATATGTACACCAACAATTTATGTTTCTCCATTAACATATGTAGACCAACAATTTATGTTTCTCCATTAACATATGTAGACCAACAATTTATGTTTCTCCATTAACATATGTAGACCAACAATTTGTTTTTCTCCATTAACATATGTAGACCAACAATTTGTGTTTCTCCATTAACATATGTAGACCAACAATTTATGTTTCTCCATTAACATATGTAGACCAACAATTTATGTTTCTCCATTAACATATGTAGACCAACAATTTATGTTTCTCCATTAACATATGTAGACCAACAATTTATGTTTCTCCATTAACATATGTAGACCAACAATTTGTTTCTCCATTAACATATGTAGACCAACAATTTATGTTTCTCCATTAACATATGTAGACCAACAATTTATGTTTCTCCATTAACATTTGTAGACCAACAATTTATGTTTCTCCATTAACATATGTAGACCAACAATTTATGTTTCTCCATTAACATATGTAGACCAACAATTTATGTTTCTCCATTAACATATGTAGACCAACAATTTATGTTTCTGCCACAATGGGTAGAAAGGAGCAGAAGTCTTGCCAACCAATGGCACGATACTGGCTGAGTATTTAATGGAAGATCTTGTGCAAGGGACAGAACAGAAAAGGCTGCAGCTAGTGACAGAAATTAACCTCACTAGTGAATCAAGCTCTTACACATTCGTTCAGCTATATTCCACAATTAACTGAACAGGCTATCAATTTATTATCTGGACTCTGAAGCCATATGGTACATAATCAAATAATGGAGGGTCTGTATCAGGCGATCTTCTCAACCAGTGGAGTGGTTAGTGTAAGCACAGCCCCAGAATTATGAGAAAAACGTCCGGGGATTAAACTGTTTGCTCCTCCAGCACTAAAGTCTGACTGGGTTGTGGAGGCCAGGGGAGAGTTTAAGTTACACATGAATGATGTACATTTATAATTATAGGATAAAAATATTTTTACATGATTTTTAAATATTTCTTACATGGACAAAAAAAAGAGAGAGAAACTAAACTGGTTAATTACTGAATAGAGAAATAACATACACCAACTAATGTATTCATAGCATGATGGCTGCAGGGAAAATATTAAACTGGTGTATTTTTGAGTTTAGTACTAATTTACAGACAGACAAGTAGAGTGCAGCTTAAAAAATGATGACAGATATGAAAGGAGAAGTTATGGGATGAGCTGGAAGATAAATAGACATAGGAGGAATTGTAGCTAGTGGTGGGATATAAAAGCAGGAGGAGAAGTAATAAGTGCTGTATGAGGAAGAGCGGTAACACATTGTCAGTGGGATCCAGTCGTATAAGTGATGCTATTTCAACTGAACAATGCTGGCCTGAAAGGTAATGTTATTCAAATCTAAAGTCACCCAGTGGATTAGGTACTGTACCGTGACATTGTTATAATTTGCAACATATCTGTCTGACACACAAAGAAATTCTGATAAAACATACAGTAAAACTCTGTTAACTGGAATTCAAGCAACCAGAACTCTCAAGCAACCAAAAAAAAAAATTGAACAAATACTGTACAATTTTCATGTCCCCCTCCCCTCCCAGCAGAAACATACCTTACGTTTTTAGAATTTTAGAGTTTTAAAAAGGAAGATAGGAATAAATTCCATCTCTCCCCAACCTTAGAACAAGTCAAACCAAACAAATAGTACAGGGTACTGTATTAGCCAGACCTATTTTAATAGTAACTCTCAAGCAACCAGAAACTATAGTTATCTGGCATCTACCAATCCCCATGGGTGCTGGTTAACAGAGAGTTTACTGTACTTAAGAACTTAAAACTTAGAAGGGATGTCTCATTTGCATGTAGGGTTGCCATTATAAGGCTTCATACTATACAGCCCTTGTGATAATATAAAATTATATTCCCAAAAAGAAGGAAAACTCTTTGCAAAACAATATGCTACTGCATTGGTTAGGTCTCACTTCTCAGCAAGGAAAGGGATGCAAACTAAGGTTTTGTCAATCCTCCCCCATCACTCTGTGCTGAACCCGCCCCCCATTTCTACAAAGTCCTTGTCACAAAAGTTAACAGTGTTATACAACGCCATTAGTACTGTGTGATCCTTCCTTGTTTTAATTCACCCAGTCTTAAAAGATTGGTTAGAATGAAATGTGATGTTACGATTGCAGTACCTCTGCATTATATGTTGCACAAGTGGGTTCAGGTAGTGAGCGACTACTTGCTGACATGAGAAAGGAACAGATGGAGGTACATAGTTACAGGAAATGTAATGCATGAAAGTAAGCCAAAATGGTATACCAGCAAAGCACATGCTGTTGTAATCCAACATCCTACTACAGGGCCTACATTTTGTACGGTAGTAAATGACTGCCATTGTAAAGACATTGATGGATTACCTCCAACATTCAGATGTAACGGGAAAACTCATCCAGCAATACTTATTCAACTGCATCTGTCATGCAAATTGTGTACCTAAATGTCTCACATCTACATATGAATGTCACATAAAAAGACCATGAAAAATTAAGGTCTCAAAGAGAGGCAGGTAAGCATAGAAAAAGATGCACAAATTTGAACACACCAATGGCATGCATAACAGTCTAATAAGAATAATGTTGCCAGGGACTTTTTGTCAGCACTTCTCTGTGTTTTCATATCTGACACAGGAAGACAACAGACATGCACTCATACTTTTCCGTGCTGATATTGGTTAATACAAACTACACAATACTACTGTAAGTGCAGAACAGTAACTTTCTAGATGAGACTTCTAGCCCAAGCCTTTCTCTCCATCTGCAGCTGCCACGTGACATTCAGCATCAGCATTTTTTCTAACCTGGACTGCATTGCCTTGCTACCGGTCTAAGCACTTAAATATTCCATCTATCCAAGGTACTGTGCTAGAATGCCTGAGTGAAGCTGAACGATGCTCACTGTATAGCAGCAGAGAACTGGCTAGTAGAATTATTTCAGGTCAGCAGATTAACAGCTATGTCTCCATTCAGATAAGGCTCTGTAACTTCTAACTTAACAGTCTGGTTCACAACTTGACACAGCACAAAAGCACAAAATATGCAAAATTCTTACATTATGCTTTGAAAAAAGCAAATTACTCAGCAAGACGCAGTTGTAACTGGTGTTCATACATTTGGTGGTAATGCTTTCAGTTTGATGCCTTCCACCAGCTGGAAGCAGTGCAAAATAGACACACATGACTGTCCAATACTTAACTGTATAACAAAGCATTATCAAAGAAACAAGTACTCTGTAACTGCAAGAAGTAAACTCCGAAAGGCCGAATAACAGGAGTTTATACCAGAATGACAATGTATAGGAATAGCACTGCATCCCAGAGATTTGTAGTTGAATAAATGGTAAAATAACAAAGTATTATCCATTTCTGTGGTGTGAAGCCTTAACAAAAATGTGTCAAAGTGTAGTTTACCAACCAGATACTCTATCTACAGTATTTGGCTCACCCATTGGTTTTAAACGACAACAGTGCCTGCTGTTGTGTAGTCAAATACTTAAAGCTAAACATGTAATCAGCACCTTTTATCTACCTAGTCGACAATCAGGCAATGCTCTTGCTGATATGCAGGAAAGGCGCAGCCAGGCTTCCAAGCATTCACATTCTATACACAGAACAAACTTTTCTAAAATCATTTTTGTTATATGAGGAGATGTATTGGAGAGTCCCAACATATTAATCATGGTTGTATTCTATTAAGTTATTAATTTTATTTATTTTTTTTGTTCAGAAAGCGTGGTTAGCAAAAAGTCTGTTCTGTCAACTGTTGCTTTTTTTTTTTTTTTTTTTTACAGTTCCAAAGCAGACACTTATCTGGTGTGTCTGTGTGTGTATATATGTGTGTGTGTGTGTGTGTGTGTGTGTGTGTGTGTGTGTGTGTGTGTGTCTGGGGGTTGGGCTACAGGCTGGAATATAGATAGTGTACAAGATGATATTCCAGAAAAACTTTTCCTAGCTCTAGCCCTGACGCATGATGGGCCAGCTCAGGTATAATCACATGAGACAAGCAGAGACATACATTGTTTAACAAACAGCTGCTAAACTCAGGGTGTTTGGAATGAACAGTTTATCTAATACTTTAAGAGACGAGAGGCATTTGTAAAAATTTGTTTAATCACCAGTAGTTGAAGACTGATTTGTACTTTTGTCAATGCAGTTACAAGACACATGCATGCATGCCCATGTATACACAATATATATATGACACCTTCTGTTAAACACACTGGAAAATAAAATGTAAGGAAATCATCATACATCATGCCAAAGGCATATATTCTTTCTTTGTAAATCCATCTACTTGAGGAAAAACTGAAAATGCACTAGAAGTAGCCAAATTCAACTATACTGCAACACTCTTGTTAAGTATTTGTTTTAAAATAAATGCAACATAACTGATAGCAATATATTAAGCTGTTTTATTTTTATTCATTTAGCCTCGGCCGAGTAAGCAGAAATGCCTGTTCTCCAGGATGACCTGGGAATTTTTAGCTGACTGAAGTGGCTCTCTCAACATTGTTAGTTGAGACTACAGGAAACAAAAATACCAAGGAAATGTAGTTTACTTGAAGTAAGCAGCTTAATAACGTACAGGTTGGCTCCCTGTAAGAAATTAGCTTAAAAATATATTGGAATTTAAAATCATTCAGTTGAAAAAGGAACTAATGTCAAAGCTGTACTTCATAGAAAGCAAACAATCTGTGAAGATACTACTGCTTTACTTTTAATAAACGCGGCCTCTACAACGCACAAAAGTATCATTCTGGAACACTGGAAAATAATGTCTAAAACTAGAAATATGCTAATCAAGTACTCTGAAGTTTCAAATCCACTGAAGCACACAACTACAATTCACCAGGTACTATTATTTTAAACAGCTGCCAGAATTAACAAAATGCAACAATTAGTGTCACTACAGATGTACATAATGTAATGAAATATCAGAATCCTTCAAATGTAATCAAAATAAAAATGAAGTCCCCTTACTGCTAATGTCACAACAAATGGGGTAAGTCATGGGCAAATTTAACCATGTCATATTAGGAGAGGTTATCACTGCTTTATTACCACGTTAAGACACTCAGAAAAGGATGGCAAACAATCACAAGAGGGCAAGCATTACACAGCTGTACAGCTGTTGATTTTCACATGTTTCATAACACTAGGGTGGTGCCATTTTCTCTCATGTCTTCCATTAAACATATAATGTGATGAAGACTATACGGCTGGATCAACCTTCTCTACCCAGCCAAATAATCCTATAAGTCAAAATAAATTATCACAGAAAACAAATCACTAGTAAAAATACAACCAGGGACACTTTTCAGGACTATGTAAAAGATGTGACCAAGATACCACAAAACTTTATTTCTCCCCATTACACTTTGCTTACAGCTCAAATTAGAGGAAGAACATCCAACTTTTCTTCTAATTAAATTAATCAAGGAATGAGATTTGGAACTTGTACACTGAAATGCGAAAATTAAGTAAGGTGTTACTGTGCAAAGCATACTTTTAGTGGAACACTTGTGTCGACTTTATTAACCATCTTCAAGATTAACATTTTTGGCAGACTAGTAATAAATCATCAGGAACAGTGCCTTTACAAGAAAAAGAAAAGCAACTCCTGGTAGTGTAATTACTTTTACATTTTGGCTGTTACTGACTGGGGAAACAGACAAGTGTCAGAGGCACAGCTGGAAAGGAATTTCAGGCATGGGTAGGGCAGTCATAAAAACAACTGTAAACCTGCAAAATGTCAAGAAGAAAAACAGTCAAAGCCATTTAGAGCCTCTGTGAATAACTGATTTATCAGGCTCAAGGACCAGACTCTAGCAATCTGTTGGCCAAGTATCATTTTGGATTACAGTAATAAAGATTAGAGGAGTATTAGAAACTTCTGATGTACATAAGTCTGATGGCATCCTCTCTTTGTAATTAATTATTTTGCGGTTCAAAGACAGCACAGTCCACTGCTCTCACATGCTCCATCCTGTTGACTAGAGAAATAAAGTGTTGCAAAGTGATCTCGCTATTCACCACAGCTTAGGTGCAGTACAAGTTACGCAAGTTATGGCAGCAGCAACAGCACTTGTTTTAACTTCCAGTAATACAACAGCACTTCCCAGCCCCCACATCAAAGCCAGCTTTTCTCCAGTTACAATGGGCACAAATTCCACTCTGCATTCAGAAAATGTGTCTGATTTACAGAAGTGTGAACTGGTGTCTGACAATACCATCAACACAGCTGGCTTCTTCTAAGGCATGCAAGCCCAAGGTGTTTTGTCTAGTCTGCAGAAGTATGAAGTACATTTACTCATTTTATTTTATTTACCAGTGTGGAGCAATGATTGAATTTAACCACTTGCAGGCTCAGTCTGGGTTACATACACCGTAACATCAGTAAAGTAAAATTAAAGGTACAACTAAATTATACAATATAGTGACATAACATAAATGTAAAGTAATATAAACATTTATAGAATGGTTTAAGAAATAGTAAGATCACAAGTATACAATGTATAATGCAGATGTTATGCATGACATAAATGTGGTCCAGCCAAAAAAACAGACATAATATATACAAGTATGGAGAGAAATTAGTTATTTTTTTGCCTTTGCTGATCAAGAAAGTCCAACTGGGCCAGCGGAGGGCCCAAGGAGAAAGTTCTAGCAGTGAAGAGAGTAGAAATAGTATAATACAAAGAGCTGTAACAGAAAAAAAGAGTCAGTAACAGGAGAAGTGGATATTACATCTAAAGTAGAGAAGGGACAGATCAGATGGGAAAGCATTGGGTATGAGTTTATATTTTGGGCAGTTTACAACCTTAAACAGCCAAGGTTTTCTGGGATTAATGCAATAGTGCAATATGTACATTGTTTTTACTTCTTCAGTTAGGTAAAACTGGTATGTAGACACTTTTAAGTTATATTTATTTAAATAGGATTGTTGAAAAGTCTATAGTAGTACGGGGAAGAGAGTTACAAAATACTTTTTTTGCAAAGTAAATAAATCCAACTTCCACAGCAACTAAACCAATCACGTCTAATTTTTTTTTCTAAAGTCAAAACAGAAATGATGGCAATGGACTTTGAAAAACTCTGATTTGCCTACAAAGTAAATATATGGTCTTCTGCCAAAAGTCTATAGTAAACGAAACACTGACTATTTGCCTTATAAAACCCTTCAGTACACAGGCGCAGCAGTCATAAATGTTATTTACACTTAATACAGCTGTCTGCAATACAAGGAAATGGGCTTTCTCGGGGAAAAAAAGACAGTCTACCTGATGTTTATCTACATCAGGTAGCAGAAAGGGGGGTGTGGGTGGGGTTAAAGTTTAACTGCAACAGTTTGAAAATAGCCACACAAAAAAGTTAAGAATAAAACTTTTCTTACCTCATTGTACTGAGACTGGGCAGCATTTTCCAGGTACAACATGTTAGCAGTGAGGTTCAGCAAAGCTGCTGTCCTTTCCTCAGGCTCCAGGATTTTCTTATCCCTAAGACCCCTTAAGTATATAAATCTGTCAGCAGGCAAAATGGCTCACAAATTCCCTCTGTCTCTACATGTATACTTAAAATGTAAGGTATTCCCTTATATATCCATGAATAAGAAATGAGGTGGGTGGGATTGTTTTATACCTGTCCACTCCCATACCTGAAGCCTCACCTATTCTAAGAAACTGCACTTGCTTATCACTGACTACACAGTCAAGACAAGAAAACCAATATTTTTTCAAAATGAAACTTCTTTTGCAAAATATTATATTGTAGTACTTTCACTATTTCTAACTAAACCCTGAAACGCTACACTTGGAAAGACTTCATCTAGAAGTTTTACTTTTAACTGCTTACTGCTGCACAAAGTACATGTATATTTAAACAAACTGTTTACAATTCATGCATTTTAATACACACACATTCTGTCTTTCTACACTAGTAATCTATGCATGTATAAAGAAATCTCATCCCTCATCTCTTACCTCTTATACCTGCTTATTACTTAGCCTGTGAAGGGATCAGGCCACCTTCTTCATTAGTAACAAGTGACACTTTATGCAGTAAAGACTGTGGAATTGGAAGTGCACACCACCAGGTTTTGCAGATGCTTTTCCTGATTCTCCCCCTAAGAAAGGCACAGTATTGCCAAGACCTGGCTCATCTGCTTGCCCTGATTAAGTAAATCCAGTTTTGTATGTCAATGAATGGCCCGAATGCCTGTGCCAAAGGGTCATTCATGACTTCTCAGCTGTATGTTTGCCATCTTGTCAAAATTCCTCTATACAGGGTGCCTCAGAGTACAGTACCTGCTGTGGTTACCAAGGTGGTAATATTACCCACAGTAATGCCAATCCTTATATCTTGGAGCTCCTTAGCTCAAAATGCTTCCTCTTGGGTATGTAACAGTGATCAAATCTAAGTCGTGAATCTGGCTAAAAGATACAGTAGCAGGTAAAGCATACATTTCTCTCCAGGCCACATTAATCATGTGCCTTAAAATCACAGGAAAATCTACAACACACAGCAAAAGCAGAGCTTGACACAATACTAACACTGAGGCTGCAGCAGTACTGTTTTATTTTTTAATCCACAGAGCTGCGAGACCTTGGAGTTGGTACATTCTCATAGGGGTATGGGCATGTGCACAGATTTCCTCTTCCAAAAAAGTTTGTATTATAATCAGCACAACTTCACTTCCCCACCCCCCTTTTTAACTATTAGTGTGCATGATGTGTTGACTTAAATCCACGAAAGGTGGTGAGGCAGTATATCCAGCATAATTTTATCTATCTTATGTTGACTGAGTTAGTCCCACTAGGCAAAAGGCCTCTTTCCAGGGCAGGCCCAAGGGTGTATTCATAGTGAAAAGGGGAAATTTGGTTAAGGCTCTGGGGAACTTCACATCTCCTCTTTTCGGTAACTGCTGCAGGATCTTTTACACCCATCTGACCTCCAACCAGCTCAGGCAGATGGGACCTTGGTTTAAAATAAAATAAATACGGTATAACATTACTTAACAACTAAACCAAAGAAAAAATCTCATCCAAAGTATGAAACTCAGGAGACCAACACCCCTGCCTTCTGACTGAAGTTTCCCTTCAAGGTCAGTAATGGAAAATGGATATGATCACCTGTGATGGGAATTAATGATTGAAAATTGCAAAATATACCAGATATACCCCCTTAAAGTGCATACACTGTGGTTATAGAATTTCAAAATTGCACAAAAGAAGGAGATACGTGCTGTAGGAAACCATTCAAAGTCAGAGTAAATTTTTGTACAGTTATAATTTTAGGGAGTCATTAAACACTTTAAACTTCAATGCATTTTCAGCTTTAACAAATTTGATATTGCACTGTCTAAGTTTTGCACTTTATTACATCTCATCTCTGAATTGTATATACTAGATCACTGCACTTTATGATTACATTTAGTGAAATGGCAGATGATTTACTTCTTGTTAAATAATTTCACTAAATGTGCCTGGAAGAACTGGATAACACTGCAGAATTTGGAGAAAAGACAGCTTTCCTTGATCCAAGAATGTCTGACAGAAGTTTTACCCACAGTTTAGTTATGGTGTTACCAGTTACTACATTCAATACTTTGACAAATATTTTTTCTGATTTTTGCTTCAGTGGTTTATTTTGTGCATTAGCTTACTGTCTTTGTGAACATTTCTCTAGTAACTATGCTTGCACATTGATAATCATAACGTTGACATAAGAGGAGGAGGTAAACGTATCAGCATATACAAAACTCTGTGTACCAATGTCTAGAAGAGGAAATATCTACTGTTCCAATGAGGCATAACACTATCCCTTCCCCAACTTGCTCCACATCAGCTGTTCTTGCCATCATCTATTTTATTCTCCTATTTTCTATCATTATGGACTTTTAAATATTCCATCAGTTCTGCATACAATCATCTCTAAAACGATATTTCAAATTAAGCACACCTCCTCTGTAAAATACTGCGTCCTCATTGCTTGTTTCTAAAATCTTTCTTTTTCCTTTAATCTTTGCCTCTTACCTTCATGTCCCATTTCAACCAATTGCTAAAACAAAAATAAAAAAATAATACACACGCACACTCTATGCTTGCTTGCTTGTTTGTTCCTTCAATATACTTGACAGCAATAACAATGTAACCCTCATACAACACCAAATAAACACACTTCTTCAGGACCTACATATTCTGTCCCTTTACATTTTTTATTTTTCTCATCTTCTCTGCTGCAGTCACCTTCACATCATCAAACCATTCTCTGGGGACTCAAATGACCTATTTACATAGTGGATTGAGTCAAGGGTATTACTTCTACGGCCCTCCTGCTCCGCTGTGCATGCCTGTAAACACTCAAGGGAGGAAGTGCAACAGGCTTTAGCCAGGGGTGTCACCTGCTTCCAAAAGTAATATCACCCTTAGAAATCCTCCCCCAGCACCATATATGTTTTCTTGTCTCCACTCTGGAGTCTAATATGGAGGAAATACTCTGGACCTGAGCCCCTAACCCACCCACTGATAGAGGAAAAGTGGTATATCTTCATCACTCCCTTCCTCTTACCAGCTTCTCCAGCACCTGGACTGCTAATTAACCCCCAGGACACCCGGATCATCCAGCTTTAGCTCACTGCACCATGGAGCTGGACCGATCCCTTTTATTACTGCATCTCCACTTCCGTTGTCTGCAGTATGTTTGTTGCCATCAGGTCCACCCCTGTTAAAGCCATGATAACCTATTTCAACTATGGTCTCCAGAACTACACTTAATACTTTGATTGTTGTCTGACGGATGACCTCTGAAGTATGCAAAATCATTCCTCTTCACCTGTGCAAGAACTCTTCCTCCACCAATTAAATTATACATCCAGGTGCCTTCTTTGTCTTCAGTGCTGCTTTCCCATAATTACGAATGAATAAGTGATGAAAATCTACTGTACCAAAATCTCACATCTCCACTGATTTATAGATATTTCAAGGGCACCTAGTTTCCTGACCATTCTCAACTTGCCAATGCGCCTCCCTGGCACACCAATCTTAATTAAGGCCTCAGCTGCTCTCCACAATATAGCCACAAGTGTCTTGTTTCCATAAAATCCAGAGGCTTAAAATGTCACAATACACCATTAAAAATGACTGACCCTGTTCAGGGGGACTCAAAGTTATCCTCACTATCCTGCATTTTGTAGAACATGCACACCATAAGGTAAAAACAAAAAGCAAATACAATAAAAGTAGCTCTGTCAACTGTTAATCCAACTCCAGTAATCTTATCCTCTTGAATTTAATTTTACATGCATTAAACTTGGAAGTGAACTATCACTACCTTTTTTTTCTGGACAAGATCAGAACCAAAGGGCAAGCAAATATGCAACAGATGTGGAGGATTCAGAACAGCCACACAACTGATATGTTTTTGAAAAGGAGAAAGAAATCTAATTGACTAAAAAAACTACTCATAAACAGTGACCAAAAGGCAGGAATGAATCCTAGAAGGGATTGGTAAGAAAATATAAGAGAAAGCTGTGGAGTGTCACAAAAACTGAAGATATTTGTATTTAAATCATCAATACATTTTCCAATATTCTTCAAAAGTAGGTTCATTTGCTAAGGAACAAGCTTCTTACAACAAGACACTTGTCATCTTTTTCATCAAAATCAAAATGCCACAGCAAAAGTCTGCAACAGCTTATAATAAAATGACTTGATATTATGATATCATTCTAGGGCAAACAAGCAGATAAACTGCAGTCTCAAATGAGTCCTGGATGAAATACATCCTTGCTCTATTCAGACACACTTAAGATCAGAGGAATAAAACAGGTGAAATCATACAAAATTGTGACATTTCTGCTGTACCACATTTTGTTTTTCTCACACTTTTTTAAGTAACTGCTCTACAATATAAGTAGAATACAGAAGGCACAAGAAAGCAGCTATAAAGTCACAAAATTAAAAAGCTCCACTAACTTAGCAGATGTACGCTGCACTTAAATAATGCAAGGCAAAATTCAGAAAATAGAACCCAAGTGTTTACAATGGAGATGTGCTATGGAATGTACTTTAGTGAAACCTGCTGGAAAATTATATTAGTTATCCACAGATACACAGATTTCATATAATGGTCACAGAGCCTGCCTTTTTTGTGCATAGTCTTATATCATCCTGTGGCACTGGTGACACGCTGCAAACATCTGAAACAACAGGAATGTATAAGGGCATACCCATCAATGAGTCTTACCAATGTTGGAATGCACCAATTATAAAAGCAAAACGGCAGGAGTTTCTCTGAAAAATGACTACTACTGAGACACATGTATTCTAGACAGCCCAGATAGGAGGGAGACAATAACAAGATGGGAGTCAAAGTGTGTGTGCAGTTCATTTCTTGTCATGAAATTATCATAAAGAAAATCTATGTAAACAGTATGAAGGTTGGTTGAATGCTTCTATTCATAAATGTGCTCCACGGACTGGAGGTGGTACACAACAGAATGGCATACTAAAGCACTAAGCCATTCCTACAAAGCAGTATACACAGTCTTAGCCATTGCGTAGGCACAGTACTTTGTTTATGAAATACACATGCAAATGACCACCTCCACAATTATACCAGATTCACAAAAACTACAGTATCTGTTCACGAGCTGGTCCCAAAGGGGCAACTTACTGTTCTCCAACTGTACGCAAGAAGGCAGGTCTAGCAGTTGTCAGTGCCGTGATCCCCTCTTCCCTGGTGGTATTCTGCTTAGTATGAATATCTGAGCAGCATACAAGTGCTGCAGTGAAGAAAAAGCCTCCTCTGCAAATAGGAAAATAAAACTCTACTGACAACCAAGTTTACACAGTGCAGGCAATGATGCTACAATCATTGCAACTTCCCCAGTCCCCGTACGGTGAAACTCCTGAGTTTCTATCAACTGGAGCTCCCACATCACCAGATTCCCTCATTAGCATAACATGGTAATGAACCCAGCTCCACCATCATGTCTAATGAACGAGTTTTTCATAGGTAGGTACTAGGCTATTAGCCCAAGGGGCCTAAGTAAGCCTAGCCAACAAGGTTCCCTGGCTTACGCAACCCAAGAAAGTTATTTTCCTGTGCCCCTGTCGAGCAGAGCCACCAAAGTGATCCCCGGGGTGTATTTCCTATTTCCCATCCACTTATCAAGATTTTTCTTGAAGAGTGCTAATGAGGAACTTTGCTTGACATAGATGGGTAGCTTGTTCCAGAATATGAAGTCTCTGGGACAGGAATCTATCCCTCCAGCATGTCCTGTTTATTGTGGTGACAAGGTTTAGGTCCATAGAGCATGTAGCTCGGAGGGATTGGGATTTCTTTAGGTGTAGCATGTCCAACAGCTCTGGGTTTGACATAGCTTTATATGTTAGGCAGAGATCACCTCTGAGTAGGCGATATGCTACAGAGTAAAGCTGAAGTTTTTTTTGAGACGGTCAGTGTAGGGCATCTGTTTGAAGCCAGTAATCCTCTTTGTGAGGTACTTCTGTGGCCTTTCCAGCTGCTGCAGATGTCTTGTGAGGTACATTCCAAAAGGGACGCAGTACTCTATAATGGGCCTAATGAGTGTCGAGTAGAGGGGAACAATGACCTCTTTTTTCCTAGATGAGAATCCTTTTGTGATGAAGTGTGTCACACAGAAGGATTTCCTGACTACTGTGGCAATGTGATTATCAAAGGAGGGACTACTGTCCACCTGGGTCCCCAGGTCTCTTATCACACATTCGGCATTAAGTAGACTGCTGCCTATGTGGTAGTTCATGGGTACAGAGTTTTTTTTACCAAAGGGGGTGACAATGCACCTTTTGGCATTGAGCTTGAGGCCATGGCTCTGACACCAAGCATCTGTCTCAGTGAGGCCCTTCTGTACGATGTCCACATCATTTGGGGACCCAACTATGGCTCCTAGTTTGCAGTCATCTGCGAACTTCGTTAGCCAAAGGCCTTCTGTGTTAGCCTGTACTTCAGAGAAGTAGATACCAAACAGGAGAGGTCCCAGGACTTAACCCTGTGGTACTCCACTTGTCACTGGTTTGAAGTCAGATTTGGAGTCTGCAACTTTTACAGTGTGGGTTCTATCAGTGAACCAGTTGGCAACCCATCTTGTGACGTAGGGATTTATACCTAGTTTAGTGAGTTTAGCTATAATTCCAGAATGGGGGATGGTGTTGAAAGCCTTGGCGAGGTCAAGACAGGCTGTGTGAACCACCTTACCCTCGTCTACAGCTTTGGTGACTGCCTCAAAGAAGTTGATCTGGTTCAGGAGGCATGATCTGCCTTTCACAAACCCGAACTGGATGGGGTCCAGAGTTTGGAGGTTACCGATGTCTTTGTTTATGAGTTCCATGATGATACGTTCCATAGCCTTACAGACCAGGCTCATCAGGCTAATAGGGAAATAGTTCCCAGGATCAGTGGTGGCTCCCCCTTTGTGGAGTGGGATAACTGTTGCTGTGCGCCATTCAGTGGGCACAAAGCCTGACTTGAGACTATGATTGAACATGGTGCTTAGGTGGGGAGCCAGTTTGTTCTGAAGTTCATGTAAAATACAGCTTGGGATGTTGTCCGGTCCCATGGATGCTGTGTTTTTGGTTTTAAAGAGTGTAGCTTTTACCTAAGTAGTTGTGATTACACAGACTCTGCATTCTTCCTGTATAGATATGGGCCCTTTAGGGGTGTGAGAGGGTGGTAAAGTTAGCACTGAACCTATCTGCCAGGACGTTGGCAATATCAGTTGGTTCTGTAATTTTCATGCCGTTGTGCTGCAACTCAGAGCAGATCTGGGTGTTGCCATTGAGATTCTTGACATAGCTATAGAATGCTTTGTGGTTGTCCCTAGAATCAGTGGCGATTTTGTTTACGTAGCTAGCTTTGGAGGATCTTATAAGGGATCTCAGCTTCTTACTGAGGCTGACCAGAGAAGTCCCCCACTCATTGGATTTTACTCTCTTTTGCAACAGTTTCTTCCTTCTGTTGTAGAGTTTGTTTATGGCAGGGGATCACCACATTGGCTTCCCCTTTTTTTGGAGAATAGCATCTTGTTTCTGTTTGGGATAGCATGATCCATGCACTCGTGTAAGTGCTTATAGGGTGCATTTGTGTAGGATTCAGCAGTCATAACTGTATTGTCCATCTGCATGGGTGTCATGAAGTTCGCCACACCTGTCTTAAGAAGCATGAAGTTGGCTTTGGATACATTTTTTACCATGATTTCCTTAATGGGGAGTGGGGGCAGGATGTGGATATCTAGGGTGATTAGCTTATGTTCGGATCTGATTGAGGAGTTGACTTCAGGTGTGGAACACCGGTCACTCATGTAAGTAATGACTAGGTCTAGGATATTGTTGCCCCTGGTGGGGGTGTGGATAATTTGATCCAGGGCATTGGAATTTATGAATTCCAGAAAGCGTTGAGCGAAGGATTTGGTACAGGAGTAGTTTTTCCAGTTAATGATGGGGTAGTTGAAATCAACCATTATTAGGGTGTTTGGTTGAACCCTAATATTTTCCAGTATATCAAGAAAAGATAAGTGGGAATCCTGGAGCATGGTAGGGGATCTGTATCAAGCTACAATTTGGATTGCAGCTTTGCTCAGAGTTAGTTGCACTTGGATAACATCGGGTGCATTATGCTGAGCAACTAGCCTGGAGGTGTGGATATCCTTAATGAATATGGACACACCTCCGCCTTTGGTGTTCCGGTCCTGGTTAGGTGGCTGAAAAGTGTGGTGTGAGGTATACCCTGGTAATGCAAGGGTGCTCTCTGGACCCTTGAACCAGGTCTCAGTCTCTGCACCGATATAAATGTTCTCCATTTTAAAAAGTGCCTCAAGGGAGTGCATTTTGAGGTTTAGACTTCTAGCATTGAGTAGCATTACAATCAGCTTGCCTGTTCTGGTTACGGTGGTGAATTTGTCATTTGAACCTTGCCTAAAAAAGACAATATAGGGGCAGCAAGAGCCTTAGCCAGTATCAAGAATTCCAAGGATGACAGGTGCAGGCCATCTCTGGCAAAGCATTGTGGTCTGTCAACCATGTCGTCCCAGGCATACAGATACTGGATCCCCTTAGAATGACACAAGATTAGCCAATTGTTGAAGTCAACCATTTTGTCCTTGTACTGCAGTATCATTCTGAGCGATGGCAGGATACTACTCAGGGCTAGGGTCATACCTGCCTGGGATACAAGATAGGAGAGCTCTTCCGTGTCTCTTTTCATATAGTCCAGCGAGGTACGTCTCAGGTCATTCACACCAACATGGACAAGGACAGAGTCATATTTGTACTTGTTGTGGAGTGACCTGAGTGTGTGGGTTATGTGGCGGATCCTGGCACCCTACAGGCAGCTGACAGTAACCTTCTTCTTGTTTAGCCTGGTGAGTGGGACATCAGTGTGCCTGACTATACAGTCACCTAAGACTAGTGTGTTGGGTACGTTGTTTTGCCTTATGGGCTGTGGTTGAGTGGCACACTAAGTCTGTGGGCTGTGTGTCATTTGGGTTGTGTTGGGGGGGGTGGAGGTTGCTTGCGTTTCTGCTTTGGAGGTCTCTGTTGCTTGAGCAGATTATTATTGAGAGCCTCCTCGAATGTTTTTGTGTTTCTGTGTGTGGATTTTGGTGGGGTAGGTTTAGTGGGACTATGTGATGAGCGCGGTGTGGTGCAAATGTTTACCTTCTCCTCTTGACTGTCAAGTTCAGTCTTGGTTGGAGAGAGCTTTACCTCCAGTTTGGCTAGATAAGTGCATCTCTCACAGGTTGTGGTGTTGTGTGGTAGGAGGAGAGGGTTGTCTGTGTACATGAGGCAATTGCTACATTGCCCCAATATGCCCAGATTCATCACATAGTCAGGAGAGAACACTGGGAGCTGACCTTTGGACATGCTTGAATTAAAAACTACTTTCCTCTAGACAAGTGAGGAAAGTGAGTATAAGAGCTGTTTATCTCTAAGCAAGTGAGGAAAGTAAGTACAAAAACTGTTTTCCTCTAGGTAAAGAGGAAGGTTGAGTGCTGTAGTAATTTGTAGCTTATTAAGTGTTGAACACAAATAAGCAAATTCAAGTGCTAAAACTAAAAATCTGCACCTGGATCTAGTGCTCATCACTCCCACTGATAAGCTAGAATGTTTCCCTCCAACACTGAAAGGCTTGGGGGGGCTCAGAAGCTTGCAGACAGTCCTGGATACAGCAAATCTGTATCTGGACTAGACTAGGTACAGGAAAGGTGGGAAACAAGCGCAAATGTGGGCTTTTAAACCAGAAAGTTGAAAGAGATGGAGAAACTGCCAACGGCCAATAAACTACAATTTCTGGTCCAGAAACCACTCTTGTGGTAGATAGGCTACATAGTGCTCACCACTCCCGCTCATAAGCTAGAAGGCTTCCCTCCAACACAGAAAGGCTTGGGAGGGCTCAGAAGCTTGCAAACAGTCCTGGATACAGCAAATGTGTATCTGGACTAGGCTAGTTACAGGAAAGGAGGGAAACAAGCGCAAATGTGGGCTTTTAAACCAGAAAGTTGAAAGAAATGGAGAAACTGTCAACGGCCAATAAACTACAATTTCTGGGCCAGAAACCACTCTTGTGGTAGATAAGCTACCTAGTGCTTACCACTCCCACTAATAAGGTAAAAGGTTTCCCTCCAACACAGAAAGGCTTGGGGGGCTCAGAAGCTTACAAACAGTTCTGGATACAGCAAATCTGTATCTGGACTAGACTACTTACTGGAAAGCCAGGAAACAAGCTTAGAAATTTTTTTTTGAAAGTGGAAAGGGAGAAAGGATTAACAGAAGATAATTCAAAATTAAGGACCTAAGTGGCTTGCCCTTCACAAATGTTTTCTCTGTATTAGGTAGAGTAAGCTAGTGACACTAGACTGGAATAGATCTGGGATAGAGCTGAACAGATGGGACTGGCAGGAGTGTCTGAAGTCAAAATATTATCTCACTGTACTCGGCTGAGTGAGCAAATGATATAGACCCAGGAGGAGTGTTCAAACACAAATTTACAGGAGGGGTGGGCAATTCCAAAGCCACCATTTGCAGAGACAGAGAGAGATCACAGTATTTTATGAAACAATTAAATAGAAAAATAAATAACTACAGAGAGAGACACAGACACAATATTCAATGAAACAATTAAATAGACAGAAAAATGAAATGCAGTACAATCTTTAACACTGAAAGTTTGTACTTAACTCAGCTAGTAATGCAGTTGATTGTAGGTATGTAGCAGAAGCCAAACAACTCAGGTATTCAGCAGTAATAAATTCAAAGATATGTGCCTCACTTATAGGTTCATAGGTAGGTACTAGGCTATTGGCCCAAGGGCCTACGTAAGCCTAGCCAACAAGGTTCCCTGGCTTACGCCACCCAAGAAAGTTATTTTCCTGTGCCACTGTCGAGCAGAGAAGTGATCCCCGGAGTGTATTTCTTATTTCCCATCCACTCATCAAGATTCTTCTTGAAGAGTGCTAATGAAGAACTTTGTTTGACATGGATGGGTAGCCTGTTCCAGAGTATGGGAAGTCTCTGGAACAAAAATCTATCCCTCCAGCATGTCCTGTTTATTGTGGTGACAAGGTTTAGGTCCCTACAGCATGTAGCTCGGAGGTATTGGGAATTCTTTAGGTGTAGCATGTCCAACAGCTCTGGGTTTGACATAGCTTTATATGTTAGGCAGAGATCACCTCGGAGTAGTCGATATGCTAAGGAGTAAAGCTGGAGTTTTTTGAGGCGGTCAGTGTTGGGCATTTATTTGAGGCCAGTAATCCTCTTTGTGAGGTACTTGCAGATGTCTTGTGAGGTACATTCCAAAAGGGGCGTTGTACTCTATAATGGGTCTAATGAATGTCGAGTACAGGGGAACAATGACCACTTTTTTCTTGGATGAGAACCCTTTTATGATGAGGTGTGCCACGTAGAAGGACTTCCTGACTACTTTGGTGATGAGACTATCAAAGGAGAGACTACTATAAATACAGAGAAACCCTCTAGGCTAAGAGTTTAACACTGAATATCAATGAAGTGAAACACAATAGCCCCCACTAATTGCAGAGACAGAGAGACCACAGTATTCTATGAAAAAATGAAACAGAAAAATAATAACTACAGAGAGAGACAGACACAATATTCAATGAAACAATTAAATAGACAGAAAAATGAAATGCAGTACATTACGCACAGTGGCAGGGTATAGTACTACAGAAGTGGGAACAGCAACTCATTTGGTAGTACTTAGTAAGGTATTGTATACTTGTTAGATACTTAGGTATATTACACTTGTGAGCTATTTAGCAAGGTATATTATACTTGCTAATTATTTCAAAGCACATTATACTTGTTAGCTGTTTAGTATATATAATACATGTTAGCTATTTAGTGCATGTAATACTTGTTAGCTTTTTAGTAAGGTATTTTATACTTGCTATCTGCTTAGGAAGGTATATTAGATTTGTTACTTACTTAGTAACTATATTATACTTGTTAACTATTTAGTAAAGTATGTTATACTTGTTAGCTGCTCTCTCAAACTCAGAGCAAAAAATCTGGACAAAGCCTAAAATGATGGGGGGGACAGAAGTTAAATATTGCTCCTACAAACTTAGAAAGTTGATAGAATAATTGGTTTTGCATTAGCATGAATTTTTGGAAGGATGTGGAGTCTGAAACTCGGTGGTGGTGCTGCGGTAGCGTTGTCGCCTCACAGTAAGACGTTGTCCTGTTCGATTCTCAGCTAGAGCGTCTTCTGTGTGTAGACATGCGTGAATGGGTGTACCTTCATTGAAGGATGTGCATCAGGGCTGGCAACTCGGCATGTAAAAATCTACTGCCAATCATTAGCAGACCAGAGTTCCGTTGTGGTGACCCCTATCAGGGAAAAGCCGAAAGACACAACATGTGGAGTCTGAAACTCAAATGTTTGTCATGATTTATTGACTTCAATCCACAGCTAGTTGCCAGAAAAGTACAGATTTTAGGAGGAAAACACCAAAATATGAGGCAAAAATATGGACATTCTGGGATAATCTGTGCAGCTGAGAGTTATGGTAAGGTTTATTACACTTGTTAGCTATTTAGTAAGGTATATCATATTTGCTAGCTATTTAGTAATGTTTGTTATACTTGATAGCTATTTAGTAAAGCATATTATACTTGTTAGCTATTTAGTATGGTATATTATACCTTACTAACTTACTGTTCCTTGCTGCACTGTGTGGAGTACCAGTTTACTTATATCCGCTATTCTGCATTGCCGTTATCTATGTACATTAATCAAAGCAATGATTTATAGTTATAAACAGCCCCCCCCCCGATAGAATAGGCAAACTACATTTAACTGCGGTGGTGGTGCTGCGGTAGCATTGTCGCCTCACAGACGTTGCCCGTTCGATTCTCAGTTAGAGCGTCTTCTGCGTGGCGATATGTGTAAATGGGCGTTCCTTCATTGAAGGTTGTGCGTTAGGCCCGGTAAGCCAGCACGTAAAAATCGAATGCCAATCATTAGCGGACCGGAGTTCCGCTGCTGCGACCCCTAACCGGGAAAAGCCGAAAGACACAAACAAACATACACTGGTATTTAGCAAATGAAATAGTGAAAAACAAGGCTATGAAGAACACTGATGACTCCACTGTGGCAGAGGTAGTTTTGGTAACAGCCGTAATATTGGAGGTCACATTTATGAGACAGAACTCCAAAGATGTCTGGAGAGTTTTGGAGATTCTGCTGAAGGAAAAACACACAGAAAATTAGCTGCAAAACCCTTTAAAGTGCCATCAAAGATGCAGCAGAGAGACAGAAGGAAGAATTGAGCCTATGGAGTAACTGACAATAGAGAATAAAATATGCTGGCTGAAATCCATGCACTGAATTCATAACATTCTCTTAACTAGTTGATTTGTTGTGGTATGTTTATGCAGCTCACTTTTACTATAAATTTTCTACAAAGCTTTAAAATTTTCTCTCTCACAAATAAGGGACAAATCCAAAAATAAGGTAGAATAATTACCCAAAAATCAGAAACATTTTTAAATATCGCTCTTACTTGCATAGACAGCAGAATAACAAGCTCTGAATTAACACGCATTGTCTGAGAATAAGAATCTTCTAGACATCTTTGTTTACAGACTATAATCATCTACAGTTTACCTAAAATAAGTTTGTTAGGGACAGAATAAAAAAATGAGGAAAATTAAGGAAATTCTACAAATTCAGGACTGATGAAGAGTTGAGCTACTCATATATGCAACCACTTGAATTAAAATCTAACTGCACTACCAACTGATGTTTAAGGAGAAGTGCTGCTGGCTTCCTCCATAACATAAGTTAGTACCTGGAATGTCTTTACTTCTAATCCCATTTAATAATACAGGGCTTGCTGTCACGGAATGCTGGCATTCATTGTAGCAACTAAATCAAGGTGAACAAAAAGTAGACTAGATTAAAGCTCCTTTTGCACAAAGGACCATATGGATTAAAGACTACCACATAGAGACGATTTCCAATTTGTGCACTCAGGCTGATAAAAGTCAAATAAAGCTTGTAAAGTTAGAGTAAGCCATTTTTGTTCACATTTGCTAAACCTTTGTTTTTTTTAAAGTCTATAACCTCAAAAGAGATTCCAGAAAATGAAATGCTATTAAAAAGATCATTACCTTAAAATAAGATACGATGATCCAAAATAAAAATGTGCACTTGTATTTATATTTAATGTTAATAGAATAATTTATTTTGATTAAAGATAGCACACACTGGCACAATACATTTTTTTCTGTTCTGGCAGTTTAATGTTGATTATGTTGGCTACAAATATTTCTGAACTATTGCAGGAAAGGGAGCCATTATTTTAACTTGTCTACCCAAATACCAGAAAGACATAAAACAATTACAGAGCAAGAAAATAACCTGATCATTGAAGAGTCTTTGCTAAGAACAGTAAAGGAAGGTGACAGATGTCTGGTTCTTCACCTGGATTCTAAAGCAGCATGGATCAAGTGCAGTTATGCAAACCAAATATCCACAAAAGGGTTACCATTTCACTCCCTTATAGCAGCCATTTAAAAAAAATAATATGAAACACCACTGAATATGTTGTGGTTGTTTACATGAATCAAGGGCAATCTAGCTAAATACTCCGCCTGTAAAACACAAATCTCCAAAAACAGACATGTGAAATTATGTTAGCAAACATACAGACTCAACTGCAAATACTGAGCAAGCAAACCAAAGTTAAAAAAAAAAAAAAAAAAAAAAAGACGACTGCAAGCTGGGCAGGAAAGGACATCATACCTATACCACTGACAGCCTTATGTGGTCAATCCTGAGGTTGTTGCACTTAAAGGAAAACCATTTTCTGATGTAGAGATGTCAGGCAAATAATCTTATACTCTCTGGCAAACCTGACAACAAAAACAGCCTTTTACGTAACAATGGTCGAATCTCTTTTTAGGCTGCAGTACTAACACGCCAGTTGTTTGATCTTTGAACATTTTGTCTGATCACAGAAGAATCAAATGTCTGCATTTGTTTACATGCATATCAACAGGTCAAATGAGTGTGGTCTCTCTGCTTCCCAAAATAACAAAAACATTCAGATCATCAGAAAACAAGAGTTAAAACACTGGAAGACTAAACAATGTGCTTGTGTATGATTTCAACATGGGAATAAGCTTGAGTTACTAGGGGTTAACACAGTACGGGGCTGAAATATGAGCAGGTACCAAAATGTCAGGTTGATCTCATTTTCCAGACCAAGAAGGCATGGTTTCTCAGATCTGGCTGAAAATATCCGTAAGGCAGTATGACATACTGACTGAACAACAGACATGATAAGCAGTGAATTAAACATACAAATTCCCTACATGTACTCCCATGTTTTCAAATACTTCAAATGTAGGTGAAGATGTGTGTCTATGGTTCGTGCAACATCCTTTGCTGTCATACATTTATTGGACTGACTATAAGCACTGCTATTTAAAAGTTTTCTAATTTCTGCATGGCAAATAACTATGCAGTTAGCAAAGGCATCTGTGAAGACAACATCGGGAAATAGGTCCATAGGTAGCTACTAGGCTATTGGCCCTAGGGCCTATATAAGCCTAGCCAAAAAGGTACCCTGGCATTCGCCACCCAAGAAAATTATTTTCCTGTGCCCCTGTCTGGCAGAGCCACAGAAGTGATCCCCAGGGTGAATTTCCTATCTCCCATCCAATCAAAGATTTTACTTGAAGAGTGCTAATGAGAAGCTTTGTTTGATAGAGACAGGTAGTTTGATCCAGAGTATGGGAAGTCTCTGGGACAGGAATCTATCCCTCCGGCATGTTCTGTTTATTGTTATGACAAGGTTTAGGTCCCTAGAGCATGTAGCTTGGAGGGATTGGGATTTCTTTAAGTGGAGCATGTCCAACTGCTCTGGGTTTGACATAGCTTTGTATGTGAGGCACAGATCGTCTCTGAATAGGTGATATGCGACGGAGTAAAGCTGGAGTTTTTTTGAGACTGTATGCTCAGGGCATCTGTTTGAGGCCGGTAATCCTCTTTGTGAGGTATTTCTGGGGCCTTTCCAGTTGTTGTAGATGTCTTGTGAGGTATAAACCACAAGGGGGGCTGTATTCTATAATGGGTCTAATGAGTGATGGGTAGAGGGAAACAATGTTCTTTTTTTTTCCTGGATGAGAAACCATTTGTGATGAGGTGTGCCATGTAGAAGGATTTACTGACTACTGTAGTGATGTGATTATAGAAGGAGAGACTACTGTCCACCTGTGTCCCAAGGTCTCTTATCACACTTTCGGTGTCAAGTAAACTACCATCTATGTAGGAGTTCATGAGTGCAGAGTTTTTACCAAAAGGGATGACGATGCACTTTTTGGCATTGAGCTTGAGGCCATGGCTTTGACACCAGGCATCTGTCTCAGTGGGGCCCTTTTGTAGGATGTCCACATCTTTAGGAGTTTCGATTATGGCCAAAGACCTTCTGTGTTAGCCAGTACTTCAGAGAAGTGGATACCAAACAGGAGAGAACCCAGGACTGAACCCTGTGGTACTCCACTTGTCACTGGTCTGATGTCAGATTTGGAGTCTGCTACTTTCACAGTGTGGGTTCTGTCAGTGAGCCAGTTGGCAACCCATCTTGTGACATAGGGATTTATGCTTAGT
This sequence comes from Protopterus annectens, assembly GCF_019279795.1. Classification (NCBI taxonomy): domain Eukaryota; kingdom Metazoa; phylum Chordata; order Ceratodontiformes; family Protopteridae; genus Protopterus; species Protopterus annectens. The sequence continues at coordinate 385,091,174 of NC_056734.1, read as the reverse complement.
TTAATGAGATTATCTATAATTCCAGCGTGGGGGGATGGTGTCGATAGCCTTGGCGAGATCTAGATAGGCTGTGTGAACCACCTTACCTTCATCTACGGCTTTGGTGACCTCTTCAAAGAAGTCTATCAGGTTTAGGAGACATGATCTTCCTTTTACAAACCCAAACTGGGTGGGATCCAGAGTTTGGAGATTACCAATGTAATTGTTTATATGTTCCATGATCATACGCTCCATAGCCTTGCAGACCAGGCTCATCAGGCTAATGCGGCGGTAGTTCCCGGGGTTCGTGGTGGCTCCCCCTTTGTGGAATGGGATGACCATCACTGTGCACCATTCAGTGGGCACAAAGCATGAGGTATGTTATGACTGAACATGGTATTTAGGTGGGGTGCCAGTTCGTTCTGTAGTTCATGTAGAACGCAGCCTGGGATGTTGTCAAGTCCCATGGATGCTGTGTTCTTGGCTTTGGAGAGTGTGGCTTTTGCCTGTGCTGCCGTGATTACAGGAACTTTGCATTCTTCCGGTATAGAGATGGGCTTTTTAGGGGGTGAGAGGGGGGTAAAGTTAGCACTGAACCTATCTGTCAGGATGTTGGCAATATCAGTTGGTTCTGTATATTTAGTGCCATTGTGCTGTAACTCAGAGCAGATCTGAGTGTTGCCATTGGGATTCTTGACATAGCTATAGAATGCTTTGTAGCGGTCTTTAGAATCAGTGGCAATTTTGTTTTCATAACTAGCTTTGGAGGATTTTATGAGGGATCTCAGCTTCTTACTGAGGCTGACCATGGAGTTCCTCCAATCATGGAATTTTACTCTCTTTTTGCAACAGTTTCTTTCTTCTGTTGTAGAGTTTGTCTGTGTTTGGCAGGGGACCACCAGATTGGCTTCCTTTTTTTGGAGGATAGCATCTTGGTTCTGTTAGGGATTGCATGATCCATGCACTCGTGTAAGTGCTTGTAAAGTGCATTTGTGTAGGATTCAGCAGTTGTACCTCTATTGTCCGTCTGCATGGGTGTCGTGAAGTTTGTCACTTCTGTCTTAAGAAGCGTGAAGTTGGCTTTGGAGAAATTTTTTATGGTGGTTTCCCTAATTGGCAGTGGGGGTGGGATGTGGATGTCTAGAGTGATTAGCTTGTGGTTGGATCTGGCCAACAAGGAATTGACCTCTGGTGAGGAACAATGGTTGCTCATGTTGGTAATGACCACGACTAAGATATTGCTGCCCCTGGTGGGGGTGTGGATAAGTTGATCCAAGGCACTGGAATTTATGAATTCCAGAAAACATTGAGCAAAAGAGTTGGTACAGGAGTAGTTTTCCCAGTTAATGGTTGGGTAGTTGAAATTGCCCATTATTAGGGTGTTAGGTTGTACCCTAATATTTTCCAGTGTATCAAGAAATGAGGAGTGGGAATACTGGGGCATGGTGGGGGATCTGTAGCAAGCTACAATTTGGATTGTGGACTTGCCCAGAGTTAGATGCACTTGGATAATCTCGGATGCATTATGCTGAGCAACTAGCCTGGAGGTGTGGATATCCTTAATGAATATGGACATGCCTCCAGCTTTAGTGTTTCGGTCCAGGTTAGGTGGCCGAAAGTTGTGGTATGAATTATAGCCTGGTAATGCAGGGGTGCTCTCTGGAGCCTTGAACCAGGTCTCTGTCACTGCACAGATGTCGATGTTCTCCATTTTAAGAAGTGCCTCGAGTGAGCGCATTTTGAGGTTAAGACTTATAGCACTGAGTAGCATTGCCCTCAGATTTTGCTTGCAATGCCCTTCTAACTCTTACCTATACTAAAGGGGACAAAAAGCTATCACCATTTTAAGAATTTATCTAAAGTAGGTAACTCCTCGGGCAGCAGCACATGTCCAATATCTGAAGTATATGTCAGATTTTGTAAATAAACTGGATGAGTATATGACTGAATACCTTCTTAAGAAGAAGGCTGATTTGTCCTGTGTGAGAATCAAGTTCAATGAAAAACACACAGGGTCTACTTCCAGTAAATGGCTGTTTAGTAACATGGGATCTAGGGCTATCTTGATGAAGTTCCCTTTTCTGGACACCAGTTTAATGGGGAGGTAGTTATTGTTGAGCAGAAAATGGGGAGGGGGTGGATATTCAAGTCCTTACCTATCATTTGAACACAGAGGTTGCTCTAAGGTAGGTTTAACTCAATCTTTCTGGATTACCAGTCAGCAGTTAAATCTTTTCCTGGTCTTAATGCATTGGATGGTGTACATGCACTGGCATAAGGTGGATACAACAGTCTCTGGCTCCCTATTTCTTAGCTACTATCAAACATGAATAATATACATAAAATAAACAGTGACAAAAAGGAGTAATATGTAATACTCTAGGATGGATTCTTCTAAACTTAAAGAATACCTTAAACACAAGTGGGGTGAAGGAAGGACAAAAAGTACCCAGAGTGTCAGCTAATATTGTAAGTATAGCTGTACCTGGTTTTGCACTTGAGTAAATTTCTTAGCAATAACCATGTTTCTTCTCCTAAAAAACAGATACAGAACATCATCATCATGATGAAACATTTCAGAAGGAGAAATCCAGCTGCACAGACTAGCAAAATAGGTTTTACCCTCTAAGCAGAAATGCAAACTTAAATGTTTGGTGAAGGTATGCATCATGTTAAAACATAGGTTACTTTTGCTTACAATAGTGGGCATTGTGTTCTGCATGCTAGACAAAATACAGAAACATACAAACTGCACAAGGGTTTCATTTTTGTGGATGCAAAAATAACACTGCAGAGACTGTACTGGGCTTAATATCAGAGTTTATTGTACATGATCTGACACAGAACAGGGCGACTAAGTAAAACCATAGCAGATTAAAAAGAAACATCTATGAATATCAGTGAAGTGTAGTGAACTGATATTACTTGATATATCTGACAATTACCTACAACTGATAAATATTTTGCTGATATTTGCTTGCTATGTTTGACAACTACCTATAATTACTGAATAATTTTCTCAAGAGGTCTGTTTTTTCACACTACTGTAAAAAGCTGAAATTTGTATTCCTTTGTGTATCCTATAATAATTATTGAAACTTGCATATGTTCAGAAGTAACTTCTATTGTAATAAGTAACTTCTATTGTAATTTACTTTGGAGCTTTTCTCCCCGGGTCTCCGCTGAAAACGGGCCTCTGGCCCAGCTGGACACTACCCAGTTAACAAATGAAATAATTAAATAAATCTAACCCCTTTTTAAAGACCTGTACAACACAATGTCAACAAAAAGATGAATAATTCAAGGGGTATACTCTGTGCATTTCATCTCCTGAACCAGTTACTTATTCCTTTACAAAGAAAAACAGTCATATCACAGAACCGTTATTCAAAAGGAAAACAGACTTCCTAGAAAATCTGCTAAAAGCATCCATGTTTGGGATCTTAGCCTAAGCCTCTACACCAAGGGATGGCAACATTTTACTAGTGGTGGGCTGAGGTAATGTTGCAAAGTCACTCAGTGTGCCAAAAGTCCCAAGATTGCCAAGCGACCACAAAAAAAAAAATCCTTCTATCACACTCAAGCACATTAACTTGATCTTGTAGTAACATGTTTCAAATACATGATTAAATAACTATTCTTCTCTTTGTGGAGTATTTAATATTTTAACATACATAGGAACAAACAGAAAAACTGTGTTTTGGAAAATTTAAGTTCTGAACACATTTTGAAAATTTTAAATTATCAAATGTATATTTTGTTAAAACAGAAAGTCCAATAGTTGGAAGAACAAAACTATTAAATAAAATGAATCAAATATAAAACATATTAACATTTTTAATATGAGCAATGATTGATTATTATTGATCTGAGTCATTGATCAATTAATGGGACCCTCGCCCTTGCTTTTCCTTTGTTAATTGCTCATCAGGTGTGTATTTGTGACTTTCAGCTTCACACAGGATTCTAAATGCACAGGTGCTAGGCAACTTCTCTGTGGACTCAAAACAGCTTTTATCTGTGAGAAAATGTGATGTTAAGTTGTCTATCTCGCCTTCATTCTTGCTGGTTGGGTTCGGACTCGGCCATCTTCAAAAGCCCGAGAGCTGCTTACTGGCTCGAGGCCCCTCTATATCCCATGGTGCCTGGCACTAGATACCCAGATCTCATTTGCCGCTTCTGCTGCAAGGTTGTTCTACTGGCTCAGGTCGTATAAAACTTTATTATTATTGTATTTTCCTTGTAAAAACTGTCAGTTTTAGAGTAGAATTAGTCGTTAGATTAGACTGTTGCACTGTAGTTAGTTTTCTCCAGTTTCCGATTACTTCTCCCCAAGAAACTCGTTTAAGTTAGAGAGTTCCCCTCCCCCCTTCTCTCCCTTTCCTTACCTCAGAAAGGTTTTCCGTTTTAGTTAGAGGATAACCTTTTCTTTCTATCTTCCTTAAAAAAAAAAAAAAAAAAAAATATATATATATATATATATATATATATATATATATATATATATATATATATATATAAAATAATTTCCTTAGTATCACTGTTAGTGTTTAGTGATAGTTATCTATAGTTTGTTGCACTGCTTGTAGTTTTTTGGTTGTAATAACTGTAGTCTGCAATTTTTTAGTGGTTAGTACTTAACCTTCTGTGTGTGTTTCTTGTCCTTGATTTTCTTCCAGGATGTCCAAGGATCCTAAACCGTCCGGATTCAAGAAGTGTGACTCATGCTGTCAGAAGATGTCTCTGACAGATGGTCACACTTCTTGTGTTTACTGTCTGGGTGCCGTGCACCTGCAGGACTCTTGCTCGATTTGCCATGCTTTCAGTCCAAGAGTCCTGCAGGAGCGCAAAAACAAATTGATTCTGAGGGGTTTTCTTAAACCTCAAGATTCACCGGCAAAGGCTCAGCCCGTGAAATCTTCCAGGTGACCTAAACGTTCGGCTCCCAGTTCGGAGCTGTTGTTGGGTGAAGCCATACAATCCATCTCGGCTCTGGCTGGAACCAATGTTCCTCCCTCCCAGTCGGCTCCGACACGTTCCTCAGAGCCGTCTGAGAGTCGAAAAAGATCCAAGTCTCCTTCTCTGGAGTCAATACGTTCGGCTCCGAAGTCGCCACTGCTCCAATTGGAGTGTAGTCATCGCTCATCTCACTCTTCTCGGTCCTCTAGACTTTCAGACCATGACTTGGAAAGAGTGGTCGGTAGGCTGTTAAAATCGCAGGCCCTAGCCAAAATGTTGTCCAGCCCCCCTCATCAGGTGTCGGCTCCATCCACAGCTGTAGATATTCCTCCTCTGACTCATCCTATGAGCTCAGAGCTAGAGTTCATTGGTGTCCAAGTCGTGGAACTGTCGGCTCTGATACCCTCTCCTTTGGTTCCATCGTCAGCTCCGATCCCTTCCATGGTACCTTCCCTGGAGGGATCTGGGCGCCGAGACTCCCTCGTCGGATCCGAGGGGGCGAGTGGCATCGGACCCTTGTCTGACCCCGCTCTCCCCCTCGGGGCTTCGGCTCAGGTGAGCTTGGCTCCCACATCTGCCTCAGAGCTGTCCCCCTCGGTGCGGGGAGGGGTTCTGGTTTCTTCAGAACCGAAGCCCTCTCTGCGTCCGGGCAGGGACGCCTTCAAGGTGATGAGGAGTGTACTGGCCCCAGAGTCAGTCCCACGATCGACCCCATCGGCTCCTACCCCTAGGGTGCCTGCTTCAGCCTCTGCCCCTCTTCCAGACCCCAAGCGTGGGGATCCAGTTCTCCAGGACACCCCCTTGAGTGTATCCTCCTCTTCCGAGGCCTCCCCTGATCATTCAGAGGAACCACCTCGCAAGAAGAAATGCAAGAGGAAGCATGTTGACTCCCCCGAGTCTATCACGTCAGATACCGACTTAGAGGAGTCGGAAGGGTCCCCAAGATCCCCCTCTGAAGATGGCTCCTTCTCAGACATCCTTGAGATGCTTAGGCAGAGGGGGAACTGGACTGCCCTAAGCCTTTCCGAGGATGAGTCGGTATTCCTGGATGCGTTTGGATCCCGACCTTCCACCTCCTGGGTGTCTCCGCCTTTCGAACACTGATGTCTGCAGTGGCTCGGAAGGCATGGACAGCTCCAGACACAGTGGAACCGACCCCTAGAAGACCTGCCAAATTCATTACTGCACCGCAGGACAAACAGTTCTTGACCAAAGGTGTCCCCCGTTGATGCCATGGTGGTAGCGGCGGCCACAAAGAAGGAGTTCGCTGAAACTTCTTCATCTGTCCATCCCCCTAACAAGGAGTTCACGACGATGGACAGATATGGGAAGCAGATGTTCTCTTCAGCGACCTTTTCCATGTGGTCCCTGAATTACCTGTGCCACTTTACCCGTCTTCAGAAGGATCTCCTGAAAGAGCTTGGAGATACCCTTCAAGATCCATCAGTTGAGGGGGCCCAAGCTAAGGCAGCCTCCCAGCTGGCGACTCTTAATTCAGTGGTAAACTCCTCCATGCGGCTCATTTCGTATGCAGCCGATGGTGCGAACAGAGCCACAGGCACAGGTGTGGCCCTAAGGAGGCACGCTTGGATGCGGCTATGTAACTTTGCGGAACCTTTCAGAGCGTCTTTCACCAACACCCGTTTTGATGGTTCTTCTCTCAGTGAAGGATACCCTTACCAGGTGTGAGCAGGAAGGCAAGACTCTCTCTGCCGTAGGAGTCTGTTTTTCCACTCCTTCCAGACCATATCCTAAGGGTCAGAAGAGTGGAAAGATGTGGTTCTGGAAATCCCAAGGAGCCTTGCTGGACACACGTGGTGAGTTCCCATTCAGGGGCAGAGGAGGGAATAACAGATGCCGCCCTCATGGCAGAGGGGGTCTGCAAAATCAGGGCAGCAGAGAATCTTTCTCTGAGAAGCCCTTCCAGCATCCCTGAAGGGTTGCCCGGCTGCCCACCTCTGGAGGCAGTCGGGGGAAGATTATCGCTGTACCCAAGAGCCTGGCAAGACATAACACAAGACAAATGGGTGCAGTCCGTCATATCCGGAGGCTACAGAATTCCCTTCGTTCGCTCCCCGTTAAAATCAAAGAAGTCCCTTCCAGACGTTCCACCCAATCTAAGGGACCAAGCAGTTCAAGAAGTCTCGAAACTGCTAAGAAAAAGGGCCATCCAGCAAGTCCCAGCAGACCAACAAGGATCCGGAATTTACTCAAGGTTCAGTTCAGAGCTCTGCCCTTTGATCTCACCACAGCCCCCAGGGTGTTTGCCAAATGTATGGCAGTAGTTACCGCTCACCTGAGATGGCAAGGATTCCAGGTGTTTCCATATCTCGACTGGCTCCTCACTGCTACCAACAGACATCAGCTTCTGCGAGCCAGAGACTGCACTATTGACACTTGCGCCAGGCTAGGTATCACAATAAATTTCGAAAAGTCTGCATTGTTGCCCTGTCAATCTATCACCTTTATAGGCGCAAATTTAAATACCAAAGACATGTTAGCGAGCCTCCCACCAGACAGGGTGTTAGTGATTCGTCAGCATGTGAAGATTTTATTAGCATGTAAAAAAATTCAAGCCAGGTTTGTCCTTCAAACTCTGGATCTCATAGCAGCAGCGATCGTACTTGTCCCTCTAGCTCGTTTTCACATGAGGATTCTCCAGTGGCTTCTTTTCACCCAATGGTCCTTCCAGCAGCTTCCCATGTCTTACATGATTATGATCACTCAAGCATGCAAGAAGCACCTTGCGTGGTGGATGGTCTCCACATCAGTGCTCCACGGCAGACTATTTGTTCTCCCCCCTCCAGTTACTACGGTGACCACAGACACCTCCCTGATCGGGGGGGGGGAGGGCATTATCAGGGCAGAACAGTCTAAGGCACCTGGCAACCTCACGAGTACCATCTGCACATAAATGTCTTGGAGATGAGGGCCATGCTCTTAGCGTTACAGGCTCTTCAGGACTCTCTTCCTACCGGGACCATTGCAATTCAAATGGACAATATGTCTGTAGTGTGGTACATCAACAAGCAGGGCGGAACCAGGTCCTACCCTATGTCGAGAAGCACTCAGACTCTGGCAGTTGGCGATCTCTTCCCAACGGTTTCTGATTGCAACGCACATCCCTGGGAGGTCCAACATCATAGCAAACAGACTGAGCAGAGCAATTCTCATACCTCATGAGTGGTCTCTGAACCAGGTAGTTGCGGACCAAATCTTCCGCAAATGGGGCCAACCTTGCTGCGACCTTTTTGCAACTCCCTTCAACAGCAAGTGCAGCAATTTCTTCTCTCTCCTTCCACTTCCCGGGCACTCCCCCAGAGACGCTCTAGTACACGATTGGCCGCAGGGACTTTATGCATTCCCTCCTTTTCCCCTAATCCCGAAGCTAATTATGAAAGCTACCGTATTGGGCTGCAAAATGATCCTCATTGCTCCTTACTGGCCTCGACAAATATGGTTCCCGTTCCTGCATCACTATCTTCTTGAGCAGCCTTGGACTCTGGACCTAGTTTCAGACCTCCTGATTCATCAGTCGGGTGGGCTGCACCAATCCCTACGCTCTCTCCAGCTCACGGCTTGGTTGCTCCACTTCCAACTTTAGCCAGGCTTCCAGATATCTCCCCCTCTGTGCGCAAAATCATTTTGTCATCACACAAGTCTACGACTAGAAAAACTTACGCTAGTAAGTGAAAACGTTCTTCTTCCTGGGCAGTGGCTAAAAGTATAGACCCCTTTTCAGCAACTGTACACTACATTTTGGAATTTCTTGTGGAACTCTTCCATACTGGGTCCGGTTCTGCTACAATTAGAGTTCAATTAGCTGCAATTTAAAATTTTCACATTGGCCTGTTGGAAAACAATATCATGTCTCATAAGTTGTGTGAAGCCTTTCTCAAAGGAACCACTCTGCTCAGGCCCCCAGTGAAAGATCCTCCACCACCGTGGGATCTAAATTTGATTTTAGCTTTTCTAATTTTGCCCCCTTTCGAACCTGCAGCTTCTTGTTCATTGAAGTTCTTATCTTGGAAAACCCTTTTTCTAGTAGATATTACTTCAGCCAGAAGAGTTTCGGAACTACAGGCTCTTTCTATTCGTCCCCCAAACCTCGTGTTCTACAATGACAGGGTTGCTCTTAGGACTAATCCGTCCTTCCTTCCTAAGGTCTCTTCAGAGAGTAACTTGAATCACTCCATAGACCTTCCTGTGTTTTTCCCTAACCATTCCAACAGGACGGAATATAAGTTGCATCAGTTAGATGTTCACAGGCAGCTATGCTTTTATTTGCATAGAACCAAGTACATTAGAAAATGAGATCAACTTTTCCTGTCTTATGCAGTAGGTAAACAGGGTCTTCTGGTCTCCAAAGTAACATTATCCAGGTGGTTGACTTCTATCATCACTTTCATATATCAACTGAGGAATAAAGAATTGCCAGTTAAACCAAAAGTTCACTCCACCTGAGCTTTAGCTACTTCGGCGGCCTTTCAGGCTAGGTTGCCCATGGAATCTATTTGCGCTACGGCTACATGGGCCAACCCACATACTTTCATTTCGCATTACAAGTTGGATTTGGTTTCCAGGAGCAGAGCTGATTTTGGTTCCACTGTTCTGAAGAGTCTTTTCAGATGAGCCACCCTGGATTTTAGGTGCTAGGGACGCTGTCCCAACCAGCAAGAATGAAGGCGAGATAGACAACTTAACATAAAGAAGTTATGTACCTACCATAATGTTCCATGTTAGTTGTCTTCTTCTTGACTTCTTTCTTGCGTCCCACCCTCCATCCCTCTATCCTAGTGGACCCTGAAGAGTTCTTCTTGATTTTTCACTGGCTGAGTCTTCTCTGGCTATTCCTTTCTGACTAGTAGTCTCTCCAGTAGGTTTTATGCATTCTAGGATAGGATTCCTTTATTATTATGTCTGCAATTAGACTTACCAAACGACATCTGGGTATCTAGCACCAGGCATCATGGGATATAGGGTGGCCTCGAGCCAGTAAGCAGCTCTCGAGCTTTTGAAGATGGCCGAGTCAGAGTCGAGTATCGGCTCCGAACCCAACCAGCAAGAAAGAAGGCGAGAAGACGACAACTAACATGGAACATTGTGGTAGGTATATGACCCAAAAGCCAGAGCACATGCAACTTTCTTCAAGAAGGTGAATGGTTCAGGCAGGGATGTCCAGAAGTTGAGGATGGCAGCTGACTTTTCCAAGCAGTTTCTTTCAAGAGTTTTCCACAATTCTACAAATTTCATCCTCCATAACTGTGATGACTTGAATCCGATGTGTTGCATTTCAAAATTGTCAACGTCCATCTACTCGAAAAGGAATAGGTAAAATGGAGTGGTAGTAAGATCAATTAAGTCGGGCTTGATGAGGTAAGACAATATGGGCCTGTGAATTTGAAAGTCTTGACCTCGTTTAGCAAACTCTCCTATGAGTGCTTCAACATACTTCTGAAGCTCATCTCTGTTCACAGTAAATCAATCTGAATGAGCCTTTATATTTGGAAAGTACTTGTAGGTGTTAGTGGTAATATCATGGGAAAATATATTTAATTTTTATGCAAATCCATTCCAGTGCCCAAAAAATCCAAGTACTGTTTGACCCTGTCCTCGTAAATGCAAGTTTAAGTCATTCAGGTGTTTAGTTATGTCAGGCAGAAACATTAGCTTGTACAGCTAGTTGCCATTCAATTTCGGGAAATGTTTTTTTTTCATCAAGAAACACCTTGATTACTTCTAGACTTGATACAAATTTGTTCAAAACATTACCTCGACTAATGAACATTGCTGTATAGTGGGAGGTCTGTATATGCGCTATTTCTTGTAGAAGAGATTTGAACTGCCTGTGGGTCAATGAAGAGCGAGAAACTATGAAGTTAATTATCTTGACAACAGTTTCCATTACAGACTTCAAGCACCGAGAAGAAATCTTTGCACACAAACTCTTCTGGTGTATACTGGCATGGAAGCTCAATACTTGATGTCCAATATGATCCTGAATAAGTTTAACAAATCCTTTGTTCTTTACGACTATTGCAGGGGGTGACACATCAGTAGTAACACATAATATTTTATTTATGTCAATTCAATACGCTGATTTTCAAAATAGCTTACAAATGCAGTTATAACATCCTCTCCCTTGGCTGTACCAGCAAGAGGTATCAGGCAGCACAATTCTTCATAAATACGGTCATTCTCACAATATCGTGCAACTATTGCTACATGTGCCATGTCATTCACAGCAACAGTTTCGTCAAGTGCGACACTAAGTACAACAGCTTACTGTAACCCGGTTGTCTGCTTTACCGTTATATTTTCAGTCATATCAGTTGTCTCTCTCTCGACTGACCTTGCAGAAGCTGGTATTTCTTGAATCCGAGATAGTATTGTTTCATTATTTGTCAAGTCACTAAACAAAATTTCAGGACTGCTCAAAAAAGTTTCCTTGAGGAATTCTCCATCTGTGAAAGGTTTGGCCTTCAAAGCCACACACACTGAGCCATTTTATAAATGCATTTGGTAGCTTTATTTTTGGTTCCAATTACTTGACTAAGAATACTATTTTTTTTGGTAGCCAGAAACAGCCCTTTTTATCGCTTCACTTTTCTCCACAGAATTTTTAAACATGGACTGATGTTTGGTTTGATAGTGTCTTTGTACACTTGACATACAGCACATGGCAGTTTCACAACATAAAGCACAAACAGCACGACCCTTTTGTTGCAGGAATCCATATTCATGTGTCCAAAAGTACTGAAAGCAGCGGATATCAAATTTTTGCCTTTTTTTTTACTTATTTTAAAAGATACCGGCATAGTACTTAATAATAACACCATGTATTCCTGCGTGTACTTGCTGAGTGACAACTTCTGGTCAATAAAAAGTAAATAAATAAAAAGCACAGTACTCAACAACTTTCATTTTGAAGGGATGTAGCTGCATTCAGTTTTGCTCAACATTAATTTTGCTTCTGTAAAGCAGCAAGTATGACTTTGATTAGCAGCTAATTAACTTCGAGCAGAATAATTTTTAGCTGCTACTGTAACTAGTAGAATGTTACAATTACACTTCTCACGCGGTAGTGTTGTCGCCTCACAGCAAGACATCGTTCGATTCTCAGCTAGAGCGCCTTCAGTGTCGAGGCATGCGTGAATGGGCATACCTTCATTGAAGGTTGTGCATCAGGGCTGGGAACTCGGCACGTAAAAATCCACTACCAAACATTAGTGGACCAGAGTTCCGCTGTGGCGACCCCTAACCGGGATAAGCCAAAAGATGCAACAACAAAAACAACTGTACAATTTTTTTCCCCAGAATGTCCAGATTTTTGCCACATATTTTGGTCCATTTTTCTAAAAATTAAGTTTTTTTGGCAAAATAGGGGCAAATCATTAAAGACTGAAGTTACAAAATAATGACAGACATTTGAGTTTCATACTTTATACCCTTCCGAAAATTCATGCTAATGTAAAACCTGCTACTGTTCTATCAACTAAGTTTGTAAGTGCAATATTTAAAAATTGTCCCTATTTTTAAGCATTTGTCCCACTTGTCATTGTCCAGATTTCTTGTTGTAATAGTGTAAGGAGGTTGAAAGGTACGGTTACGATTACTCACTCTCTAAATCTGATCTCTCTCTCTCACACACAGTCACTTCTGCTTTCATGCATGCATTCACCCAGTCACTAGATCGCTCACCCACACAGTCTCTTCAGCTTTCATGCATGCACTCACTCACTCACTCTGATTGCTCACCTACAAAGTCTCTTCTGCTTTCATACATGCATTCACTCACTCTCTTGCTCTCCCATCTCTCACACACAGCATGCCACTGAAAACTGCTCCGCATGACACGCTTGGCACTCGTGTCAGAGGCTGCTGACCCGTGATATTATTTTCTTTAACTATACTATTCAAGTAAACTGATACTTTTTTCTTTTACTTTGTAATATCTTTTGCTTAAATAACAATTTTTTAATTTTCTCTTGATTCCTTTCAAAAATTCTCCATTCTGTCACAAAATATTTTCTATCATTTCTTGCCAAATTTTTTAAATCATCAATTCACATTGTCCTATAATTTGCTTTTTCTTCCATCTAACTACCATTCTAAAAACATTTCTTATATTTTCTTTAAATAGAGCCACTACTCAGACCAGTTTCATAACTAGTGGAAATGTGATCTTTCAATAAATGTATAATTATTTTCTTTCCCTTTTCATCCCACAATTTCTCGTGCAGTCTTTTATTTATTTTCCCAATCTGATATACTTCTTATTTTCCTTTATCTCTATCCATATGAAAAAAAAAGTTATGTCTCTTCTTCAGTGCTATTTAAAGCTTGTGATACAATGAAATAATCTGTTTCTGTCTTATATATATACCTTGACTGCATGTCCATAAATTAGTATTAGAAATCTTTAAATTACCACATTTTATAACCTCAAACATTTTCTTAACATCACTACCTCTCTTTTTTCATCTCAAATTATAATAAAATCTTTTGTCAGTGTTATATTTATATTACTAAGTAATCTAGAATTTTATGAGATAAATTTTCTCTTTCTTTACTCATAATATAGGCATACAATGCTAAATTCTATATATTTGATTATGGCATCTGAGATCTACAACAGTTAATTTTCCCATCATTACCAGTGGTACATTCATTATTTTCACTGACTTCCTACAAAGCACTGCTATGCCAGAACAGTTTTTTTCCCCCAAGTTCCATACTTTGTTCCCTCCCCAAAGCTTTTCTGTTTGTAATCTCTCTTCTTGTGTCAGAAATCTTATATCTTCCAATATTTTTACATCAACATTACACTTACACCAATTTAAGATGCCTATTCTACAACTTATATTTCTGATGCTATTTACATTTCCTGACAAAATGGTAAGGTTGTCACTATATCGATGTTATAGCTTACTAGGAATTGTGTACATCTTTAGATAAATTCAAACATTTATCTCATTTACATTATCATTTAAATTTCCTTTTCTCTTTTACATTTATCCCTTTGAACTTTTTTCTCCAAGTCTTTTACAAATATAATTCTTTTCTCCTTTACTATTTTCCAGTTTATATCTTCCTCCTCACTTATTGCACAGCCTTCCTCTATAATATCTTCTGTTTCATTGTTCTGTTTAAACGTAACTTTATTTTTGGCCTGTTCTTGCTTCCCTGCTTCCTCTATCTTCTATTGTTTCCATTTCTTCTCTTTGTATATTTCCTTACTTTTATTTTCTTCTTCATAATTTCTCTCTATATTACAATCAGTCTATAAATGTCCAATTTTGTTACATTTATAATATTTCAATTCACATTTTTTCCATCGTGATGTGTTTCCCCATAAATATAGAATTCCATTCTACCACAATTATTTATCAAATGATCATCTTTCCCATAGAAAAGTTGATCTCAATATTTTATAGCACCCTTATTTCCTTCTACATTTACCTACACCTGTCATTCTAGGAATATGAGTAATTTTCTCTTTTTCCATTTTCAATACAATATGGCATTCCCATCCACCAGTTCATAATCTTCTATTATTACAAACTTTACTACTGTCCATAACTTATATACATAGTTTATGCTTCTTCAAAGTCTCTTTTTCAACTTCAGTTAGAAAATGAACATGTATTTTCTTTCTAGCTTCACCTGTGAAATGCTTTAACCACGTATAAATTCCAGGGCTTACAGTTCTTTTTTCTTTTCATACTCTCCCAAAAAGCTTTCCATGACAGAACCAGGCTCAAATATAATGTCACAAAATGCCTCTTTATGAATAAAAATAAAAGGTGTTACAGCTTGTGTCTTTACACCTAATGACACCACCAAAGTATCCCAAACTCATATCTGTCAATTTTTTTTCTTTATTCTGGATTCTCACAACACATTTCCTTTGATTGTTGACATTACCTTTCTTCTCTTCCTTTCTCACCACTTTCCCTGCACTGCCCTTAACAATCTCAGCATAAGATTTATTTTCAGAATGTCTTCTTTCAGAATGACTTTAGATTCCTGCTAATGGATTTTATCAATAATTTCACCCCAGAAAACATCTTTGCCACAGTCTGGCTTACTTTGCATTAACAGATCACCCAAAATACCATCCAGCAACCCTCCTCAGTGGAGGGCTGTAATAATACAACCATCATTTGCTTGTGATGAAGTAAACAGGTTTTGCTGAAATAACTTCTCTGAATCATGTAACGATTTCACCACAGCACTGGCCTTTGCCTCTTATGTTATGCTACGACTAGAACAAATACTTGACTAATGAGTACAGGAAGTTACCCGATGCCCTGGCCATATTTCCTTTAGTAGCATAAACACCAAGTCAGGTCTTCCCCGAAAACCACTAGTTAGTTAGATTAACCCAGTCAACAAAGGATAAATAACACTTTTTTTACACTAAAGTAAAAAATTGAACCACAAACTTGAAACTCACTGAAAAAAACATGTGATAGTCCAATAAACATAAAACTCCTAGCATAAAATCAAGTATTCACTTAGATAAAACTCCTAGCATAAAATCAAGTATTCACTTAGAAAAAAGTAATGCTTCTGTCATAAAATAAAATGGAGAACTTATCTGCCCTGTGTCAAGCTAGGGGCCAAGAAGGGTTTGACTCTTACTATCCAGTAGTTCAATGGTCAGCCTGGGATCAGGGTCAAAGTTGATATGAATGTTGACACACAGTATCAACCTTTAAAAATGAATATGAAGTGACCAGTTGAAGAAATGTCCCTAAGCCAGTCAAACATAAACCCACAACTGACACCAAAGTCTGAACAAGGTTGCTGATGTCCAGACTCAAGTGGAACTGGTTTACTTTTTACTTTTAATCAAACATAATCTTGCCCACAAACAATCATCACAAAATATGCAGGGAAGATAATACAACTTGATTTGCTATAGTGCTGGTTTCCGAAGTACTTGAATACAAGTGAAACACTAAATAAAAAGTATACAATAACTTAAATAAACGTATGTCGATTTATAGGAAATTAGTTAAAAGTAAGAACACTTAGTACAACACTGTCATATCAGCAAATAAAAACATCATGTACAGCAGAAGAAATGTAGTAATGGTGGGTCAAAACAAGCCACAAGTAATTAAACTATTAATGATGTGCCATTCTCACATTACAGGTTTAAAGATCAAAAACCAAATGCCCCAACTGCTTCAAACCCAGAATCAGGAAAAAAAAAAAAAAAAAAAAAACATCCACAAGTGGCAAATCCTTTAAAACATTGCAATTCAGCATGGCCTGTTGTGTAATTAACAATCATACCACACCCTCCTTGATACCCTGAATTTAGCAGCAGGCTTGTTGGAAGCCTTCAAGAAAGAATCCCAGAAAATCTGTTCTGAATCTGCTAACTTCAGTTCACAACTCCAGGTCCCAAAAGGCAAAGGTGAAGCCTGTCTGGAACTATAAACCAACACAATGCATAAGCAGCAGAAGGAAGTTAAACTGTAGCAAACTTAGATAGATTATAGCTGCAACAAACGAAGGCACTGGTATCTCTGAAGTGCTAGTTATCCAAATCACAGGACCATACATAATATTAAGTAATGTAACATTATAGCACTGCAGCTTTGCAAATATTAGAGATGACTTCAAATGTGAGGCAGCTGGGATCCAACAAGTTCAATATGGAAACATACAAAATACATTCAGGCAATGAAGCCCTTAAAGAGTCCAAGTATAGTAACATTGCAGCTAACCAATGTTTGTCCACAGGCAGTCAGAAATCTCTTGTCATCTTCAGACATGTGGTTTCATATTAGCATTTATAGAAATAATACAGACAAGATATCCATCAGGTTTCAAATAAAAACAAACACTAGAATTGATTTTCTTACTAACAGATCCCAAATTCAACTACCCTGACCATACCAGATACTAAACTAGTAGTAACTGTATAGAAAAAAATCTAAATGCAGAAAAAAGTTAACGAGGAAAACAGGATCAACCAAAACTTGAGAAAGAAGTTTCAGCAGTGAGAAGCAAGCAGGAATAATCGACTGAATGAAATTAATGTAATTGTAAACCTGAGAGGCAAGCACCACAATTACACCCAAAACAGAAACAGTAGCCTGGGGCCACTTACATATGTGACTGCATCGTACTGGTGGCAAAAGAGATTTAGAGAAGGGTTCTTAGTTACATGACATTATGAGTAAAGGGGAGGGGCCAAGAAGCATGGGGAAGTTTTGATGCATTGCAAAGTCTTGCCAAAATCAATATTAAAAGGGATGAAGATGGATCTCCGATCCCAGATCAGCTAGTTGACAGTCTGATGGTGTGTGGATGACCATCATAAAAGTTTATGTATTTTGAAAAAAGGTTCCTTGTAGTCCCTTCCAACCCAAAAGAGAAAAACTACTTGATTATGCAAACCCAGCTATAAAATGTACTACAACTTGTATATAAAGCTCAGCTTTCATAAGTCATATATACCATATGGATAACTGTCCTATCTTGGCGATTCCTCCAAATCAAAGTCAACACATACACAGGATTTAATATGTGACAATTGTCATGCAGTTTAAATTTGGTGTAGTTAACTTGCTAGGGCTGGGGCGAGGAATAAAAATAAATGACAACATGCTGGCTTTGTTTTTCCCTTATTCCCAAGTGTTCATTGTCATTCCTTATTGGCTCATATGACTTTTCCGTTCTGAGTATATTAGTCCATCAGTATAATTAGGGTCAGGAACAGGATGGGGGGAGCTGAATAAAGTTCCAGCTTTATTTAGGACATCCAGGAGCAAAAAAAAAAATGTAAAAACATCATTAACAAAAATCAAAATGAAAAAGCTGCAGTTTCTTTAGACGTACACTTATTATAGCATATTCCCTCAAATACTTCTGCTGCAACACAAATCCATCAAATGACTTCTAAATAAATTCTAGCAGACATTTTGGGCAACATCAGAAGTCCAATGAAACTAAAATGATTTTCACTTCTTAAAGACAACTAGCAGCTTGTCTCTGTGCCTTCCAGCCTATGAAGTGACAAGAAGACAGAATTATATATAAACACACAAAATATTAATTACTCAGTAAGGCAGAGCTAACAACATGTTTACAAAAGAATAAGAATTAATGAGTGAATTAGGTATTTAAAATCAAAAGTAAACATAATATTACTATCATTAAATACATAAAACTAGAAAGCACAGGGGAGAGAGAACAGTATAAAATGGATTCCATAATACAAAGTTAATATTTAATTTAGTGTGGAGGTCATGTGATTGCAAATTTATCATAAACAAAAGAGAACAGAGACCCAAGAGATCTAAGGTACCTAACTTGTGAAACTATTGGTCAGCCTATGGGTTATATCATTTTTTGTTGATATTGAATGATCACTAAAACAGAGGCATTCGTGGATTCTCATATATTAATTGTTCAGATGTTTGTCAAATATCCCCCTACCTACTGGTTTCTCTAATTATATTAACAGCATTTTTGCATCTCCAGCTGAATTATGAAGACACATAGGGATACTCATTAGTTATCATTATGAAAAAAATAAGTTGTTTTATTGGACTCATGATTGGAATTCCTAAATATGTCATCAGTTGGAGTGGGTAGCACAGTCCAGGAAAGCTTAACATGCGTGTCTAACACTAGCCCTAATCCCACCACCCCAAACTTTGAAGACTAGGGTTAGCTACAGATTAGGGGATACACCTAGAATAAGCCTGCATCTTCACTTCTGCTTCTCTATCATTTACCCAGCCTTCATAGTCCAAATTATCCCAACACAGCCCCCCACCTATCCCTACTAATCTGTGCTAATCCTAACCTTAGCCCTGCCCCTAACCCCAACCCCACCCTACACCACACTCAAGATTCATCTTTTCTATAACAATAACACTATTCAGTCAACATATATCTGAATTTAGAATTAGGGATTTGGTTAACAGTTTTTTTTTTGATTCAATGCTTTGGGTTTTACTAAGTCGATATTTGAAATGCTGGCACTGTTTCAATCCTTCTGCATGTTGATAAATCAACATACACTGACACACACACACACATACATATATATATATATATATATATATATATATATATATATATATATATATATATATATATGGGTACACTTCACATAATCAAATTACTGAAATCTCGAATTTCGTATGGTCGAGACCATATGATCGAGATTTCAGTAAATCGAATATGTGTAGTGTTGAAAAATAAAAGTTTACTTACCTTAATACATTGCGTACACACAGAGGCAAGGATTCTTGTACGCTCTGTGTGTACGTAATGTTTTTTTTTGTGTGGTGTTGACAGGAAATGAGAAATCTCCGCTTTGCTTCCACATACAGCAAGACGGGAGATTTCCCATTTCCCCACTGTAGCGCGATCTTGGAGTTGGTATATTTAAGTAGGGGGGTGTGGGGGGCACAGCCCCCCACATGGGGGGTGCAGAAGCCCCCCTGCAAAAGCGAAGTTTGTCTTTTTTTTTTTTTTGGTTTCATTTCAGAAGTTCGAGTTTACAAAACTCGATGTTTTGGTTTCAGTTATTTGAAGTTCGAGATTTTGTAAATTTGAGCTTCTGAAGTGAATCCACATATATATATATATATATATATATATATATATAAAACAGATATAGATAGATACACACACACACACACTTGTAGCCACAAGGGAGAGAGAGAGAGAGAGAGAGATGTGCACACGTGTGTATTTTTTTTTTTGCAATGAAATTTTCTCATTTGGATGCTGAATTTGAAATCTCTTTCAATCCTCTTCAGTGTATATACCCCTATCACAAATGTGGAACATGGTTTCCTCAAACACTGCTTTGTCAAAACATTTTTACCCGACTCTCTTCATTACTTTTATTCAGCAAAGCCGAGAAATCAATGGTTGTTTTCCTGCAGCTGTTTCCTTTAAGAAACATCCAACTCACGGTTATCCAACCTTAATGAAATAGAATAGTTTAAGATGACAGCCCACTGCCATCTGATGTTGTAAGATTAGGTCTAGCAAAATTACTCAGAAAGGTTGCCAGAGCTGGAGGGCATTGTTAATCCATCTTTCAAACTCCTGCTTAGCCTTAGAAAAGCAAAGCACAGAAATATGTTGTGGTTAATGCTGTCATCAGTCCTACGCTGCTGACTCATTCACTCACTGCCACAAAGTTTCCTTTTATTGAAATTGGTCTCCATTTCCCTGTTTTTCATTACAGATCTACCTTTCCTAAGAATTATTAAAAAAAAAAATCCTCAAGTGCCACCTAATTTATGTCTTTTTCTGGTATTTCTCCCAAACTAGTAAGACAGTAGGGACGAAGCCACTCCTTTTTTTATTCTATCCAGCCTGTTTACAGCACAATGGTTAAATATCAGGTTGGAAAGTCATAATCATAAGTTTGAATTTGGGAAGCTCTTGAATGGATACTATGTTACATCAACCAAATTACTTACATTTCTGAATATTGGGACAGTTATGTCCTAGTGGCTCATTCTGGTAAAGAAAATATGCTGCTCCAATGGCAGATCAAGAATGGGTCACTCGTAATTAACTTCCCACGAATGCACACCCTATAAAAACCACCTGCTCAGAATGAAATAATCATTTTTAATGGAGGTGCCACTGCCCCCCCCCCAACAAACTTATGCCCCATCTCTTTCACACATTTTTTAATGGATGCCTAAGTCTTTTTTGTTCTCCATTATTGAACATTTGATATTACCTTTCCTGTACTTCCATCACCTCTACTCCGTCTTTTCTTCCTTTTATGGCATCTTTAGTTTTCTTGCTCTATCCAGTGTACACACACACACACTAACGTAGCATGGTGGTTTCCACATGGCAAATACTGTGATTTGTCTGTATGTAATCTTGTATTTGAGCTTTTGTTGATACTCCCTGAGGTATGTTAGACACTGTGATTACCTCCTGAAGGGGGCAGGATATCTGTTGTAATGGGAAACAGTCTTTAGTTTCAGACATCAGGGGATTTAATGGAGGGGTCTACTAAACTCAAATCAGAAAGTCAGAGGCTTCAGGGGAGTTTTCTAACAAAAGACTGGAGAGAAGAGAATGAGTTTTGGAAGGAGTAAGTCAGAAGGACTGATCTGCCAGTGCAGTGCCCTGGTGATATTTATATCTGGCCTGTGAACAGAGGATGTGTTTTTAATCATGACAGGGGTTTTGTGACTTTTGAATAAAGACAACAGACATTTGTTTGCCATTACTAAGGACCCCAGACTGAGGAGGGTATAGAAACCTACAGACTTTATTTTTATCTGCAAGCTGCAAAGACATTCTGTTGGAAATTATGCCAATCTTTTATATTTCTGTTGAATGAAGCCTCTCCGAGATTAGTTCTCATTAAGAGTGACAGCTGCATTATTTTCCACAATGCATACATACATAAGCTCAGTCAGAAAAACATTAAGTAATCTACCTGCCTGCAATGTTTTTTGAAGTTTTCCACAGTCAAGACACTTACTTCTACATAGTTTCTTTTTATTAGTTTTACTTATCTGACGTCTGCCATATAAATGTGTATCACATTTATGCAGTTTGTAGTTTTAGAACTTTTATTGTTTAATAATTTGCTAACTAAAGAGAAGATGTCATCAAAATGGAACAACCTGAACCAGAGGTAAAAAAAAAAAAAAACAGTGTAAACTGAACAGAAACGATCCAGTAAAATACACTCAATTACTGTCAAATACTGAATACAGTATAATGCACTTCAACACTAAATAGTAATAAAGTTGATCTAATATTAATACAGCTTTCATATACAGATACAACAATGCTACTGGAATAAAGTTCAAAGCAAAAAGTGCTTCACAGTTTACAGATATTCTGTTGTGTAGTCTCAAACCTAATCCTCACAGCCACACTGCCGTACAACAAATTAAATGCTAGCACAACTATATATAGACTGTTAGAATGCAAGCTCCTGACACCTGAACTAGGAAATAAAGATTGATCACTGAAAAGTGGAGAAGCTGGAACTGATGACGACATAAATGATTCACAACTGTGAATACATTGGACAAATATACCAAAAACTTACCTTATTAATAAACTGGTACAGGCCAAATAAGGACTATTTTAAAATGGGGCATAGACTTTTTATTTTATATTTACTTCAACGATTCTCATCTAACCTATTTCTTAAATTGTAGGCTAGGACCATATTTTAACTTGTGTAGCTCACATGTTTCTAATTTCAAAGGGAAAGCAAATTTCTGAACAAAAAAGTCTTGTAAATGAGAATGCATGATCCCCATTTTTCTATGTCATCAGAGGATGCATATTTTACACAGAAATGTGAGCTAACAGAGTCTTCAGGGGGTATATTTTGTAGCAAGGCCTAGAAAGACCACCATCTCTGTAAGCTGAGCAGTTAACAGACTGATTACAATCAAAGCCCATCTTTTACTGGAAGTAAGTCCGCTTTGTTCCGAGTGAAACAGCAGTGTAACTAGTATATACCACAAAGGAAAAAAACATGAAAGAGCTCATTTAAATGGGCTTGTATGGCAGTGATGAGGGTAAGCCCACATTCAGGCATCCACACACTTTTTTTAGTAATGTTAAAGCTGGTGGTTGATAAATGACTTTAAGACATTGCATGTTGTATGTACAAGTTAACTTGGGATCAAGCTGGATTCTGAGATAGTGGAAGTTTTGCACAACCTGGTGAGAGAGAACCAATCACAAGTGCAGATCTCTTCATTAGAGACAACTGTACACAGCTGTCCAGGAACAGCACATGATGCAGCTTCCATCTTGGTCAGGTTAAGAGTGAAATGCTGATTAGACATTCACACTTCTAGCCATAACAATCAGACTGTACAAATTCTCTTGCACAGATATTTAAGAAGGATTGTCATGTAGGGACCCTGTCATCTGTGTTCATTAGTGGCTGGCTGTCATGTAGGCCAAAGAACATAAAAATGGATAAAATGTGTTTCTAAGAGCTATCTAGCCATAAAAGCTAAACAACCCTGTCTGCCAAGTCTCTCTGTACCTTCTACTTCATCTACTAATTTTAGAGACATGAAAGACTCAGATTTTCTACATATACAAATGTCAAAAATTACTATTTCACAGTACCATAAATATCTGTAGTCCAGTAATTTAAATCTAAAGGCAGGATCAGGTTTATGCTGAGTCATCACATCTTGTTTATTGAGCAACATGATTAATCAACTCCCAAAACATCTAAAACTTTGAGAGATTGTAATCCAGAAACAACATTCATAAGGTTGCAAAGCACAAATATATTTTGAAGGGAGTAGGGAAACCCTCCCTCCACACACCCGAATATAGTGCCCCCCCCACCCCAGACTATATATAACAACTCTGTGATTGCACAAACTCAAGAGAAGCAAGATAAATTATAAAAACACAGCACTTGACTTTCTACTCTTGTCTTCCCTTAGTGTAACCAACATTATAAGAAGCTAGTAACCATTCAGAGACGAAGTTCTAAGTATTTATCAACTGAAGGTAACAAAGAATAGGTTTCCTGGCAGGACCATTTCTTATGAGACCTCACTGCTAAAGTCTTGTAGGGAAGGGATCTATGGTATACAAGACAGAAAATGGATAAATGTTGACTAAAACTCTCCTCCTCATCTCCTCTAGGAGACATGTCTTCAAGGATCTCCACACAAGTGATGTGGGGAATTCACAGTATTACCCTTCACTTATTTAATTTACTCTTGGTTACTCCTAGATTCCTGTTGCAATCACTTATCTGCTTGGAGTTCCAAGGCCACTGAGTCTCATAACCATTCTCAGCTTACCAGCATCCTCCTTCAGGCAGCAACTCCTTTCTTCAGAGGGACAAACCAATCAATTCTAGAGTAAATGTATGGACACCCATTCAGCCATCTAGTTTGCATAAGATGTTTATTCCAGAGGTCTGGGAAGTGCTGGGTTATATACTTATCCAAGTATTGTGCTTTATTTATCTACTAGTGAAGATTTACATACCTAGTTCCAGTGCTGGTGGAGATACTGGACTTGAGGTGAAACAGGAGGTTGAGGACAACTGGGTTTCTAATAGCACTGAGACACAGCGCCTCTCAAAAGTCTGTAAGACACTGAATAAAAGCTCTGAGCTTCCAGCCTCTCTTGGTAACTCAGGGACTTTAAGCCTGTTATCTTTTTGGTTAATAACCTTTAAGGTCTTTTTAACTGTTTCAAATGTTTAATGAGATACATTCCAAAGGGAAGGGGGTTGTACTTGACAGCTGGCCTGATCAACGCAGATTACGACAACACAGCTGTTCTACTGAATATCAGCCACTGTGCATATTGCACTTATTAAACAATAGTGTAAGTTAATTTCATCAAAGTCACCAGTCAGAAAGTTTAAAAGAATGGGTTAGCCATGACATAAACTCTATATAACTCACTTCCAACCAGTTGACTAAAGCATACCAAAATTAATTCTGCTTAATTTGGGAAAAACAATGTATCTGCCATGTTCTAAATAACAAAAACAAAGTTGTACAAAGAAGTAATGAAACAGCAAAGTACTTAATTATATAAGTCCATTAATACCTGTTAAAGTTTGGATGGTACTGTGGTACACATACCCATGCTTCATTCTTGTGACCAAACCCGAGCCAGGCAGGAATATACCGTAACATAACCTGCAATTTGATCACATATTTATACTGCAATTTACCACACTACACAAAAATTAATGTTAAGCAGCACAACTTAAAACATCTGTCTAATGTAGCATCCCATATGGAGTAAATAGAGTAGCTCCATGTGGAATGCCTCCTTTACAATTGACAGCCTTCAAGTCTATCACTAACCATAAAACCATGAGACTGCATGATGGATTCTTGCCTAGTTGCACACAGTGAGTGTTAGTAATAGATATCTGTTTTATTCTGGTGCTGCTGCCTGAAACATTACAGATTGTTCCCTGATTTTATTTACAATCCCTTCCAGCAGTACTACTTAAAACTTATTTAGTGGAATAGAGAAGTGGAGTAGTAACAGCACAGATGGACATCTCTCACTTACTGACTCGGCAACATACATTTAGATTATACACAGCACTGCACTCATTTTATTCTGTAAAAATACTTTCATTCTTTTCAACCACTGCTGTGTTAGCAAAGCCTGCTCTTGCATGAACAAAATGCTAGCTGCTTCAATAATATGCTTGCAGCAAATATGTGAGTTTTGTTTCACTGGTCAGATCACTGCATTTCCTTCTTCAACTGTAAGAAACTTCATCCATCCATAGCCGAATAAACATATTTTGCTATAGATAAAAAGACCTATAGAGAAACTAGTGAGACATCTGGCAAGTGTTCCAAGCCTACAACCTGTACATAACTGCAATACAACACATTTCACCTACTGTGTTTAAGAACTCTGGCTTATGTGTTTCACAGATTCAAATAAATTAAAATAAATTATTCTGAAATGGTAATAACTTATTCTCTGCAATTGTAAAGGAACAGTAAGAACTTTACAACTACAGTTATTTCTAACTGCAACTACTTTGAAACTGCTTTACTCTTGCAATAAAGCTTCTTGCAAAGTGCAGCTGCGGTAATCCACAGCAAAGGAGTATAATCATAGTTAGACCTCCTCCTGAGTCCTGTCTCTTCCGAGCTTCTGTTTACTTCGTCTTGAGCACATAACCAAACCTTCCAGGACAGGAATAAATCACACCTTGCAGAATACAATGCTGAGTGCCTAAAGAAGAGGAAAAATAAACCAATAACTCTACAACAAACCATTTGCAGAGAGACACTTAGCATCACTTTTAGTTCTTGGACTCCATCTTAGTTAAGTTGTCTTGCCATTTACTAGTCTCATCGTAAAAGACAGACCGATATATCTAAACAATTAGCTGCTTGAAAGGGCATTAGAGAGAGAGAGAATAGTTTTAAATGTTAGCCACACTTGCCATTCTCAAGATTACTAGTCACCACAAATTTCCTGTGAAAGTAAAGCAGGTCACAAAAAGATGGGACACTCCCAGGTTAACCTTCCAGATCACCACTACTGTCAAGGATATAGGAAAACAGCATTAAAAAATGTCTAGTTTTGTTAGCTGAATAGGCCAGGGCATATTTTTCCTCAGTCACTCTGTGATACAAGCCACAAGTCAATCTTTTTTTTTCTTTCTTTTCTAACTATTAAAACAAAGCCCCATAACTTCATTACTGCTTAACTTTTTACATATCATCAACCATACAAATTTGACTGTACAATTCCTGCTAAAAATGTTTTACATTTAGTTTATAAAAGTGCATTTTTGGACAAACCTATACATACAGTTGTGTAGTTCATGAAATGCTGAAAGTCTAGAGTAAAAAAGGAATTTATTTATTTACCTTTTGTTGACTGGGTTAGTCTCATTAGCCCTGCAGCCTGTTTACAGGGGAGACCTCAGGTGGGGAAAACTGGTTAGGCCACCAGAGAAATTCATAGGTTCATAGGTAGGTACTAGGCTATCGGCCCAAGGGCCTACGTAAGCCTAGCCAACAAGGCTCCCTGGTTTACGCCACCCAAGAAAGTAAAATTCCTATGCCCCTGTCGAGCAGAGCCACAGAAGTGACCCCGGGGTGTATTTCCTATTTCCCATCCACTCATCAAGATTTTTCTTGAAGAGTGCTAATGAGGAACTTTGCTTGACATAGATGGGTAGCTTGTTCCAGAGTACAGGAAGTCTCTGGGACAAGAATCTATGTCCTGTTTATTGTGGTGACAAGGTTTAGGTCCCTACAGCATGTAGCTCGGAGGGATTGGGACTTTTTTAGGTGTAGCTTGTCCAACAGATCTGGGTTTAATATAGCTTTATATGTTAGGCAGTGATCTCCTCGGAGTAGGCGATATGCTACAGAGTAAAGCTAGAGTTTTTTGAGACGACCAGTGTAGGGCATCTGTTTGAGGCCATTAATCCTCTTTGTGAGGTACTTCTGTGGCCTTTCCAGCTGCTGCAGATGTCTTGTGAGGTACATTCCAAAAGGGGCGTTGTACTCTATAATGGGTCTAATGAGTGCCGAGTAGAGGGGAACAATGACCTCTTTTTTCCTGGATGAGAACCCTTTTGTGATGAGGTGTGCCACATAGAAGGATTTCCTGACTACGGTGGCAATGTGATTATCAAAGGAGAAACTACTGTCCACCTGGGTCCCAAGGTCTATCACACATTTGGCGCTAAGTAGACTGACATCTACGTGGTAGTTCATGGGTACAGAGTTTTTACTAAAGGGGATGACAATGCACTTTTTGGCATTGAGCTTGAGGCTATACCTCTGACACCAGGCATCTGTCTCAGTGAGAACCTTCTGTAGGATATCCACATCATTTGGGGACTCGACTATGGCTCCTAGTTTGCAGTCATCTGTGAACTTTGTTAGCCAGAGGCCTTCTGTGTTAGCCTGTACTTCAGAGAACAGGAGAGGGCCTAGGACTGAACCCTGTGGTACTCCACTTGTCACTGGTTTGAAGTCAGATTTGGAGTCTGCATCTTTTACAGTGTGGGTTCTGTCAGTGAGTCAGTTGGCAACCCATCTTGTGATGTAGGGATTTATACCTAGTTTAGTGAGTTTAGCTATAATTCCAGAATGGGGGGGATGGTGTTGAAAGCCTTGGCGAGGTCAAGATAGGCTGTGTGAACCACCTTACCATTGTCTACAGCTTTGTTGACTGCCTCAAAGAAGTTGATCAGGTACAGACGGCATGATCTGCCTTTCACAAACCCGAACTGGGTGGGGTCCAGAGTTTGGAGGTTACCAAAATCCGTGTTTATGAGTTCCATGATGACACGTTCCATGGCACTGCAGACCAGGCTCATCAGGCTAATAGGGCGATAGTTCCCAGGATCAGTGGTGGCTCCCTCTTTGTGGAGTGGGATAACTGTTGCTGTGCACCATTCATTGGGCACAAAGCCTGATGTGAGACTATGATTGAACATGGTGCTTAGGTAGGGAGCCAGTTCGTTCTGAAGTTAGTGTAAAACACAGCCTGGGATGCTGTTCGGTCCCATGGATACTGTGTTTTTGGTTTTAGAGAGTGCAGCTTTTACCTGCATAGATGTGATTACAGGGACTCTGCATTCTTCCTGTATAGATATGGGCCCTTTAGTTGGTGAGAGGGGGGTAAAGTTAGCACTGAACCTATCTGCCAGGATGTTGGCAATATCACTTGTTTCTGTAATGTTCATGCCATTGTCACACAGGAAAGCCTTTTCCTCTGTTGAAACATGGTTATCCGATGGCCAATTAATACTCAACCCAAAGAAAACTAAACTACTCATCTTCCAACCCACCAAACATACTCAAAACAACTCTCACTTTAACATCACAGCAAAAGACAACACCACTATATACCCAACTGAACACACCAAATTGCTAGGAGTGGAAATAGACAATAAACTAAAATTTGACATTCACATATCCAAGACCATAAAAAAGTCCACAAAAAACTAGGAGCGTTATACAGAAATAAGCAATTTCTCACCAAAGCAGCAAAGATTTCAATAGCAAATTCCCACCTTATC
This sequence comes from Protopterus annectens, assembly GCF_019279795.1. Taxonomy (NCBI): domain Eukaryota; kingdom Metazoa; phylum Chordata; order Ceratodontiformes; family Protopteridae; genus Protopterus; species Protopterus annectens. Next base: position 385,062,673 of record NC_056734.1, on the reverse strand, counting down.
TCCATCCTACTTTATGCCTCTCCAATATATACCAACCTAAGGCAATGTAATCTAAACAAGCTAGAGACCTGCTACAACAAAATCGCCAAATTTGCCACAGGGGCATCCTACCATAGTCACCACTGTCTCTCACTTGCTGAACTGGGCTGGCTTGAACTCCCTCACCTCTTTCAGTGGTATCAACTCTCACTCGCCCACAAACTAGTAAACCATCCACTAAATGTCCCATCCCTCCAGAATCTACTCCAACCCTATCGCACCACCAGACCACTAAGATCCAGCAACAAAAATCACTTGCAGATCACTAAAGCCAATAACTCTGCTGGTGAAGCACTATTCTCTTACGCCATAGCCAAATTATAGAACTCACTCCCACCCACAATTACCTCTATACCATCATGCACCCACTTCAAAACTTTACGAAAAGCGCACCTAAAAACATGCTGGCTATGCCTTTGCAAATCCCACTATCATCCACCCCATTCAACCACTACCTTTCTTTCCACTCCACTAACTACCTTGATTATAGCAAGCTCAGATGCTCATAAGCCTAGTACTTATTGTACAGCAGGAACTTCTCATTGTAACATTTGTTAATGTCTGTTATGTACTTCACAGATAAAGATTCTAGTTGTCTACTGATGTACTCTGTTCTTTATCTGTAAATATGTTGCAAGTAATTACTATGTTAAATTGTTAATCGCTATGTAATCCAATGTAACTACTGACTGTTTATTTTACTGTAGAGCTTTTCTCCCCGGGCATCCGCTGAAAATGGACCTACGTCCAGTCGGACACTCCCTGTCAACAAATTTAAATAAATAAATTGTGCTGTAGCTCAGAGCAGATCTGGGTGTTGCCATTGAGATTCTTGACATAGCTATAGAATGCTTTGTGGTTGCCCTTAGAATCAGTGGCAATTTTGTTTTCATAACTAGCTTTGGAGGATCTTATAAGGGATCTCAGCTTCTTACTGAGGCTGACCAGGGAGCTCCTCCACTCATGGGATTTTACTCTCTTTTGCAACAGTTTCTTCCTTCTGTTGTAGAGTTTGTTTATGGCAGGGGACCACCAGATTGGCTTCCTTTTTTTGGAGAATAGCATCTTGGTTCTGTTTGGGATAGCACAATCCATGCATTCATGTAAGTGCTTATAGAGTGCATTTGTGTAGGATACAACAGTCGTAACTGTATTGTCCATCTGCATGGGTGTCATGAAGTTCACCACTTCTGTCTTAAGAAGCATGAAGTTGGCTTTGGAGAAATTTTTTACAGTGGTTTCCTTAATGGTGGGTGGGGGCAGGATGCGGATATCTAGGTTGATTGGCCTATGGTCAGATCTGACCAACAAGGAGTTGATTTCAGGTGTGGAATACCCATCACTCATGTTGGTAATGACTAGGTTCTAGAATATTGTTGCCCCTGGTGGGGGTGTGGATAAGTTGATCCAGGGCATTGGAATGTTTGAATTACAGAAAGCGTTGAGCAAAGGAGTTGGTACATGAGTAGTTTTCCCAGTTAATGGTGGGGGGTAGTTGAAATCGTAATAATTCATCTGTATAAACTTCAGTCTGCTGCCATTATCAATAAAGCTATGTTTTATAGGTCATTATGTTCCTGTTGCAAAGTTGGTCTGAGAAAAAGGTTCAGATAAATGGCTAACCAGAATGATGCCATTATGCTTCAGGTAAAGAGCATGTGGTGGCAGAACATCCCACATAGCTCAGATGGACTTGGATCAAAAAGTGGCACTGAACCATTACATAAGCTCAATGCATCTGAGATGAAGAGCTGGAGACTGGTCCAGTGCCAGTGAAGAACTATGCAGAAGTAAGATGGATCAAGGCACATCAGATTCTGGAAAATGAAACTGGCTCTTGGGGGTAAGAAATGTCACCTCAGTGCTTTGCAAGGAGCCAGAGATTCATAGGTAGGTGCTGCTCTATTGGCCCTGGGGCTTATACAAGCCCAGCCAAAAAGGTACCTTGGCTTTTGCCACCCAAGAAAATAATTTTCCTGTGCCACTGCCGAGCAGAGCCACAGAGGTGATCCCCGGGGTGAATTTCCTATTTCTCATCCAATCATTAAGTATTATTTTCGCTAGGGGGTGCCAAAGAGCAATTCCAGACAGCAGATGTATGCAGACTGGTTTGTGGAGAGAGTGTTACCTGATTTACGTACCATGGCTTAGGTTTCTGTAAAGACAGGAAACAGCAGTCCTGTTTACCAAGAGAACTGTGTTGGAAGAAGTTAGATTACTTTCAGAGACTTTGCAGCAAATGCTGTGGATCATTTGTCTGCTTTGGATGGAGACTCTGCTGTAGCTGTTGAAAATGACGGATGAACTTACACAGGAGACAGACCTGCAATTTGGCAAGATTGTAAACTAGTGGGGTCTGCTTATGTGGATTTGCCTGTGGTACAGGTGGGGGCCACTGGGAGATGCAAAAGCCAGTGTATTTCTTTGTGCTAGTTCCAAGCCTGGATAAATAGGGAGGGCTACGTCAGGAAGGGCATCTGTTGTAAAATTTTTACCAGATCAAATATGCAGACAATACATATTTCCTTACCGGATCAGTCGAGGTCCTGGTTAACAGCAACCGCCTCCATTACTGTTAGCCAATAGAGTGCTGGTGGAAATTGAGCCACTGTTGGCCATAGGAGAGGCATGTCCAGATGCAGGAGGGGAGGAGGAAAGTTAGGAGTGTTGAAGTGAGGGTAGGAACTTTGAATTTGGCAGTATGACTGGTATAGGGAGAGAGCTAGCTGATAGAATGGAGAGAAGGAAGGTTGATATATTGTGCGTGCAAGAGACCAGATGGAAGGGGAGTAAGGCCAGGTGCATTGGAGGCAAGTTCAAATTGTTCTACCATGGTGTGAATGGGAGGAGAAATGGGGCAGGGGTTATCCTGAAGGAACAGTATGTCAAAGAGTGTTTTGGAGGTGAAAACAGTGTCAGATAGGGTGATGTTTATGAAGATGAAAATTGATGGTGTGATGATGAATGCTGTTAATGCATATGCTCTGCAAGTTGGGTGTGCGATGGATGAAAAAGAAAAATTTTGGAGCGAGTTGGATGAAGTGGTTGAGAGTGTACCCAAGGGTGAGAGAGTGGTGATTGGAGCAGATTTCAATGGGCATGTTGGTGAAGGGAATAGAGGGGATGAGGAGGTGATGGGTAGGTATGGTGTTAAGGAGAGGACTACAGAAGGTCAGATGGTAGTGGATGTTGTGAAAAGGATGGACATGGCTGTGCTGAATACTTATTTTAAGAAGAGGGAGAAGCACAGGGTGACGTACAAGAGTGGAGGAAGATGCACAAAGGTGGATTATATCCTATGCTGAAGTTTGAAGGATATTGGAGACTGCAAAGTGGTGACAGAGGTAAGCGTAGTATGTTGGTCTGTAGGATGATGTTGGAGATCAAGAAGAGGAGGAGAGTAATGGCAGAGCCAAGAATCAAATGGTGGTAGTTGAAAAAGGATAACTGCAAGGTGGAGTTCAGGGAAGAGTTAAGATAGGCGCTGTCTGAGTTACCAGATAGCTGGGCAGTCACAGCAGAAGTGGCAAGGCAGACAGCTAGAAAGGTAATTGGTGTGACATCGGGACAGAGGAAGGAGGACAAGGAGACCTAGTGGTGGAATGAGGAAGTACAAGATTGTATGCAGAGGAAGAAGTTAGTGAAGAAGAAGAAGTGGGATTGTCAGAGAGATAAAGAAAGTAGACAGGAGTAAAAGGAGATAAGGCGTACAGTAAAAAGTTGGGTGGTGAAGGCTAAGGATAAGGCATATGACAAGTTGTATGAAAGGTTGGGCACTAAGGATGGAGAACAGGTCTAGACAGAGGGCCCGAGCTGGGAAAGATGTGCAACAGAGTAGGGTGATAAAGGATAATGAGGGAAACATTCGCACAAGTGAGGAGGGTGTGTTGAGCAGATGGAAAGAGTACTTTGAGGGGAATGAGAGAGAAGGTTGGATGATGTGGGGATAGTGAATCAGGAAGTGCAATCGATTAGCAAGGAGGAAGTAAGGACAGCTATGACGAGGCTGAAGAATGGAAAGGCTGTTGGTCCAGATGACATACCATTGGAAGCATGAAGATGCTTAGGAGAACTGGCAGTGAAGTTTTTAACCAGATTGTTTAATGAAATCTTGGAAAATGAGAGGATGCCTGAGGAGTGGAGAAGAAGCGTATTGGTACTAATTTTTAAGAATAAGGGTGGTGTACAGAGCTGCAGTAATTGCAGAGGGATAAAATGGATCAGGCACAGCATGAAGTTATGGGAAAGAGTAGTGGAAGCTAGGTTAAGAAGGGAGGTGATGATCAGAGGGCAGCAGTATGGTTTCATGCCAGGAAAGAGCACTACAGATGCGATGTTTGCTCTGAGGGTGTGGATGGAGAAGTATAGAGAAAATCAGAAGGAGTTGCATTGTGTCTTTGTAGACTTAGAGAAAGCATATGACAGGGTGCCTAGAGAGGAGTTGTGCTATTGTATGAGGAAGTCGGGAGTGGCAGAAAAGTATGTAAGAGTGTTACAGGATATGTACAAGGGTAGTGTGACAGCGGTGAGGTCTACAGTGGGAGTGACGGATGCGTTTAAGGTGGAGGTGGGATTGCATCAAAGATCAGCTCTGAGCCCTTTCTTATTTGAAATAGTGATGGATCGGTTGACAAATGAGATCAGACAGGAGTCCCCGTGGACTATGATGTTTGTGGATGACACAGTGATTTGTAGGGAGAGTAGTTAATAGGTTGAGGAGACCCTGGAGAGGTGGAGATATGCTCTACAGAGGAGAAGAATGAAAGTCAGCAGGACTAAGAATCTATGTGTGTGAATGAGGGGGAGGACAGAGGAATGGTGAGGATGCAGGGAGTAGCTCTGGCAAAGGTGGATGAGTTTAAATATTTAAATATTTGGGATCAACAGTTCAGAGTAATGGTGACTGTGAAAGAGAGGTGAAGAAGAGAGTGCAGGCAGGGTGGAGTGGGTGGAGAATTGTGTCAGGAGTGATTTGTGACAGACTGATACCAGTAAGAGTGAAAGGGAAGGTCTACAAGATAGTAGTGAGACCAGCTATGTTATACGCGTTGGAAATGGTGGCATTGACAAAAATATAGGAGTAAGAGCTGGAGGTGGCAGAGTTAAAGATGTTAAGATTTGCATTGGGTGTGACAAGGATGGACAGGATTAGAAATGAGTATATTAGAGGGTCAGCTCAGGTTGGACAGTTTGGAGACAAAGCCAGAGAGGCGAGATTGCACTGGTTTGGACATGTGCTGAGGAGGGATGATCGGTATATTGGGAGAAGGTTGCTAAAGATGAAGCTTCCAGGTAAGAGGTAAAGAAGGCCTAAGATGGGGTTTATGGATGTGGTGAAAGAGGACATGCAGGTGGTTGGTGTGACAGAGCAAGATGCAGAAGACTGGAAGAAATGGAAAGAGATGATCCGCTGAGGTGACCCCTAACTTGAGCAGCTGAAAGAAAAAAGACGACAGGTGGAGCCACTGGTCTAAGTTTCCAATGAGGTGCTGATGAAGTCCCTTTTTCTGCTAATGACAGGGAGAAGACGTTCATTGATGGAGGTACTTAGTTAAAAATCAGGAATGGGGCCTTTCTGGATAATCCTGCTTCTCCCTGGTCCAGGATGCCATTCTCATTATTATGAAGGGTTCTTTAGTGTTAGACCAGTATACTAGAGCTCCTACTGTGGAATCAATTTTTATAAACGATAAAAGTCAGGATAAAGAAAGGGAATATATAACTGATATTAACAAAGAAAGGTAGCAGGTGGATGCTTGTTCAGCTTATAATGAAAAGATGGAGGAGGTATTTATTAGTAGTTGGGTTAAGAAGCATAAAAAGAAATTGCTTAAGAAAAAGGTACAAAAAAGGGTAAAGGTTGAATTGTATTATTTTATATTTGAACGTTAATAGTGCTGTTAATGAAATATTGATTTTGGTGATTTTTGACTTGCATAAATCAGTTAGAACAGACATCCAAGGTGAAGCTCGAGGAAGCCAGCACAGCAGTACCTGAATAAGTGCCCAAACCCTTGCTCCAAAAAATGTCCCAACACACCGCTGCTTGCTCCCTTTGAAATAATATCAGTTGTCAAATGTCAATGCAAATATCTAGTGTTTGGTACAGATAAAGCAAAACCATATGAAGCATCATGAAGGATCACAAAGCATGGCAGCAGAAGTCGATGATGTGGGTGGGTGATTAGCTTCCAACAATTCTGTGTGTGTGTGTGTGTGTGTGTGTATATCCGCGCACATTATAAATCATCTAGAACAGCATGGTTTAAGAGCCAAAGGGAAATACATTAAACAGAATATATGACAAATGACTGAACATTCATGTAATCAAACAACAAAAAATGGCACTACTATTAGAAGTTCAGCCTATTGAAAACTCATCAAAATTGACAAGTCCAATCCTACAGCACCATTTACAAGTATTTTTGCCTCTCAGAGGATAAGGTCCCATGCACCCACACCAAGTAGTTAACTTCAAGATCATACAACTACAAGGAAAGGCACAATTCCTCAACCCTGATAGAATGGGACCTCCTGCAAAAATGTGGCTACACTTTAGGATCACCTACATTACAGCTCAGGCACCTTGACCAGTTGTTCCTTTGATCACCTGAATGGCAAAAACACACACACACAAATATGTGTGTGTGTGTGTGTGTGTGTGTGTGCGAGAGAGAGAGTATGTGTGTGTGTGTGTCTATATATATATATATATATATATATATATATATATATATATATATACACACACACACACACATATATTTAATCAAGAAAAACCCAGCCAAGCTCGAGTTTTTACTGTGTGATACCTTAAACCTATTGTAATAGAGGCCCATGGAGTATATCCAAATGACCTCTTAAGGACATTAAGTGTTTCAGCTATGTGGTTTCTGAATCTCATGATTTTTTTTATTACATTTAAGTCTTTATAGCTACATTCAGGCCAATAAAGCCAAACCCTACTAGCTATGGACATGCAGACACTTGAATGTTTATGGGCATCTGCTGGGTTTAAATACCCTGTGTTTCTGAAGTTTTGCAGAACTATCCACTTATGCTGAACTGACAAGGTCAATAAAAAGGCCAAAACATGCACATCCAGGCTTTAAAACCAGCCCAGATGACTGAATGATTACAGATCTTCACCAGGAATATGTGGAGAAATTCTGCCTAATGGGGAGGGGGGGCACTGCTAGTTTTCCACCAGTATGGGTGATGAGGCCAAGCTTTTTGATGGTCTCCTTTGGCCAGAAGCTCAGTAAAAAATCTATGAACCTAGAAACCTAGTGATGGTGCACCTGAAAAAAAGGCAAGATGTTGATTGGTGAGCAAAGCTTTTATAGCCATGAGTGCAGAGTTTGCCCTGTGATTTACTGTCCCTGAAGCTAAGTGAAGATTTAAACAATTTTGCTAAATGCATAAAGATGAGAGACCACATAATGGGACAAAACATAAAATGATGCAAATAGCTGATGAAATAAGTCAACTAGCACAACAGAGCAGAACAAGTTCAGACAAAAAAAATGTTGAGACTACTTATGTGTCTGCAATAGGAAGTGCTTGAATGTTGCAAGAAATGAAATCATTTGACTGAGAAACTTTGCATTAATGGTCAAAATACTGCAAAGGTGTAATGTGTAGTATCAAGTTTAACATGGGTTCATGATCTTTACTCACAGGTGGCACCATCCTTTTTTAAATGCTACTCTTTGAACTTTACCTAATATTATTTATTGCACTAGCCCAGTCATGAATAATAACATGTTTTCCAAGCTGTGCCATTTGCGCAAGTACAATAACCAGCAGCAAATTTATATTTATCACTAACAGTACAGAAATCACCTACATTTGAAACAAGACTCCATTGTTATCATGTGTTACCTTTATATATTATATACCCATCCATCCACAACCCTATTTACTCCATTTTTGCACATGGGGTCAGGGTGACATGTCAACAGTGATCATACATACATATAAATATATACATATTTAGGTGTATGATTGATATATATATATTTATAGATAAATATATACATATTTACATATAAATATTGTACATACACACACATAGTATTTGGAACATTGGACAAGATACTTATGAGTCAGCAAATTGTTTATAGCAAACTCTTTTAAAGAGCCCGTTCTCAATGACAAAGAATTAAAGAAAAATGCCTAAATCAATAAACCTTAAATTCACAGAAATTAGAACGACTATTCCATTAAGTCGAACTACATGAAGAAATGCAAATCAAATGAAGTTTTTCCTACCAACCAGTTATATAGGAAAGGACAAAACAATATTGGATGGTTTGAGATAAGGTTTGGAGTATATATGAGAGCTGATATCACAGATTCAGGAGTATACACTGTTGATTATATACAGGGTCATTTCAAGGAATTAGGAGAATATAACGGTACTGGTCACCGAGAATACTTGGTAAAACATTTATTGTTTTTACTTTGGCATGTTTATTATGAAAATGTCTAGGCATGCACTGTTAACTGAGGTTGCACTTTGTCTTGTTTCTTAGATATAAGTTGGGAAAGGCTATACACAGAATGTTTATTTAGCTCGGATTTATATTAACTCTAGTAATTAATATTTACATCACTAAGAATACATTTCCTTTGTGATACAGATGTGAGATATACGTCATATCTTCATGAATCTTTCCTTTCTAGGATGAGAACGTCACCTTGTTGTTGATTAAATGTTCTGTTAACATTGAAAAGCTTTCAAGTATTTTGTTATATTCGTAGACAGCATTCATACTTTAACCCAGTTTCTGTTATTGCTGAGACTTGGCGGATTACTGTAC